>NC_044562.1:133615241-133972333 GCF_007565055.1 Rhinopithecus roxellana | reverse complement strand
TGTACAACCACTCCACCACCACGGTCCAGGACAAAGACGAGAGCGAGTAGACGCCACCGGCCGGGGCCGCGCGGTCAGGTCGCCGCGCCCGCGCCCCCTCCCGGCACCGCCGCCGTCGCCTCCCGGCCCCTCGCTGGGGGAGAAAGCATCTGCTCAAAGGAGGGAGGGAGCGAAGGGAAAAGAGCGAGAGAGAAGGAAAGAGAGCCTCAGAATGGACAATGACGTTGAAACGCAGCATTTTTGAAAAGGGAGAAAGACTCGGACAGGTGCTATCGAAAAATAAGATCTATTCTCTATTCACAGTATAAGGGACGAAACTGCGAACTCCTTAAAGCTCTATCTAGCCAAACCGCTTACGACCTTGTATATATTTAATTTCAGGTAAGGAAAACACATACGTGTAGCGATCTCTATTTGCTGGACATTTTTATTAATCTCCTTTATTATTATTGTTATAATTATTATAATTATTATAATTATTTTATCCCCTCTCCCTCTGCCTCGCTGCCCCTGGCCCAGTTTCGTTTTCGTTGCCTTTTTCATTTGAATGTCATTGCTTCTCCGGTGCCTCCCGACCCGCATCGCTGGCCCTGGTTTCTCTGGGACTTTTCTTTGTGTGCGTGAGTGTGTTTCTTTGCGTGTCTGCCCACCTCCTCTCCCCCACCTCCTGGGCCCCTTCTGTCGGTCTGTCTATTCTGCCCCCCTTTCGTTTTCCGAAGACTTGTTGAGAAATACGACCCCACAGACTGCGAGACTGAACCGCCGCTACAAGCCAAAGATTTTATTATGTTCAGAAACCTGTAGTCTGAAATAAAGTGTACACTGTGCTCACGAGCGCTGGCGGCCCTCCTGTTTGCGGGATCGGGAAGGGCGTGGGTCCAAGCACACAGCGCCCCAGCGCCCCAGCGCCCCTGCGCACGCCAGGCCGGGAGCCGGCGGGGCCTTGCGATCACAGCACAACGAATGCAGGGGCGAAGGGGAAGCACGGCCCAGATTCGGATTTGACATGGGTCTGAAGGGTCTGGCAGGACACGCCTGGTTTCCGATTGCGTTCAAGGGAACTCAAAGGCTGGCAAACCCAGTCCTGGCTTCGGAAATACTGCCCGGGTTGCCGGGCAGCTCCCTGCACTGGTCCAGGCCCAGCCCAGCAGCGGCCTCCTCCTGTACAGCCTGCTCTTCACTCCAACCTGCACTTTTCTGTTTCTTTTTTTCTTTTATTCCCTCTGGTGCAGGTTTTGCTGCAGATTTTTTTCATCCAGAGATAGAAGGGGGCCTGCCTTCCTCCCTACCCAACAGCCCGCTTGGGCGAGGGGCACTTTGGCATGGCCTCCCGGCCGCCTGGACTCACTGCACTTCGTTTGGGGGAGGGCTTCTGTTGGCGAAGCAGCAGGTCCGGGGGCAGCCAGCGGAGCCTCGCGGGGCTCGGATCTCCTGGTTCCACAATGCCGGAGGAGAGGAGGCCCAGATGCTGGGAAAGCTGTTCGGAGTGCCTTGAACCCGAGGTGGGCGCGGGTCTGCTGTGTCTGGGCCCTAAACCAAAGAGGGTTCCCTTAGGCATCCCAACAAAGCCTAACTTTCTTCTTCACCAAGGGGAGGCGCACGTAGAAGCCCCCAGGGCCCTCAGGACTCCCTGGGTTCCCAGAAGGAAATGTCTGGCCTCTTGCTGCTAACACTGGGGCCTATCCTTCCAAGGCAGGAGCTGCTCTCAGACCTTAAGAAGTTAAGGGGAAGAAGGGAAGGTTCCTTCTCAGGAGGTATTCTCTCTCCTTTGTCCAGGATTTTTTAAAATTGTAAATTCCACTCCCACATTATTTTCTCTCTTCCGCAATATGTATGTATACACCTATACGTGTGCAGCTAGACGGGTAGGTGTCCACACATACTTGTGTGCATATATGATAATGTGTAGATATTGGTGCACCTAAGTTCCTAGCAGTTTTTTGTGTGTTCCTGTACCCGTGAGTACTGTGTAACTGATTTTCTTCTCTAATGAGATGCACAATTGGATGTTTGTGAGTTCACTGTGTGTACATGCATGAATTTGTGTTTGCACACTGGAATGTCTGCAGGTGTGTTTGCTGGGTTTGTGCACGTGTGAGAACGCTGTTCTCTGTTCTCTTCGCTTGAGTTTCTTAACTGTTTTTGCAGGATTGATTTTGTGTGAAATGATAATGGCTAGTTATTCCACATTTTTTGTTGAAAAATTTCCCCGATTTGGCCCAATGTACTGTTTGCTCCTGGCCAGGGAACTAACAGGGCTAGATCTCAATCCCAGGAAGCCTAGGTCTCCTCCAAATCCCTACATAAGAGTTTGGGGGCTCAGCGGCCTGGAGTGGAATTGGAGGGTGCATTTGACACTGCTGTGGGTTCCCAACTTTATTGCAATTAATTTCCTTCCTTCCATCTGCCCATTGTTTTCTGGAGGAGTGTTGAGTAACTCTTGCATATAATAGGTGCTCAACCAATCTTTGTGGGCAGAGTTAGAAGCAGCGAGATGGACCCTTCCCTGGGGGTTGGTCCAGGGGAGTTGTTTTCTGGTAGTCAAAAGCCTGTGCTTTGCTTTCCTTGCAGAGTGGGCTTGGAATTTTCAAGCCTTCCAGGCTTTCCTGTTAAACAGTCTGATGCCTGGGTCTTGGAGCACCCTTCCTTTAATACGGCCGTCTCGGAACTTCAGAAAGAGTCTCATTCCATTTCACCCTCCCAGAACATCCAGATGTGATGTTAAGAATACTCAACTCTGTATATTGGAGAACCTTACTATTTTTGAATGTCTGGGAATTGGCTACACTCCCTTCTCCCCTCCCTATTGTGGCCCCTTAGGATATCCAAGTCCCCCAAGACCGCCAGGTCCAGAGGCTGGGACAGAGGCCAGTGTGAGCGGCAACTCCAGGAACCACCCCATTCCTCATGCTCCCTCCCCTTCCTCTATACAAGAGATCAAAGCCAAGAGCTCTTCCCTTTAACCCAGCGAGAGGGGGCGAAGGTGGTCACTCATCCTCATGATTGCGTCAGTAAAGTGTATAGACGTGAGTGTCATTATTATGAAATTTGGTTTCTTGCCCATTATCTCCTTTTATCTTCCAGTCACTATGGGCAAGTGGATTTTTCTTCATTGTTCAGTGAAAGAACATGAAGCTCTGAGAACTTAAACATTTTGTTTGTGCCTCCTCCTTGACTATGGGTGTCTAAGTCCCATCTACCTCAAGGATCTGGCCAAGGCCCTGAAGCCATGATCCAGGATAACTTTCCCATCTTCTCTCCATTTTTCCTTCTTTCTGATTGGAGTAGAGAAGTGGAGGAGGATTCTAGTGGGACCTTTTTTTACACGCCCTTTAAAAAAAAGAAACTAATAATGATCATAAACGGGCATTGATTTCTCTGATTTATGAGGCTGGCTTAGTGAGCTGCCTGTGTATTAAGGTCTGGGGCTGCAGCAAAATAAATACTTGTGCATGCCATCCCAACTTCCTCATTTTCTGCTTTTCCTTTTTTTTTTTTTTTTTGAAAAGATTGAATTGAACCATAAACTTAAATCTTCCTCAGTCTAAAAGGAAATACATGCTAGCTGAGTCTAAACAGTATTGATCCCTGGTTATTTCTGAGGGCAAAGGTCTCTGTTTTCTTGCTAGAAACTCTCTTTTCTTCAGTAGGGTTAGGGAGAAGGCTATGGATGGGGCTGAGGGAAGGCAAGAGGAAAGTGGAAGGAGAGGGTGTTGTGGTATTTGGGCGTGTGGGGTTGCTTGATGTGATTGCGTGTGCTTATGTATGCGTGGGTTGTATTGTGTGTGGGCATTTGTATAAGGATGGTACTGAGTATATTTGTTTAGGTTTGGGAGGTGGAAGTGTGTGCTTTGGGTATGTGGCCTCTAGCAGTGATTGTTTGATGTCTGTGGGTGTGTGTATGTGTACCCAGTTCTTTACTCCCTAGATGGGGCTGCCCAGGGAATAGAGGAGTGGCCTGTTAGCCTGCACTCTCCCAGGCCCCCACACCCATCTGTCACCTGTGGCAGGGTTTCCAGAGATAATACCATGGAGGAGGCCACTGTCCCCAGGACACCCCCAACCCCAACACACACATTCAGTAGGAAAAAGGCCCCAAAAGGGCCAGTTGCAAGGCAGGTGAGCTTTGGCTGACTCCCAGAGGTCCAGGAGATGCAGGCCAGGGCCAGACTCTGCATCCTGGATGAAAGTGTCTACCGCGGCTTCTGTCGGGGGTGGCCATCAATTCCTTCTGTGTTCAGCCTGGTTTTTCCTTTGTGTGAATAAGAGAGGCCATTCTTCTGGCAATCTAGCCAATGCACTATCCTCTGCTTCCACCATACAGGGGAGTGAGGCAGACAAGGGCAGGGAGGCATTCAGATGTCCTCTCCAGCTTCACCTCAGAGCCTGGACCCTTTTAGTCTGGATGTCACACTGGGTTCAAATGGAAGACTATGCTCATCCCCATCTGTGGGAGGTGGCAGAGTATCTTCATCCCTCCTCACTCCCTCCAGAAACCTCCACTGTCCTCTCTCACTTTGAACTCTGGGGAGGGGGTTTCTCTTCTTTGGCAACCTGTGGAAAGGGGAAGGGCTAGGGACTCTGCCAGCCTCCACCCCTCCCCAAATGCTTTAGGCCAGTCTTTTAATGCAGTGTCAGCATTGGAAGTTTCCTCAGGGATTCCTGAATTACAAAATCATGAGAGAGAAAGTGCCCCAAGAGAAAGCACAAGGCAAATGAGAGGCAAAGTCCTCAGATTTCCTATCAGTTCAGGCCTCTTCTCACTGTGCCATCAAGTGGGTAATGTCAACATGCATGCAGGCACAATGCACACATATACACACTTACACACATACAAATGCATAAGCATGCACACACCCATGTGCGTACATATGCACACATGCAAAACATAGGCATGTATACAAATGTCAATGGACCAATATATAGTGCATTCACAGCAAGCACATGGACATTGCCTGTGTAGAAGTTTCTGGCACACAACTATACATGAGCCAGGAATACACATACTGGTGTCCAAGACACATCTGCATGCCCCAGCTGGTGGGCTTCACTCCTAGCCCGGGGAGGGAAAGGGCATTTTTTTTCCAGTGATCAGGACAGACCTGTGTGCCCTCTCCTTCCTGTGGAAGCCACCAAAAGGAGAGGCAGCGCTTTCCCTCTCCCCTGGAGGCAGCTGGTCCAGCTCAGACACAGACCCAATGCTACAACCCTCTCCCACCAGCAGGTACATCCAGTGCCCTCCCAGCTGTAGCTCTTGGGGCTGGAGCAGGCCCAGGGCGAGAGGAGGCAAACATCCCAAACAGATTTCTCAGAGGCTTGGTAAGTCATGGGCCATTACAATTTGCTCCTTGAGTTTGCTTCAAATACAGCCTTTTCCAGCTGGATGACACTCTGGAGATGGAGTGGGCCCCTCCACTCTGAAATTCTCCCCACAGGTATGGGGTGGGGTGTTTTGAGGACACTTGGGAAGATTTCAGGCTATAGTAATGGAAGACTCTAGGTATGTGTGACCCAATAGAAAAGCAGAAATGTATTGTGTGTGTGCAGGCACACACATCCTAAAGAGAGTATTCTTATCAACAGCTTGTGACTCTGCTTTGGGCAGGCAGGTGGGTGGGAGTGCTAGGAGGGGGCAGGGGATTGTAGAGGAGACTAGTAAGTACTCACCTCCCCCTCCTCAACTCTGCTGAGGAGTGGGGTATAAAGCCAGGCACAAGTTAGACACTGTCAACCAGCAACAGATTCCTCTCTGCCCCCTGCCACCAAACAAGCACATGGAGAAAGCTCCATCTGGGGTGCCAGCATCCTCCCTTCCTCCTGAAGACCTGATCTGCAGGCCTCCAGGACCAGGGCAGAGGGGCGGGAGCCTCCTGTGAGAGAGATGAGAGTCCAAAGACAGAAAGGACCCAGGAGAATTTCTGATTCAGCCACAGCTACTGCAAGAGTGGGCTTGGGCCCTAACAGCAGCAACCGGGTCCTGACAGCAACCATTTCCTGCAGCGAGACCCAGGCTCTGCCATCTGATAAAGAGAACACAGTGGGAAACTAGACGGAGAGAGCTGGGGAGAAGCCGCCTCCACACTCCCAATTTCAATACTGAATCCTGAAGAAAACAAAATCGAGTTCCAGTAACGACCACAGCAGGGCTCTCCCTGCCCTTCCCCCGCCCCTTCACCTCCAGGTACAGGACTTGTCCATTTGGCAGAGTGCAGGCAATTCAGAAGATGCCATTCCCAGAAATTCAAAATGAGCATAATCGTTACTCACCGAGGGCCTTCCGTGCACATTGCTAGCCATTTCACACAATTTACTTCCTTCAACCGCATACATTTATGTGTATTGTCTATTATAAGTCCCACCTTACAGATAAGAAAATTGAGGTCCAGGGTCGTCCTGCTAAGTTCGCACCAAATCACGCTGAAGTCTATACTGTAGTTACTTATCATAAATGGAAGAATGACTCGCAGTCGCATTAACATAGAGTCAAGTCTCCACGTTAGTTCTGGACTTTGGCACCTGGGGGAACAGGGGGGAGCACTGATTTGAGGGAAGGGCTATTCCTCCTCTCCTTCAGTCTTAACTAGGAGTAGCCTCAGCATCTCTCCAGCCCTCTTCCCTCTCACTCTGTAACTCAGGTCCGAGTTCCTGCTCACACATCCCTACTCTACACCTCCCATCAGGGTCTCAGATTAGCGTCCCAAGAGATTCCGATCTTTTCCCAGATTAAGATGTCCCTCTCCCCGCACAATCAGCAGTTTCCCCCCTCACACTTTCCTCCGGCACCTGCATCCAGACTGGGTTCGCCGAAACGGCGCGCCCTATCCGGGCATCTTGACCTTGCTCCAACCCGACTGGAGCTGCCTGCGGCCTGCGCGGTCCGCGGAGGGCGCTTCTTCCAGGCACTTCCGGTCAGCGCAGCCCAGGCTGCAGGAGGGTACCGTCCTGGACCCCCTCTCTCCAGTGGGGGCTGGAGATGGGAGCGCAATTGGGGCTCCACCGAGGTCTCTGAGGGCACTTCGCCCCCCCCACCCCAGGAACCGCGATACCCCAAATCTTCTTGCTCAGAGCGGGGAGCGGGCCCTGCCCACCCGCTCTCCAGGGACGCGCGCAGAAAGGCAGCCCCGGCCGCCTCCCTGAGCCAGTGTTGGGGCAAGCGTCTGAAAGCTGCGCTTGGGCCGAAGGCTCCAGTCATCGCCCCCCACCCCTGGTTCTCCCGGGCCACTGTTCATTGCACAGTTTCGATTTGTCTAGGCCGGAGTCTCCTCTTCGTTCCTCACCATCTTTTTCTATGGGCTTCCCGCCTCTGTGTTCCTCCTCATCCTCTGCTCCACGGTTTCCGTTTTTGCACCGGAGGTCGACTTTCTGCGACCAGCCTTCTCCGGCCGCTCGGACTCGGGCTCTGCCGCGGGGTGCACCCGGGCGTCCCTTCGGCTCCTGGCCCTCCCTCTCTCCTGGTCGCCCAGTCCTGCCTCCGAGTTTGCGCCCCTGGCTGCCCCGCGCCGCGGCTCAACGGGACATCCGAACGCTCCGACTGTCCGCTCCTCTCCCCTCCCCCGGCCGACACATGGGGACCAGCGCTGACCTTGGGTGCGGCCACGCTGTCCCCTGCTGCTCTCCAGTCACCCCTGTATCCCTTTGACTCTCGGGCTTCCGAATAGGGGCTCCCGGAGTATTACCAGGGGAAAGGGGAGCGCCCTTCCCCTCGTGATGAGAGTAGCCACGCAATGTCCGCTGCGCAAACTGGGCCTCGGAGCAGCCGGGCCGGGGTCAAACCAGGAAGGGGGGGAGGGGTGGACAGCAAGGCTAAAGAGACCTGACTTTATTTGTGTTGCTTTAACTTGTCCTGAATGGTTACACGAGTCGCGCGCTCTTGCACACACACACCGCGGGCAGCCCAAACCTTCGCTGGCTCGGCCCACCGGCTCCTCGTCCTGCCAGTCCTTAGTCGTCTCTGAGCCACTGGAGTCAGAGGGCTCGGGCGTCTGCCTTCTCGGTGCCGGCTGGGTAGGACCTGCTGGCGAAGGGCTGCCAACTGAACTTTCCTGCACTAGGTGAGCCCCTTCTGAAATCCTCGCTGCAGGATACTTTTTTTGAGGGGGTGGGTGGCGAGAGGAAGTTGCAGAACAGCTCTGGCCCCACCACCTCTTTCCCCAATAAAGCCACCATCCTCAGGGCGCAGAGATTTGTCCTTCTCCTCCTCTCCTTTCTTGGAGCTATGTGGCCAGTTGTCTTCACCAGACAAAGCTGAGGTTTCCTGCTTCGGTTCACTGTTTACTTAGGATTTCTTTAAAACTAGCGGAGCCAACTTGCCCTCGCTCTGCGCCTTCCCTGGGGGGCCCCCCGCCCCCCGGCCTGGAGGAACTTCCAGAAGGGTGAGACCTGGCAGGCGGGGGCGAGGAGGCCGCGGCCTAGCAGGGACTGTTCTTCCATCCTTTGCTGGATTTCCCGCGCCTTCTATCCCTGCAGATCGAGCTCTGGCCTTCACCCCGGGCCTCCCAACTTCAGGTCCGCCCAAGTGCCCTCCTCTCAGCAGGTGGAGGCTCACAGCTCTGTAGGGAGTAGGGACGTAGGTACCCTAGGGAGGATGCTGAACCTAGTTCCACGCTTATCGGGCCTCGAGTTTCATATCCATTCTTCATGTCCTCACAGGGCTGACTGCGTTGTGGTGCTAAGTGACAAGTCGAGTGTTGGCTTGGGGACTGCGATGTAAGTGAGGGACCCTGGGTGTTGGTGGAGGGGAGAATGGAGAGATTATTGCCCACTCCCCCCTACCCCATGCCAAGTTCAGCCAGAAGTTAACAAAGTTTCTTTTTCGGAGTTGAACTATCTTGGGTTCTCCGGCCGCGCAGGGCTTGGGGGTAGGGAAAGGAGGCGCAGAGTTCTTTGTGCCCATCGCGTGCAAATTTTGGCCCCAGACAGGACCCGCCACAAGGAAGGGAACCAGGTATGGGCTGGAGCCGGGAGAGGCGCCCTGGCAGCGGACGTTCCCGCAGGTAGTGTGCGACTCTTGCCCCAGGAAGAAGTCGCTGCTGCCTGCAGAGTGGCCTTGGAGTGGCTCGGGCCTCCATTGAGACTGCTCACTTCCTTTTCTCCGGGACCACAGGACCACGGTTCTTCAGCTTTTTCCGCCCTAGGCTCCCTCACCTCCTCGGTTCCCCATAGTAGAGTTATTTGAGGGCTTCCCGGAGTTGGGGTTTGGCCCACCAATCCTAGCAAGTCATGGCCCGCCCGGGGAGGCGCAGCGAGGCGGCCTCCCTCCCGCTACCCTGGGTGGGGTAGGGACCCCCTTTCCCCTAGAGACCCTCTAGCACCCGAGTGTTGGTGATCATTACTTTAAATTAAAAGTCTCTTTTCCCCTTTCCGTCTAAGCCTCAACTTAGTTTCAGAGAATGAAGCGTGAAAGCTCTTTTATGGAGATTACCGATGCTTCATTTATTCCCGCGAATGGCAAACACAGCCCGGAAAAAACCGAGCGAGCGAGCTCCTTGTCTCGGATCCTCAGCCGTCTCCGTGTTCACAAGCTCACTTGGCTGTGAGACGCCGTCGGGGAAAGCCCCTGCTGTGGCTTCCCTGGGGAAGGGAATTCGCGTTCGCTAGTGTGGCAGTCCGCAAGCATCCCTGGGTGGGACAGCGGTCTAGCCTCAGAGGCCCTGCCTTGAGAGCTGAGACATTTGGGGCTAGGGAAAGTGGTGAGTGTCCAGGGTGTCAGCCCTGAAGATCCCTGAGGTTCTGTGCTTATGTGAGTGTGACGATCCTGGTTATCCTCACTCCAAACCCACCTTTCCACTCCTTATTTTCAGTGGAATCCAGGGGAACTTGGGGCTCATTACACTGGGAGAGCCAGGAGTCCCATGTACCACATCCTGGATCTCATTCACGTTCCCATTCCAACCTTACACCAACCCGTGTAACCTTTTCCGTGCTTGGCCAAGAGGCTGTGTCCATAGTAAGCACTTTGGTGAGGCTGTTTTATATTTCCACGTCTGCCAAATACAGCCCTAAGAGCAGGCAGCACCCCCCTGGAAAGGGCGGGTCATTTTGGAAACAGATCCAGAGCCTTTGAACCTCTAGAATACAAAACTCACCTTGTGATCTGGCGGTTGTCTCCTCCTCGATCAGGGATGCTTCGACCATTTCACAAGGGGCAGTTGGAAGGAAGTGATATAGCCTCTGGCAGGAAACACAACAGAGGGTTTTTATTCTTTTTAGACAGAACAGAGAAGTTTGAAGAGGGAAAAGTATAAGCTCCTAAAAGAGAATTTCCAGAGTTCAGGCTTAAATTCCTTTGTGACACTGTGTTATTAACTCCAACGCAGTGGCGTCTCCACATTCCGGCCATCCCACTCTGGGAGCCCCTGTAACACAAAAGCTATTTTTGGGGGGTGGAGGTAGCCAGGAGGGGCCACCAGCCCCTGTTCCTCCCACCTTACCCAACACACAGGTTGCAAGGAGAGTGCCAGCGCTGCTTTTGTTTAGAGGGCCTTGCTCTAAGACAACATCTTGTAGACACAAGTATGGGAGTTTGCCTGGGGTGTCAACATGGACCAGGCTAAAAGTGATAATACAGTCTCCCTTATTATATAGCCAATGACTTGTCTATAGTATGCAAGGAAGTAGGGCCCTTTTGGTTGCCCTGTCTGCCCTTGGTGGGTAAGGACAGTTTCACCATAAAGGTCCTCAGTGACTAAGAGGGATAGGACAAATGGGTTTTTGAGAGCAAGATCACCCCACAGAGCCTGGGGAGGTCCCACTGGTGCTATAAGGGAAGGTGAGGCTAGTCGAGTTGAGGGGGTGCAACATGAAGTCTCTTTGAACACACAGCACTAAGTTGGGAAGGGCGGAGAGTGGGCTTGCTGTTTGACTGAACAATTGCCAACTTTCATTAATTACTCAGTCATTTTAATGTGAAAGCAAATACCAAAATGCTCTCATGCCCATTCTGAATTAATGGCCTGCAAAATTAGATGAGGAGGGGGCCAAAGGGTGAGTTGAGGTGTTCAGAGAAGTGTTCAACCCTTCTTTCAAACCTAAAAAGTGCCCCCCACCAAATGCCTGAGGTGGTGGTCAGTGAATTGAAAATCTAAAGCAAAAGCTATTCCTTAGTGAACAGAGGTTGGATTCTAATGATGACAAACATCAGAATGAAACCTTCCTTGGGTTCTCATTAATTATTCAATCATGCAACCTGGCTTAAACCAAGTGCCTGTGACGTTCTTGGTACTGGGGTGGGCCCCTGTGGGATGGACACCTGATGTTCCAGGAGGCCGTGCCCCCAGATATCATTTGAACTGAATGAATTTCTGAAGGCTATGCCTGGGTGTTTTGGAATATGTCAGAACCCATCTCTTAACTTCCATAATGCCAAGGCAATTCCTGTGGGACAAGTTTGATTGGTTAACTTGGTTGAATTTATAATCTGTGAAATAAAAAACAAAGTCAGTTTTAGGTGCACATAACTTAGTTTATTATGTCAAAGCTTCAGGAAAAAAAAAACCTTTCTTCCTTGCTTCCACCGTATGCCATCTGTTTACACAGCAAAATGAACCCACAGGTTTGTAGAATTTAGAGATGATAGTTGCTTTTCCTTGATACTTTCCCTCCTCATCCTTGTGTTTCTTCTCAGGTGCTTTTGATGTGCCTGCATTTTTGATGGCCACATTCTCTTGAAATGTGGTTGTGTGGAGCAGTCCCAGATAGTTTTCAGAAGTGTGGCCTTGGATTTGGAATGGAGCATGTAAGGACATGATACAGAGTGACTTTCTGCCTTCTGGGTGTCATATAAAGTGGATGAAGCCAGAGGGGCACCCTGCTGAAATGACTCCCTGGTCTATTTTTGGGACATTCTTCAGAGTTATTACTAAGGAAAATAACTTCATCATAAGTATCACATTTCTGCATGGGCAAAACTTGGGCAGAAATTTGAAACACCCTTCTGGGCCCATTTTATGTTTAATTGCTTTTGATAAATTCACCATTGCAAGCCTCGTCCTTGACGCTTACATTCTTGGAATTCTAGGACTCTTTCTGGGATTCTTTTAGGCATAGTCTATACATGTAGACCAGTTTCAGTAAAAATGACAGTGAAATAAGAGTTGGCTGAAGTCAAAGAAACAGCAATGTGGTTGTTTAAACTGCTTTCCTTCACCTTTCCTAGGCCCAATTTTGGTGGAGAGCAGGCCAGTGGCTGTCTTCCTATAAAGTGTACCATGTGCCTAACCTCTTAGTTTGATAGGGTGTAGGTCAGAGAAAACGCAGAGGCTGGTCTTGAATTTCTTCAACCTAAGAGAAAGTCTCTTTTTTGATATCATTTTTTATAGTGAAGGACCTTATAAAGGAGATTGCTCCTTGTACTTTTCCTTGGGAGCCCTAGTCATTGAGTTGGCAGCCTGTCTGTGGGGTCAAGGATTTCATATGCACAGAGGTGGGAAGCCACGATCAAACGGAGTGAGTCCCAGAACCACCCAGGATAAAGATGAAAAAAAAATAAAATAAAAAGGCCGGGCGTGGTGGCTCAAGCCTGTAATCCCAACACTTTGGGAGGCCGAGATGGGCGGATCACGAGGTCAAGAGATCGAGACCATCCTGCCTAACACGGTGAAACCCCGTCTTGACTAAAAAATACGAAAAACTAGCCGGGCGAGGTGGCGGACGCCTGTAGTCCCAGCTACTGGGGAGGCTGAGGCAGGAGAATGGTGTGAACCTGGGAGGCGGAGCTTGCAGTGAGCCGAGATCATGCCACTGCACTCCAGCCTGAGCGGCAGAGCGAGACTCTGTCTCAAAACAAAACAAAACAAAACAAAAACCAAAAAAACCCTCTTGGATTATCTGACTCAATATCCTTGGCACCAGGACAAACAAGAGTCATACTAATCCCTTACAGTTTTTCTAAACATTATCTAGAATCTCATCTCTGACTTTCTGAGAGGCAGATGTCAGAGTGAAAATGGAAGTTTATGCCACGTTTTGACCACTTTGGCTTTTATTTTTCTATTTTCTTAAGTGGGAGGAGAGAAGAGGTGGAAGAGGAGAGAATTTCTGGGAATCTTTAATGGTAGACATAAGGCTGATCTTTTTTTAAAACTGGAGTTCGCTGTTTAATAAATAAAACTCCACATGTCAATCTGGGAAATGTGATGTTTATTTGAGTGGATAAAAGATTCATGAAGAGTGGCATCATGTGGTGTGCTGGGTGCAGTTTCTTTCCATTTCTAGATTCATGTTTGGAAGGAGGCAGGTGCCTTCCCTCAGGTAACCCAGGGTTCAAGCTAGGGCCTAGCTTTGCGGGAAGTCCTCAGCCTTAGAGACCTGCATGAGCAGCAGAAGAGATCCAAACTCCCAGGCTGGGGGTCATTTTTTTCTGGTCTTCTAGGTGCCTGTCCACACTCCTCAACTGAGGTAGTAGGAAATGAACACAGATCACCTTATGGGAAAAGGAGCAGAGAGGTGCCCTTCAGATTTCAGTGGTCAGTTTAGCCTGCTTTCTTTCCATTACTATGTGTCTGAATGGTGGGAACTTTTTATCTGGAAAGAATTATTCCTGTGCACAATTGTCAGTCCTGCCAGGAAAGTTATGGCTGCCCTATAAAAGAGGACTGCCTGTCTGCCTTTGTCCTAGGTTGGGAAGGCCTCCTGGTCAATAAATACATATTAATCATGTAAAAGGATTGACATGCAAATGAAGGGCATCATTGACAAGCCCTGGATGGCAGAGGGGAACCCTGCTGCAGCTGTGGTCCTGGCTGAAGAAGCCGGGGCTGCACGAGGATCTTTGCTTGGTGTTTTCTGAAGGGTTAAATGCCCTTTTCCAATAAATATGTGAAAGAGTTAATTGGGCTAGAGATGGCTTTAGGATCTTTTACTTTGCATGCTTCTTAGCTCTGCCAGGTCTCCAGATTTTTTTTCTTCCTATTTTAAGTCTGGCATTAAGCAGGCCACCCTTTGGATCGCCCTGTCTCTCGGCCCAACTGGAAGCCTCCAAAGGTACTTTGTTCTTTCCATCAAAGAAAAGTTGAACCAATCAGAGAAATGGTTAAAAGGTTAGATGAATTTTTGGAGGAATGCTTGATATTGCAGGATTGTTAGTTGCCATTATGAATTATTGCTTATAAAATAGCGTGATGTATATTACTGTGGCTTTCTTTACAGAGCAAAGGCACTATGAAATAACCTTGCTATAGCAACACCAAGCTTTGACTCAGATTTTTCTATATGCATGACACCTGTGGGTGTGTATATTTCATAACAATAGTTTTTAATATGCATATGACCACTGAAAAATATGATTTGGTGTCAGGATATACATGGAAAATCTTACGTTTGTAAAGACAAAATAAGATGCATTATTATATGTTCCCAGCTCATCTTTGAAGTGAATATAGTTGCTTTACCTATAATGAATCATTAGGATATAAGAAAATATTTTAACCTTGCTGATAGACTAAGTTACTACATATGCTGAAATAAAAGTGATGAGAATCATTTATGCTAATGAATGTTCTAACTTTGATGTTTCTTTATGGGTGCAGATGTTTAAGAGGTGGACAATTGGAAATTGGTGGACAATATAGGCTCTGAGCTATATCTGTGGGCACTTGTCAACCAGGAGGCTTGCATTTAGTAACTTTGGAATTGGAGCTTAAAGCAGCTGGTTTTGGTAATATTCCTGCTCAGGCCTTAGGTGTCTAAATGGCCCGTACTTTGATAAAGACTATAGATGTCTGGAGATTCTGGCATATCAGGCCCTAGGAACAGTTATTGTGGAAACACATAACATGGGCTTGTTGCTGTCTTTCTTTTGTGGTCTACGTCTAATCTTATCTAATGCTCTGCAACTGAGTATCAGATCCTGTCACACAAACCGGAGGAAAGCAATAAGAATGTAAATGGTCTTCCCCTCCTAACATGAAGCACTAAATGCTACCTTGTGAATTAAATGTATCTGTGGATGACCTGGGGACCCAGCTTTTTCTGCATTTTTGGGTTATATTAGTAGTGACCAACCAAGATATTGACTTGCCAAAACATTTGAATTTTCCTTGTAGATAAATTCGCAGAACGGATGTTTTTTGATAGGGGCTTGTTAGCTCTGAAAATCCACACCTAGTTCAAAATCAAACACTAAATCTTCTAAATTCTTGCTGTGAACATAATATGTTTGATGTACTTTATTAATATTTATGTGGATTGTAGGTGAATCAAGTATTACCTAAAATTCAAACTCACTGAACATGTTGTCTATTGAATTGCTGTGTGTGTATTTGTACGTATGTGTAAAGAAGAGAGTAGCTACTGCTAGAGATAAATTATTTAACATGATTTTCCTATATTGTGGAGAGGCAGGCTGAGTCTCATTTTTTGGATTATGATTTGTATTATGAAATGCTTATCAAATGTTTTCCAAAGATTAGTTTAATTTTAATTAAATAAACCTTTCTCAAGAGGAGGCTCCCAACTATTTCTTGTACCCAGAGGCTAACGTACTTGTTGTTTTTAATTATTTTCTGCTGTTACCCAAACTGCTTTGGGTACTCCTGCCCAATTAAATCAAAGGCACAGGTTCCTTATACACAATATGTTTAATATTTAATTTTAATTAAATTAATTAAATTGTTTATTTAATTTTATGTGCATTATTGTGCATAGAATAATGCAAAATTCATGATAGTAAGAATTGGGGTGGGGAGGTGAATCAGAAAGCTTTCAAACAAGCTAATTACAACTTCCCCTTCATTTCCAGGGGAAACATTCTAATGTAAGGCAAAAGATAAACCTGAAGTTTCTCTGAAGCATCCCATGGCTTTTAGCCACTGTAGAGTTGAGTTTGTTGGTCTCTTTCATCCTACGGAGCTTGCCTTGCAATTTGCAGCTATAGCAGTTGCTCTGCAGAGGAAAGGGTATGTGCAAGTATGTACACGCTGCTGTCACAGCTCATGCTCCAGTGACATTTTCTACTTTGCTGAACACGGACTACCAGCACAGTGCTCCTGGGGAAGGACCATTTTCTACCCAGAGACAATGGCAAAACTTGCAGTAACGTCTTTCTACTCAGGAAGGGCCCATCCCAATGGCTTTGAGCTGCCTAAGCCAGAGCAGTGCTTAAGAATTTGGAGGCATTGGTGGGGCCCACCTTTTGGTTGGAAGCAGTTCCTTTCAGGGAGGGGTCCTTTTGCCTGGCTCAGTTTCCATTACAGTTTGCATCCTTAGGGCATAGTTTCTCAGGAGTGTTTTTATCAGCACAGTGATAGCCTTTGCTGTCTCACACTAGAGTCTTCATTCTCAGGATATGTGTTTGAACAGAAATAGGATACAGACACCAAAAACAAACAAACAAGCAAAAAACAGGAGAATGCTTGGGTTTGTTCCCATTTGAGTTGTCCCTAAAATGATGAGTTCTGGAGTCAAACATTTTCAAGTGCCTCAGTTGAAGGAACCCACTGAATTTTGACACATTTTATTGTCTCTCTTCTCTATTTTCCTGATGTAAAATAATGACATTTTTACCATCACGGTCTGGCACTTGGGACATCTGAGCCAAACTTTCCAGACTTGACCTCGTGAAATGGTGTAAACTTCTTTTCATTTTAGGGTTTTGCTCATGTGGGCCACAGCTGAATATTTACGCTTCCCATCACTCTATATATTTTTCCTTTGGGTAGGGGATAGCTTATTTCTTGGTGCCTCCTGCTTATTGAAACTTGCTGACCATACTTAATGAGATCTAACCTTTAACTTGATTCTCTCAGCCACTGAGAAAAAAGGAGAAATAAAAAAAGAAATGGAAAGAAGGAAGAGAGAGAGAGAGAGAGAGAGAGAGAGAGAGAGAGAGAGAGAGAGAGAGAGAGTGAGAGGAGAAACTAGGACTAGTGTCCTTAGGTAAAGTTTCGTTTTCACCAGCTACCTTACACGAGAATGGAGCTGCTAAAAATAAACTCGCTTTCTCTTTGTTGTTGTTTGTTTTTTTTCCCTCTAAGGCTGGTTTTGTTTCAGTAGATTAAATATTATTATAAAAGTAGCTGATGATGCAGTAAATTAAAAATCAGGTTGTGGAATGTTTTGCAAAAGCCTTTTTATTTCTATGGCACTTAACCAGTTGAAGCAAACATTAGTTTTAAACCAAAAGCATTTGTCAGGAGGAGTTTCTGCTTCAAATAAGAGTTTGGAAAATACAGAGAAGTACAGTTAGCCAGAATGGACGTAGTAAAAAGAGACCCTGACTTTGGAGAGAGATTAATGTTGGCTCACTATACGTAGAAAAACGTCACTTTCTCTCTCTCTATTTATATTGCCCATCTGTAAGCTTAAAGACCGTTTTTAGTATAAAACATAAGTCTGGGTAGTTGCAAGAAATGTTTCTGAGGACAGATGCAGTCGAATTTGTAGGGCACTGCTGTGTCACCACATTTAGCATCAAATTATGAATTAAATAAGAAGAATGAATAACAAATTAGGATTCGCCTAAGCTTAGCTTTGTGCAGCGGGACAATGAAAATTTATCTGAATGCTATTCCTTGATGAGGTTACAGATTTTCTCCCGACAGAATATACACATTAATACTGTAGAGACAATTATTGAAAGTTCATTTTCTGTGCACATCTTAGAAATCTTTTCAGGGAAATGGAAAGCTACGGTGAAGAGTCAGATTTTAGAAATCCCCCTTCCCTATGTAACTTTTCCTATGGAACTTCCAGTGTAGGATAGATTTGTTAAGAGAATATTTGGGAGGATGATATCAGAAATGTCCAAGCTGAGTTGTATGTGGGGTTTTTGTTTGTTTCTGTTTTTGTTTTGTTTTTTGCTGATGTGTAGGAAAACTGTTGGCTTTTAGGACTTCTACAACAGGCTGAAAATGACAGGCTTCTTACAGCTGGACAGTTTGTTAAAAAATACCACACTTTCTAAAGCCGACAGCACTTTAAAAAGTACAGTCAACTGTACTCCTCACCTAACTGGAACCGGGAAATACTGTGTTGTGGCCCTCACTAATGCCTTCACCACATGCTGACATTCAGGGGAAGAAAGGAAAGGTTGCTGGGAACATTAACAATGGAGCAGAGAAGTTAGATATACTATATTTATTGGGTTGCTGGATATGAAAAAAGCTTTTCAAGCCCCTAATGTAACCCACGTGCATCATCGTTCTAAGATTATTAAAGAGACTAAATAGAGAGACATCTCAGGTAGACATAAGAACACCACCAGGATACATACCTAGAGTATTTTGGAAAACTAAGACAAAACACAATGCAGTACCACGGATGTCTGTTTGCTATGTAGGCAGATGTTATACGTAAGTGATGTTGCCTTATTTTTTAAATCAACTTTTTATTTTCAAGGAGTTTTCAATTTACAAATAAGTTGTGAAGCCTGTCGCCTTATTTTTATTACAGGCATTACTATTGTGAGTGTAATTTCCAAGCTGACCTCTTCCTGAGAATATTCTTGAGAGGCAGGGGCTTCCTTCTGAGGAGGTGTGGATATGACACAGTTTGCTTAGTGTTAGCAGGGTTTCTGTCCCCCTGGAAGAAGGGGCAGAGACCTCACATGCAAATCAGGTAAAGTAAAATAACAGTTAAATGTATTCAAATAGCAGATTTTATATAAAAAAAATAGCTAAGTTTAGTCCAAAGATCAGCTTTGCAAGGACTGTTTTTGTATAGGTAACCTTGTGGTTTCATCACTTCTTCCTCCCCTGACCTGTTTGTTTCTGTAGACACAGTCAGTGTTATCTTGCTGTGTCTTTCTTGGTGTCACCTTTGAGATTTGGACAAAAACTGGGGGAAAAACCTGAGGCCCGGCCTCCATCCCCACCTAGTTGTCTTCACTTCCAGGTCCAAGGAAGACTTGCTTACCGCTAAGGCCAGCCTGGTGCTGTGTGCCTGTGCCACAGTAATTCTGTTCTGTAGCCTTGAGTCCTAAATTGCTGGTTTCCTGCATTGGGTTTCATTTCAAAATGGGCTTACTTTTTGAAGAGTTGGAGGCTAGGGAGGTAAGAGTGGTAGGAAAAAACCCCTTTTGGAAATCAACAACCAAAATCACTTCTCAGAGGTCTTAAAAAGATGGAATTGACTGCCCCTTCCTGCAGTCCCTCTGTTCCCTGCCTGCCTCCACCCCTATGTGCTAATCACATTCAGGCCAAAGGCAGGAAGGGCTACCTGGCTGCAGCCCAGAGGACACTTTATTTTATTTACAGATGACCTGTTAACCCTTGAAACACAGATTCATCTGGGAGCTCTGGCTTCCCCGTTTCGGCAGTTCAAGCTCAGAGCTGCAACAGGACTTGCCTTAATTAGCTGTGTCATTCAGAACATGGCCAACAAGCTGCAGGCCTGGGAGGAGGGGCTGACCGGCATCCTTCCAGCTGCCCCCAAAGCCTGTCGACCAGAAGGGACTCCTTCAACACGTGTGCAGCCCAGGACCTGGCCACAGAGTGGACGCAACTCCAGGTTCCTGTGGAACCTGGCTGCGTTCCTTTACCAAGTGAGGCTCCAGGCAACCGTCTCACACCTGGGCTTGCCATTCCAAATAACAGTTGACCTCTTGGAAGTAATGACTTTCAATGGATATGTTCTTATTTCAATAGTATTGCAACTGCTCAAAATCTTTTAAGAGCTTCTCTTTTGAAATTACCTTTAAGAGTTAGTTTACAAATCGCATATTCACACACGCACCCGGTCATAGACACATAAAAGGAGTCTTGTTATTTTATACCCGAACCTCACTCTTGCTCAAAATAGCATTTCCCAGTTTGATCACTCACCTTATTCATCAGACTTGGCTCAGAACTCCTTTAGACTCTTTCCCAAACTTAGATCCTTCTTTAAGAAGGAAATTTCTCTACCACCAAGGATTTTCAAAAGAATGTGCCAGAGGCTCCCACGGCACTTTCAGAAGAGGAATTCTTAAGAGGTTTTAAGCATGGCAGTGTAATTGGAATAAATGTATGAATTTCCAGGGTGTGTCTTTGGAAGGGGACAGAACACATTTGGATGTGAAAGTTCTGGGTTGGTGGAAATTCCAGTTGTGAAACATTATTGCCACCAAACCTGCAGCACCCCTCCTACCCCCACTACACAGCCTGAACCTTGCTCCTCTGGGTGCTGGTGAACTATGAACATTTTCAAGTGAATATTTGTTCCAATTTCAAGGAAGGTAGTGCAGGCTCCTCAGACGCGAATCAAATGGCCTGTTTTTAAGGGCATGTTGAAATGCCTGGGGTGACAGAACCTTGCAATGGTTCTATCTTTTACCAAACTCTTTCTACTTGCATCTTTAAAACTTGTCTCCCATAATACAGATGTATAGACAACAATGATGAATAAAAATGCATTAGCCATGAACCATGTTCTGAGAATACAAATACATTTCTGGTGACAGAAAGACCTAATCTGTATGGAACATGCTTCTTTGTTTCCATATATGTATATATGAGCCCCAGGATGCCCCACCCTTTCTTCTAGAAGCAAGCATATTGGAACAGAGCAGGAGGGAGAGTGGAATACTCCCTGATAGGCCTGAACATGTGGCATCGGTAAATCAAGGGTTCCCAGTACAATTTGGGGGGAGAGAATCTGATATCTGACATTTGAAAGATGGCATCAAAGGAGTCGTGACTGGAAAAATCCAAGCTCACTGGGATTTTCTTAGACATAAATTGCTAGTTAGCCCTGTTTTATTTTGAGTTATTTTTGCAGGTTTCTAACCTTTCCAGTGCTTAATCGAGCCCTACTGTAGGTGGATTTTCTTTATGGAGGGAGTACACAGTGCCCCAGGGAAGGGCTTGGCCTGAATCCTCAGTGTGCAAGGGAGGAGGTTCCTGGAGTGGAAGGGAGCCCATCCCACTGGGTGAGGTGTGTGAAGAGGGGTGTGCGTGGATTGGGCCAGCTGAGGTGAGGCTGCAGGGAGGGATGTGGTGTGGGAGCCACCTCTCCTGGCAAGGCCTGACCACCACCTCTGCGAGACCAGGCTGCTCTCTTCAGCAGAGGGCACTGTGCCGGCATTGGAATGTCTGGTCCTGCTGTCAACTGTGTGACCTTGGGGAGGACTTCTGCCATCTCTGGATGCCAGCCTATCATTTGCAAAATGTGATCATTGGATTAGCTCTGCAATTCCCTACTTGGGGTTCTTGTCAGGAATATTGGGGGAGGAGGGCCCTCTGATAAGTCTCAATGTTTTAAGGTGATTGCTGGAAGTATATCTGTGCTCTGCTTGCATAGGATGCCCTGGCCAACATGATTGGACACTGTCTTGTTTTGGGCTGAAGACAGAGCAGCTCACTGCACTTGCCAATGCTGCTGCATGTTGCCCAGAAGGTCTGACTGGCAGTTACATGTGTATTTGATGAATAAAAATGGGAAAATGAATGAATTATTGTTTAATACATATTTTAAAAAGTAACATTTATAAGATACCTGGCATATTGTTGGTTCCTACTAAATAGTAGTTATTATCATTAATATTATTACGGCCAATCTGGTTGGTCAAAGCTTTCAAAATGTGGGCAGTAGCAGGAACATTCTGTCTTTGATGCAGAAATGTTTGGGAGCTGCAGTGGGGCTGGTTTGCAAGCCCCTCCATGCAATAATGTTGTCTTAGACATCTTTGGCTGCAGGTTCCTAGTGCTGGTAGACAGAGTGGGTGTGGGGATTAGTGGCAATTCCCAAGCACTGTACCTGAGGAAGCACTGAGAGCCAGTCCCGCTCCTTGGCTCTTTCTTAGCTCAGAGCTGACTCAGGCTGCAGATGGGCTGGCCACCCACTCTGGTGGGCAGGGTTCTATGACTACCCCTGAAAAGCTTAGGGGTCCAGCTACTTGCCTGTTCACTGACTGTGGGTTGCCTACTTTGAGGGGGACAGGGATGGGGCTAGGGAGAGACCCAAGTCTTACAAGGGACAGTTTTCTTCTCCAGTGAGTTTCAAATCTAGTTCATGGAGAGGTGATGTGGTTCAGAATACCATTGCCCAATTGCTTTTCTAGAATTTTATGCTGTACATCATAGTAAAAACTACCATTCATTGATGCATTGATTACATATTTGCCCAACACTCTCCTTGGCTATTTGCATACATTATCTCATTGACTCCTTGTAACAGTCTTTTAGGATGCATCAGTATTTCCATTTTATAATTTCAAACACTGATGCTCAGGGAGGCTAAGTAACTTTCACAGGATCACATAGGTAGAGAGTGGCAGAGCTGGAATTTAAAGCCCATTCTCTTTCTAAATATTGCCAATTTGCTTCCATATGATGAAATATCCTACAGTATGAAGATGGCAAACATTAGGAAACTCCTGAAGATCTGTAGAGTGAATGGTAATCCAGATAGGCTTCCATGAAGAAGGGAGTTTTGAGTTGGCTCTTGAAGGAGAAAAGAGGCCCTGAGAAGAGGATGGAAGGTGTGGATGGAGCTGGGGTGACATGTGTAAAGGAGAAAGGGGAGAGTTGAGGTGGTAGTTTGGGGTGATGGTGGAAGGCTGTGCCCTTGAGAGAGGTCAGGCTGGGAGTGATGTCACCGTGGTCACTGCTCTGGGGACAGGCAACAGATGTGGACACCTTTTTTTTCTTTTTTCTTTTTTTTTGAGACAAGGTCTTACTCTGTCACTAATTTTTGCATTTTTAATAGAGACGGGGTTTCACCATGTTGGCCAGGCTGGTCTCCAACTCCTGACCTCAGGTGATCCACCTGCTTCGGCCTACCAAAGTGCTGGGATTACAGGCGTGAGCCACCACAGCTGGCTTTTTTTTTTTTTTTTTTTTTTTTTTTTTTTTACACTTTTGGTTCTACCCATCTCATTGGCTACCAGAGACCTCTCTGCCCACCAGTGGGCAGGGGCTGCTGCAGCACCTCTACTCTGCGGACAGCAGTCAGACCCCAGGAGGCACCAGCAAAGGGTTTGCTTCCCTCCCACCCTCACTTTCGTCTGCCTTTTGTTTCTCTTTCCCCCCTTCCTCCCTTTCTTCCTCTCTCTTAATGTTTGCATTTCAAACTAGCATTTAAGCAATAATTAAAATTTAAAAACTCACTCACAGTGTAGCTCTACCATGGAACCATCCATTTTCACTTTTCCATGGCCCCTGCCAGCTCTTGCAAATTTGCATACATGTTTACACAGTTGTAAACCTCAGGTACATAGAATCTTAGGTCTTTTCTGTTTTCTTGGACCTTGATATCAGGATATTTCTTTTCTGAATTGCCTTTGCGATCACAAAACCATAAATAGCGGACTATATCCCACTGGGCTGGGGTGCTCTGATGGGCAGATGTCCTCCACCACAGATGCATTTCTTTCCTAGTTGCTTTTGTGTGTGTGTGTGTGTGTGTGTGTGTGTGTGTTTGGGGGGTGGTCCTTTATAGCTGATGTTGTTCCTGAGAGATATGGGGGGTAGGCAGGGCTGGGGGACTGTGAGAACAGAATGCCAAAAAGTTTGGGCTGCCTTGGGTGGGAGGCTAGGGTCTAAGTCAGAGATAAGCTGACTGACGGGGTGGCAGGGAGCCTCTGAGGGCATATCTGGCTGTGAGAGTCGGCGGAGACCGTGAAGGTGGGATGGGGCGGCCTGGAGATGTAGGGTTTAGATCAAAGCCCTGCTGCTGACCTTGGGAAAGTTTCTTAACCTCTCCAAACCTTAGATTTCTCATCTATAAAATTGAGACACTAATATTTATTTTTTAATTAATTTTTTTTTTTTTTGAGATGGAGTCTCACTTTGTCACCCAGGCTGGAGTGCAGTGGCGCGATGTCTGCTCACTGCAAGCTCTGTCCCCCAGGTTCACGCTATTCTCCTGCCTCAGCCTCCCGAGTAGCTGGGACTACTGGCGCCCACCACCAAGCCCAGCTAATTTTTATTTTTTTTTTGTAATTTTAGTAGAGATGGGGGTTTCGCTGTGTTTGCCACGATGGTCTCAATCTCCTGACCTAGTGATCCGCCCGCCTCGGTCTCCCATGCCTGCTGGGATTACAGGCATGAGCCACCGCGCCCTGCTATTTTTTAAATTTTTATTTTCTTTTTTCCTTTTGTGTTTTCTGTAGACCTCCGCTGTGGACATGATATTTATTTATTGAAACTCTGGCATTCAATAAACATTAGTCCCCTCTTCCACCTTCTCCTTTTAGATGGTTTTGAGCTCTTTGGAGAGGCTGATGATGAATAGAATCATCTCTTTATAAGGAGGTCGTGGCTATGGGCTGAGCAATATGGTGACCCATCCATTCATTCAACAGATACTTAGGGAACACCACCTCTGTTCCATAATATAGGCCTGAATGAGATAGGGAAGACCCCTGGCATCACAGAACTTACAGCCTGGTCTGCAGCCAACCAATAAACAGGCAAACACGAGGAAAAATATCTCATAATAATAAGTGCTATAAAGGGACAACAGATATTTAAGTTGGAGAGTCAGTGATGATGGCTGAATTTTACGTGGAAGGGCCTGGAGGGGCATTTAGTTAGAAGGTGGGGCCAGAGGATTTGTCTCAAAGGTGTTTGCTTAAGTTGGCAGTTTATTTGGAAGTGACTTTGGGGGTGAGCTATGGATTTTTATGGAGAGCAGAAGCTAAGGTGCACTCCTCCAAAGCCCATCCCCTGGTGCCAGCACTGTTCAGGGGATGAAGTGCGAGTCAAGTTTTGCAAGATGAGAAGGGAGAGGCATGTGAGGTTCTTAGGGAAGAGTTGGTACCCAAGGGCCAGACTGTTGCCCCCTTGAGGGGTAGTGGGCAGTATGTGGCCAGACAGGCCAGGCCTGTGGGCCTGTGGGCTAGGGCACAGGCTGTTAGGATTCAATTTTCAGTGCAGGGGAGTCACTGGAGGAAATGAAGCAGGGCTAAGATTTGATTGATGTGTGGTTTGAATAGTTACACATTGTAGTTGAAACTCATAGGAAGAAACTTGAATATAAACTGGAAGAAGTAACAAGTTTGTGCAGCAGAGCTTGTTGTGGTCAGGCATATCAGAGAATGTTGTGTAGGCTGTGTTTTGTTGGTTGCAATAGACAGTGTTGAATTGAGAGAAGATGAACCCTTGATAGAGCATGGCACCATGTTAGGACCAACGAGAGACTTGAAGACATGACTAAGAAGAAAGAAGAGATGTTATAATCATGACATTTCTGTGACCATCAGAGAAAGAGAGGAAGTGGGGAGGAGTTTGGGGGAAGCCGGGATGACTGACAGGAATGCTGAGCTGTGGACTGGAAGCCGCCTGGGGCATCAGACACCTCTCTCCTTTCTCCCTGATGCAGCACTTTCCTCAATGGCCTCTGAAACCATCAAGAGCCGTAAAGAAAGAAAGTGAGGTTGGGGCAGGGTGAGATGGGGGTCTCTTTGGAGTTGGAGGCATCTAGAGCCCTAGTCTAATTCTGGTGATCAGGAGCTCCCTTTACCCTCCACATGCCTCATTTCCTGATCTTAAAACGAACAGGATAGCACTAGAATAAGCTCTTGGACCTAGGTTTTCTCTAAAACTCGTTGAGGTCATCTGTGAGATGGGGTTAACCTTTCTTGCCCTGCTTCTGTCAAAGGAGGACCCCTCCTCAAACCATCAAGAACCACCCAAAACAAGAGTTTTACCACTCTAGTTGTTAATAATTAGATTTAAAAGGGCCCTCAGTGGCCTGAGCTAGCCAGGGAATTGCTGAATTCCCCGTTTTCTTTCTGGAACTACATTTTCCTTCCCCTACTTCCTGACCTCTTCCTCACTCTATTCTCAAAATGGTGGTTGGGAATTGGTAAAAATTGGGTGATAGGAAGAACAGAGAAGCAAATCTCATTAATTGACTGAATAATTGTTGGACCCTGACTGGGTGCAGGGTTTCTGTTCCATGCGATGCAGGGGTTACCATGGAGACCAGGATGCAGGACTGGCCCTGAGGGCTCCTGGCTGCTGAAGCACAGCAGAGCTACCCCTTGAAAAATTCAAATACCAGATCCAAATTTGAGTTTGGCTAGGCCTGCCAAACTCAAATCTCCAGAAGTCTGCTTAAAAAGCTGCTAGAATATTTTGTTGCATGTGGAAAAGTAAGAACGACTGAATGGGAATAGAGAAGCAGTCTCTTAAAATAGAGTGGTAAGCATTGGAAGAAAGTGGAAGGTAAAAACTTGGACAGAGCTAAAGGAAACCTAGAGCAGGAGCACCTAAGACTCCAGGATGGTGTGAGCATAGGCACAGTCAGAGAAGACTTCCTGGAGGGAGTGCTGCTCACACTGAGTTTTGAAGGATGCAGGAAAAGGGAACAGCATGTGCAAAGGCAGGGAGGCTTTCAATGAATGGTCATGTGCAACCTTAAAGTTATCTGCATTTAATGTGCGTAGTCTGGGGTGGGGGTATGACCCTGAGGAAGTCCTGTGGATGCCCCTCTCTTTTGGCAAGAATTTGGACTGGCTTTCATCATGAGGCTGACTATATTAGGTGGAAAATAAGTTCCAGTTAATAATAGATTCATGCAAACAAGAGAGGTAACCACCCTAAACAGTATCAGGCTGGGAGTGTGTTTTTCTCAGACTTCACAAGGATCAGGCAATAATGAATCGATTAATAAAGGCAGTAGTCATTTATCAAGCCCTCATTATGGGCAGGCCTACACCTGCATTGTTGCGAAGCAGGTACAATTTCCTCCATTTTACTCAGCAGCTCAGACAGGTGTAGTGACTTGCTTAAGGTCACACAGCAAATAAGCCACAGAGCTAAGTCTTGAGTGTAAGTCTCCCCAGGCACAACAGTGTCTACAAGTGTGGTTGTTGAATGCCTGATCCATATTTTTCAATGATCTTGGGCAAATTCCTTAGATGCTTTGTGCCTCAGTTTCCTCATCTTTAAAGAAGATGCAAGAGGCAAGGCTGATAGAGCCTTTTGGTAGGGTTGTTTTGAGGTCTCAGTGAGCAGTACCTGGATGTAGTGAGTGCCACTTAGTGGTAGTAAGAAGGCCACTGCTGTGAATGGAAGTCATGGTCACTCCCCAGCCCACGCCACCCACAGGTAACAGGTATGGGGGCTCTGATTTGATTGTGTCAGGGCTGACCACTCAGCTCTGAAATTTTGGAATGGATTTTGAGTCTTGATTTCTGGAAACACTAGCTGATGTCCTGGGATGAACCGCTTGGAGGAAGGGGCATTATCCCTTTGACCTTCCTGAGTACCCAGTTTGCTAAGCCCTGTGGCCAAGGCAGGTGCCAGATATTGGTTTTCTCCTCTTGTCTGGGATGATGTCAGCCCCTGTCAGAAGGGCAAACTGGCTTGTAAGGCTATAAGGGACACTATGGCTGGAAAAACAAACTGGGCTGTTGTGGGGAGGGCAGTGGTCAAGGGTTACCTGCTCTAGCGGCAGACAGGAGAGCAAGACAAAACTCCAGAAGTGGAAAATTCTCCACAAGTACTCAGCTGTAAAGCTGCTTTGATGGGATTTCTAAAGGCCTGTGTGTAGGGGCAGGCACCGTGCAGGGTGCAAGGGAGGCTGCCAGGATGTGGCTGGGGGCCGAGCCTGGGAGGCTGAGAAGTGCCATGGAAATGAGCCTGACCAAGGCAGGTGGGGTGTTTGTGTTGGGGCAGGGGTGCAACTCGCTGGCAGCCTGTTCCTGGAAGTCAGGAGACAAAGAGCTGGAAGAAACGGTGCCAGCGCCCATGAGCAAGTTTCCATGCTGAGACCATGGCCTGCTGCCGTGTAGACCACACACCTCTGGGCCTGCTGGAGGTGGGAGGGGGCTTTAGGTCTGGGGCAGGTCTGGGTGCTGGCTGGGTTGGGAAGCCTCTTCTGGTAGGGGTTCCTCGATGCTGCGGGATAAACAAGGAAACAGCTGTCTGCTTCTCTCATGTCCGTCGACTCAGGTGGACAGTTTTGGGGTTATCCAGAAAAATGTCATTTTAACCCACCGTGAAAGACAGAGGGCTTCTAAATTTGGCCCAAGTCATCCAGTCTGGGCTGTGTGGCCACAATGATGATTTTCACTCAGCCAATTCAAAATAGTAAGGGTTTCCTGCCAGACCCTCTGGAGATCTGTATATCCTCAGTACCTGCTGACCCATAGGAGGTGCTCAGTGAATGAATACTGAAGAAATGAGAAGTCAGAGTCACTGACCATCCACTGTGGCTGAGGAACATTGCAGGTGTCCTGGGGGACACCAAGCAACATAGATGAGGGCTGCAACCACCAGAGAACGAGAGCGCACACAGCCAATACGATTGATAACAGAGAGCCGAAGCCAGCATTTGTGAGCATTTAGAATGTGCAAGACACTGGTCGAGGTCATTTAACTCACGTGCAAATGTGATGTAAGCGGAATTATTAACTCTGTTTTACTAACAAGGAAACTAAGGCATGAGGAGGTCAAATCCTGTGCTTAAGGTCCCATTACTAGTGCAAATCCCACAGGAAGGGTACTATGAGCCCCATTTACAGCCGAGGAAAATGAAATTTACCGAGGCCAAGGTAACCACCATTACTTGTATAGATGCAGAAATTCACACCTTGCTGATCAGTATGTGGGTCACATTCAGGTCTGGGGACATCAAGGGTAGGCTCTTGACTGTATTCACGCTGTGTAGACTTCCAGTCTTTTACCCTGAAGCACAGGCATGTTCTTCTGGTTCTTATTGCCTGAGGACCCTAGATACCCCAGACGCTTTGGGCCCTGAGGGCTGGCAACCTGGGGCAAGCTCTGCCTGCCGGGAGCAGTTTTCCCCTGCCATCCACCAACCTCAGAAGTACTCCGAAGCTGAGGATGAAGAAATATGGGGTCTACAGTCAGCACAGCACAGGCCTCCAACCCTGAAGTGACTCTACCCTCCAACATCCTCTTGCCAGGTCCTTTGAGGGGCTAAGACTTCATCAGTGGCTTTGAAGCCTTTTAGACCTTTGTTTAAATAGCATCCTATTCAAAAGCTCAACAAAACAGCAGGAGCCCTGGTCTGGCTGAGGATGGAGAGCCCCCTGCAACCTGGTTGTCAGCCTTGTCAGGGCACTGTGCTAGCCACACCTCAGGCCCCTTGCGTCCCTTGGAGCTTGTTTGAACTCCCTTGGAAACAAGATGCTCTTGGAGGTCCTGTGTGGCCCCAGCGTTGTGTGATTTGGTGCCCATCAGAGGGGCACTTGCCCTGTAGAGAAGCTTGAGCACCTAGAGGGCCCAGGCCCACAGTGGCTGATGTTTTGGGTAATAGAGAAACTGGAGGCAGAGTGGAAGGGGGAAGTCATTTGCATCCTTCTGGTCTTGTCCCCAAGCAGCAAGCCTGTTTTCTTTCCCTGTTAGGGAAATTGGATTTAAGTAAAATAATGCCTACAGAGTCCTTAGCCTAGTTTCTGACACATTGCAGGCATGCAGCAATTATGCTTGTTTTTAGCACAGCTCTGTAAGGGGTATGTGGGGCCAGCCAGCTCTGGCATGCATGTTGCGGCAAAGCTGGACCCAGGCTTTACTTCTGGTGAAATGGGAGGTGAACTAAGTCAGGGCGTTCTAGGTATCTCCTTCCTTTGGCCTGTCCCTCTCCTCCCTGTTCCTCTTTTGACACCTCTTCCATCCAACTTGCCCCCTTCATGGGCAAACAGACATGGGCAAACAGAGCCATACTGCCATGAAATCTCCTACCCCATAGCTCCTCTTCTCAAGCTCAGACACACTTTGGGGCTCCCAAGGTAAAAAATCAACAAGTCTGTTGCTGAGCTCTTCACCCAGGCAGCGCCAGCACACATTGCACTGTCCACCAGAGACCTGCTGAGCTCTTCACCCAGGCAACGCCAGCACACATTGCACTGTCCACCAGAGACCTGCCAGGCCCTCGGTTGGCCCTGCATGGGGCACTCCCTCTAACTGGCTGACACTCTGACCTGCTCACCTCTCTGTCCCTGGCACCCAGCCCCAGCCAGCCCAGGGCATTTAAAATAGTTGCAATTTTAATGGAGCATTTGGATGTCATAAACAAATTGATTTCTAATCCAAAGGAGTGATTCTGAAGGTAGAATTGTCAGCTCAGAGCGGGAGTGGCGGTTAGGTTTTGCAAAGACCCCTGACATTCATCAGCCACTGTGGGCTTGAGGCCAGAGGAAAGGTTTTGCTGCTTTGATGGCGACAGGGGTTTTTGATGTCAGAAAATGTCATTTTATGCTGTGGGTAGGGGTGGGAAGGGAAAGGGGCTTCATATGCCCGAACCAGGACCTTCTTTGAGAGGCTAGAGAGGAATTCTTTGACTAAAACAAGCCATTCTTAAGGCCAGGGAAGGAGTTCTTTGTCTCCGTGGTAGTAGGCTGGAAGCCAGGAAGAAACAGAAATTTCCCAGGGGAGGATATGGACTGGCTGAGGAAATCAGCATTTGTCCAAAGACCATGAGGGCGATGCTTAAGTTCAGCATGGTTGTCCGCCATTGGCCAGGTCCTTGGGAGCCCGTTACCTCCCTGTGGGCTCCCAAATCTGCATTGCTTATATTACCTAGTTAATTGAAAACAAGAGTGGGTGTCTTTCTACATGATTATAAGTATTTTGCCTGGTTCATCTTTCAAAATACACAGCGTAGATATAAACAGCAACTGCAGAGGCAGAACAGCGGGTCCATTGATGATGCACGGGTATGGGGGAGTTTTGAAGACTGGGCAGGCAAAGCTGAAGTTAAGTGCTGTATGCAGTGACCCAGATTCCTGTCTGCTTCCTACCTGAAGCCTCGTGCTCCAAAGGCCAGAGAGTGTTGGGTTTGAACTCTGTATGCTCACACAGTGGAGGTGGTGGTGGAGGCTTGCCTAAAAGGCAGAGATGAGAGCCTGTGGCTCAGGGGAGGCACAGCCCTTGTGCAAGGGGGAAGCCTCTCATACCTGCTTCCAGCAGCAGTGCCCAGTAGCAGAGTGAGCAGCAAGACCCTGGGCTCAGTGGCATCCCGGAACTGCAGGAAGGATTCAAAGAAGGAGTGGATGGAAGAGCTGACCGGGAGCTCACACAGCATCCGGTTGAACTGGTTCATCCCATGGGCCAGGAATCTAAGACACAAAGCTGTTGAATTCCTGGCAATTTGAATTTCACTAGTCCTATTAAATACCTCTGTTTCTTTAGAACAGTATTGGCATCCCCACACACAATTGTTTGTTAAGTAACTGATGGCATGGGACAGGATTGACAGGCTGTAAGAGAGGACACCCCGGGAAAAACAAAAATGATGAACTAAATGAAATGGCAAACTGGGAAAAATGTTTGCAACTTATTATACCAGGAAAAAGCTAGATTCTTTAATATGGGAAGAGCCATCATGAATTAATAAGAAAAGGTCCAATAACTGAACAGAAAAATTGACAAAGGCTGTGTGTTATTCACTGGGTAGGAAATTCAAATGACTCACAAGCATTTGCAAAGTTGCTTGACCTCACTGATAATCAGAGAAATACAAATTTAGAAGATGCGATAATGTTTTTTACTAATCCAATTGGAAAAATCAAAAAGTTCCGTATCATCATGTGTTGCCCAAGGTGTGGGGAAACAGGCACTTTTACATAATGTTAGTGGAAGTATGATTTGATGGAGAGTAACTTGGTAATAACTATCAAAATGAAAAACACATATTCCCTTTGACCAGGTATTTTGCCACTAGACATTTTTCTGATACATGTGTTAGCACAAATAGTTGCAGTTTTAGTACAGCATTTGGATGTCATAGACAAATCTATTTCTAATCCAAAGAAGTGAGTCTGAAGGTAGAAATGTCAGCCCAGACATTTCTGAGGATGTGGAGGTTATGTTTTGCAAAGACCCCTGACACCCATCAGCCACAATGACCGCATATGAAGATATTCACTAAAGCATTGGGAACAGCAAAGGAATGAAGAGTCAAGTAACTAACGAACTACTTAAATAGAAGACTTGTTACATAAATTATGCTGTATTTGTATAATAAAATATTACCTAGCCATTAGAAGAATGACACAGCTATATGTATATATACAGAATACTCACTAATATATATTAAGTGATAAAAGTACAGAACAAATGATGCCATTTGTATAAACAACAAATATACATGTATGTATGTGTGTACATATATATGTGCATGTATATTTATATATGAAATTGCTATATGTGCGCTGGTTATCCTTGAAAGGATATAACAAAAATTAGTAGCAATGGTTGCCTCTAGGCTGGGTGGGTGAGGGACAGTGGGTGGAGGAGACTTTACTGTATGCTCTTTTGCTCTTTTTGAATTTTGTATCATGTGCATATATTGTTGGTTAAAAATGATTAAATTTAATAAAGCTATCTGAGATTCAGCAAGCAGGGTCTCCCAGCCAATCTCACCCTTGAGAAGTAATGTTGGCCTTGGTTCCTGGTGGCAGTGGCCAGGATGAGGCGGAGGCCTGAGAATGAGGCTGTGTGTGAGGCAGGCTCAGCTGTGGACCAGAGAATGCCTGGGGGCAGGCATGAGTCAGGCCACTTAGAAGGCCTGGGGACCCCCAAGTACACTGGAAGTAAAACAGAGCACTTGAAGCACCAACAACTCTGGAAACCAATAGCTAATTGGGTCAAACCACAAGCCCATCCCAAGTATCTGTGTGTCTGACTTTCCTGCTCCCCACTGCTAATGTGAGGTCTGTGAGGACAGGATCAGGCTTGCAGCCTTTTGCCAAATCTGGGCTGACCTGTCCACGCTGTTCTGTGTGAGTGTCTGCAGATACTTATGGCGGTGGGGTGGAGTCAGCTGGCTGTGGGGTTGATTCAGTGGGCATTACCAACATCATGGTGCTCTCTGAGATCATATATACTGGGAGCAGGTGGTTTAGCATCTGGAGTCATACCGACCTGGGTGTGAGTGTGGGCCCTACACATACGAGGGGCAGTGTGTCAGTTTCTGATCAGCACAGGGGGAACCATTATATCTACCTTGCAGGGCTGTCCCTAGGCCTGATGAGGCCAAAGTATGCAGGGTTCTCAGCCCCTCTTTCCCGCCCTTGCTGCCTGGTGCACCAAGGTGACATGGTTGGACTACAGCAGATGAGTAAATTAATTAATGGGCTCTAGGCAGGCAGCCTGGATTTTAATCCCAACCGAGAAAATTATAGGCTGTGGGATTTAGGGTAATTTACTTAACCTCTCTGTGTTACGTCATCTGTAAAATTGGGTTAATAATAGTTCCTGGCTCATCTAGGGCTGTTGCGAGGATAAAAATGAGATATATGCTGTAAAGCACTTAGCGCTGAGCCTGACGTGGAGTAAATAATCAATAATATTAGTTATCATTCTTATGATTGTTATTATTTTGAAATAACTGGATACGTTTAGCTACTCAATTACTGTTTGGCATTTCCAGTGTGAGTAGCCTACATTTTCTGGAGACACAGATCAGGCAAATGGGCAAAACACACCCAATTAGACTCACCACTGTCTCCCAGGAAACTGCGGCCCATCTGGCAGTGCCCATGTGAAACCAGGTTGGGGAGGAGTCAGGAAGGGCTTATTTCAAAGAAATAAAAAATTCTGTGCAGTTCAGTGAGGAACATAGAGCATTTGAAGTGGTCTTAGAAGAAAGGAAACATGAAATGCAGAGACCTCCATGGAGGGTAAAGGCAGTGTGTGTATCTTGCGGGAAACATATTTTCCAGAGATTCTGAGTACAAAGGAAAGAGGAGGCTGTACCTAGGAAACCGCATCATTTTGGTCCTCTTTCCAGGAAAGAAACATTATGGAAAGAGGAAAAATTAAAATTAAAATTAAAAAAGGGTGGGGGCAGAAAACGTCTAGACGGAGCAACTTGAAGGGTGTAGACGATTGCAGAGGTTACAGAAACTGGGTCTGAGGGGGCTTAGCTGAGACAAAAGAATTCAAAGGCCAGATGCAGTGGGTCATGCCTGTAATCCCAACACTTTGGGAGGACCACCTGAGGTCAGGAGTTTGAGACCAGCCTGACCAACGTAGTGAAACCCCGTCTCTACCAACAATTAAAAAAAAAAAAAAAAGCAGGGTATGGTGGCGGGCACCTGTAATCACAGTTACTCGGGAGGCTGAGGCAGAATTGCTTGAACAGGGGAGGTGGAGGATGCAGTGAGCAGAGATTGCGCCATTGAACTTCAACCCCGGGCAACAGTGCAAGACTGTCTCAAAAAAAAAAAAAAAAAAAAAGAATTCCAAAGGGCGATAAGAACACCATGGAACCCATGATTGAAATAATGTCAGGATGGAGATTTGCTAGAGGAATTTAATAACAACAATAACGAACCCAGCCTATCCTCCCAAATTAGAGGATACACCTCTACCGCACTGGTAATGAGGAGAAGAAATGTTTTAGGAGGTGAGGGGGGTGGCAGGTGATAATCATCACGGGGTACCTATGTCAATTTAAAAAAATAAGCAAAAACAACACATTCCGAAAAGAACAAAAGATGCCCAGGCTTTACCCGGGCCTCCTGCCCCTGTGACATTTTATCAGAACTTGATGTCATTGATTGCTTTCTGATTTGGAGGTTCCCTAAAACGTGATTCCCTTCTATGGTTGGACTAGGCTAAGACTGAAGGGAGAAAGCTGCCCCTTCCCAGGCCTGTCCTCACTTTTGAATGTTTTAAAGACAAAAGCATGGAGGGCCTTTTCCTGCATGTTCCTCACCTCTGCAGGCTGCTCTTATGCGGTAGCCTCAATCCTGATGTGTTTGCTAGGGCAGCATATGGATTTCCAAAATCGGTTTCACCCAAAATCTGGAGGCTCCCTGGTGCATTCGAGATCAGGGTAGAGCCACTTTGTGCAGAGCAGAGCGACGCTGGGCCAGACCTCTGGAGAGGCATGGTCCACCGGGGAGCCGAGGACTGCTCCGCAACACCCAGCCCGGGCCCTTTGCTGGGATTGGAGACCCCTCAACCCTGGATCCTTCCAGAAGCACAACTGAACCTCATCGCCCCTGGCACAATGAGAGAAGAAATCTAAACAGGATCTAGGTCCAAGCTGAGACTTAATTACAATGATTTTTTTTTTTATTTCACCATCATGAAATTTCAACCCTAGAATGGCCAAAAGCCGAAGGCCGAAGGCCGCACACCCTGGAATCTGAAATCTATTTTGTAAGCATTTCCTCCCAGCCTCCCAAAGTTTAAATATTAATTTGCCTGTAATTGGCGGAGAAAACAAACAGGCAATTAAAAACGCTACAAAGCTGACTTTCTCCTTCCTCTGCTCTCCCCTCCCTTTTCATTTCGCTGCCGCCTAGAACTGGCTCTAAGACAATGGGACCCCGAGCGGTGTGGAATTCTAAGCCCAGGCTTGCCTTAAAGCTACAATATGGATTTAATTTATATGCAAATGCAAGCAATAAAAAGGCAGACACTGTAGAAATTATAGGGTACCCCCCTCCTTTTCTTAGGAGATGCTCAAACCCTTTCTCTCCTCTTCCAACTAAGACCTAATTATTATTGGTTCCTGCCACCTCCCCCCTCTCCTCCTGCCCACTCTGGGTGTAAACTGGGCCATTTAAGAAAAAACACAGAATATTGGGAATAAGAGAAGAAGCATCAGGATAATTTCACAGTCCAACTCCTTCTCTCTCCTCCCTCCCTTTCCCCCTTTCCCCTCCCCCACCGGCCTGCTGGGCTCTCCTGTTGACCAGTAGAACGCAAAACTGATCAAAGCCAGCCGGAAGCCTTAAGTAGGCCAAAATGGGGGCTAAAGTATGCTAATAGAGGAGCTAAATATACTTTAATCCTGTTATAATACAAGGTAACTTAGAGGCAAGGAAAGGGCTTGGTGGCTTTAGCAGGGGGCAGAGGGGGGCTAGGGACCCCTGTGAACCCTGAATAGAAGTAGCTTCCTATTCTTTCTCTGGCTGGGGGTGGGGTGGGGGCCTTCTTCCTCAGATGCTCACCCCAGCCCCGCCTGCCCCGTTTACTGAGTGTCAACAGTTGGGTGAGCAAGACTTCTCAGCCCTTAGATCAGTATCCTGTGACCTTCCACATTGAGGCACACACCATTCAGCCAAGCCTTCCAGCTGTTGCCTGAATGATGAGGGTTTTTTTTTTTTTTTTTTTGTCGGGCATGGCTTAGGAAGACACTAGGCAACAGTTTTAAATTATGTCCTCACCACCACCCAGCTCGCTGTGCAGATCCTGCGGGGGCCTGTGCACAGCCAGGCCTGGTCTAGCCTGGTGAGGAGCTACGTGAGCCAACAGATGTATTTTGGGCGGAACTGAGCAGGCCTGGGAAGGAAAGCAAGCCTCTCTGCCCAGCTTCAGAGCCACGACTCTCAGCAGGCTAGCTCCCGTCTAGTTTTAGAGAGGAGAGAGGGAACCTACATTGGTTCCCTGACTCTTATTGCAGTAAGGGTGGAGGTCCTCTGCCCCCCATTTCTCTCTGGGCTCCAGGCCTTGAGGGCTCTGGGAGATTTCAGAATGTCAGGGAAGTGGTTCTGCGTGGATTCTCCTTTCTGGGCTAGTGTCTAGGCTCCAGCGACAGCAGAGGAGACTGATGAAATTTTACAGCCAGCCAACTGCCGCTGGTGTCAGCAGATTAAAAACAAAGGTCGCACTGAGGCCTACCTCCCACCATGCGTCTCCAAGTCTGAGGGGTGGAGTGGGGGAGGAGGCGAATGGCCCCAAATATTTCTCTGTTAAGTACAAATTACATACTGGATATATAAAGTTGTAATGGTGTATTTTGAGTCTGACTGGTTTCATGAGAACATCCATGTACCCTCCAAAATGCTGAGACGGTGACACAGGCAAACAAAAAGGAATTCAATACTGACAGAATATGTTGTGTTTGAATTCGGGCACAGCTTCCTTTTTTTTTTTTTTTTTTTTGCCCTTCTCTTTTTTATTCTGAGTTCCTCTTCCTCTCTTCCTTCCTCCCTGTATCCCATCAACCCCCACTTGAAGGCTACAAGCAGTAGAATCCTCTGACATTGTATTTGTGGGTTATCGATCTTATGGAGTTGGCCAGAAAGTGTATAAACAATTAGCTCAATAAAACAATTAGCTCCTGAAAACCCAGCATTGAGCAAAGAGATCTTTTCTATCTCTACCTGCTCCCTGCTAACTGAACCTCAGTTTCCTGGTCTGTAAAGTGAAAGGGTTATGTAAGGTCGTCCCTAAACTCCCATCTGAGGCCTCTGACAGTACAGGTGGCTGTCTGTCCAGCAAATATCTGCAAACAGGCGTCCACATGAGGCATCCATATGGATCACATGGGCAACATAGCAGGTGGCCCAATTTGTGCCCAGTGTTGATGTGTGGAATCTGTCACACCAGTAGTGCAGAGAAGGTACCTTTACGGGAGAAAGAGAACCCACAGGCTGCAACGGAAGAGACTCTAGAATTTTGGCATTGTGTTTGGGGGCAAATTCTTAACTTTTTCACATGTGAGTTATTTAAAATCTGCAAAATGAAGGCAAGACTGTCTCTTAGAGTTGTAAGGATCAGATGGGATGATACCTGGGAAGTTTTTGACATGGAACTCATGTCAGCCAGGGAAGTACCTACTGAGAGTAACCTCTTACTACTATTGGACTTAGAACTACTCAGACAGTTGTTACTTTTATCTTAGCAGATGAAAAGTCCCTTTTTATAGTTTTAATACTTATTTATTTCAGCAAGAAATAAAATGCAACTTTCTGTCTGAAGCCAGTTCTGGGGGATCCTACTCCCTCATCATTTTTTCCTACCAGAGGCAAGGGCATTGGCTTGTAAAACCTGGCTTCAGTATTGATGTTAAGTTTCCCAGTCCTGAAGGCAATCTAAGCCTCTCACATTCTCCTCATGTCTGGTTCTGCTTTTCCTTTAAAATATCTTCCTCAAGTCCTGGGGCAAGACCTTGCTAACTCTAAGGGGGAAATAAAAATCTGTTTGTAAATGTCCCGTTGACCACCAATACTTTCTATTTCTCGCTTGAGTAGAAAGCCTCCCAACCAAAGAGTCTTGAGGACTGAGTCATCTTTTTTGTTCTTTGTGACAACTCATAAAATGGTTTTAATTATATGGTGTTTTTCCAAGTAAACAACCAGATTGAAAGAGAAAACATTTAATTTTTGTTGAATTAAGTTGGGAACAATCTCAACATCATGACTGCTGATGAGGCCGGGAAATGGGGCTTCTGATACTGTCCTTGTTCTGGTACATGTTTTCCCTTAGCGGTAGCAATGAGGAAATAGGAAACAGGCAGGAGAGATGCAAGAAAAACGTCAAACGCAACTTCAGTATGGGACTCCGGATTCCAACAGAAACCCCAGAGTTATTTTGGTAACAATTTTGCCAGGGGAAAAATATTCAAAGATCTTTGTTTCCACCATAAACAAACATAATATTATCCTGACTACAGTGTGACCCGTGAAACATCCTTCAGTTGACTTCCAAAACCCTGTAGCAAATATATGAATATTAACAGCCGATTACTGAGGGATTCCTCTTCTTCCTTTATTTAAACTCTTTATGTTCCACACATTCATTAACATTTCCCTGCATGTCTCATTATTATCTCATCAAACATTTATTATTACTTCAAGATAGATAATTAAAATTTTATACAGTTATTTCTCTGTATGACAGTCCAGTAGGTTTCAGATCCCCCACCCTCCCCAGCATTCACATGTACCCTCACAATTGGGCCATAAAACTCGTGAACTTCAATTCAATGTGCAGAAAGCATAGGAACAAAATCTAAAATTCATTTTGAATAGGAGTTTAGTTTCCTGAATAATGACTTAGTTATTGGCATTGTTAAAGAATCAGAGAAAAGACGTCTCATAGGACAATCCTTGCTCTTCATCAAATAAATAACTGGACTCTATGGATACCATTATGAGATAGACAAACAATGTATGCAAGTGATTTTAAGGCCTGAACTGGATTTGTTAGAATTGAGTACTCCCAGACAGCAGATGCAATAAACTAAAAAAGATTAGCAAAGAATTACTCTCTTTCCAGGATGCATATTACATTTAGGATTAGAAACCCTGATATGGATTATATATCACACATATTGCACAGAGCACAGAAGTATCAAATTTATCGGAACTAGGGTGAGATCTTTTTTCGGTGGAATTTAAGAATGTAGGTTGGTTTTCGGGTACTTACAGCTCAGAAGAGAATTTCTGGGTGGGAAGAACATCCAGCCTTAACAAGCCAGTGGCCTCTTGTTTTTCCTGCACTGTTTCCCTGCTTAGACCCGGGCACGGGCAGAGAAATCATCTGAGACCAAACCCAGCCCTAAAGGGCTTGGCTTGCAATTTATTAAATTGCTTGAATTTGGTTTTGAAGCTACAAATCTTTTTGTTCCACCACAAAATAATCAGTGTGCCAAGTTCAAGGAATTTTTTTTCCATAAATGTGCAAACCAGAAAGATGTTGGTCTAGTCGTCTAATTAATTAAATAGATTAATGCCACTAACTTTGGGAAAATACCAGTGATGCCCTTCAGTCGCATTTGCCCCGATCTAAAGAAGGCAAAGGCCAATCCACCTTTTCTAAACTTGTAAAGCCTCACTTGTCAAACAACCATCTTTCCCTCTTTGGGGATTTTTACACATACTCGGTTCAGGTTTCAGCCTCTGCACCCACCTTGGTGGGACAGTGTTTGGGCAGGTGGGGCGGCACAGCCCAGGGTTCTGAGCTGGGGAAGGAGCAGCGGGAGGACCTGCTGTGGATATTAACAGGCACTCAGGCTGCTCAGAGATTGTGTGTGGATACCTGGATCTGTCCTAGGGCAGATGGCCAATGCCGCTTCTGGCCTCGGATGCTTACTTTCCGATATTAATTTACTCCTTCTTTCAGGCAGTTCACATGTTCTTAGTGGCAACCACACAAGCCAGCCAGAAGAATGTATTAACATATAAAACGGGCTGGCTCCTTGAGAAAATCATGGTCCTTGCCTTCACAGAGCTTTAATTCATTAATTTTCATAGTGCTCCTACTATGTGCTGAGCAAAGGACAGTGTACAATGCGGGCAGCGTATAATTCGTTCTTATATGCTGGTGAATAGGTTATGATCGTAGGAGGTCTGAGGGGACTGGAGGGGTGGCTTCAGGGGTGGGGGGATTGGGTGGGAATGGAGCAAGGATGGAACGGTGAGTGGGCTTTGAAGAATATAGAGAATGCTCTATGTTAGGGTACCTAGGAGCTGAGTCACACCTTTATCAAGTCCTTATTGGGCATCTGCACGGTAAGCAAGGCCCAAGGCTAACTGACGTGGGGGTAATCAGTGATCTCACCAACATGGAATAAAGTACTTTGAGAAAGGGGCCAGAGTATGAGACATCTTTATCACTTCCACCCTGACTGCGTGGGAGGTACTCTCTCAAAAACTCGATATGTAACTGAATTCAAGCCATGTCCACCCTTCTGTGTGTCCTTTGCAAAAAGCCTTAAGATTCCCCTCACTCCTTTTTCTCCCTCGCTGTGTTTAGTGTCTTCCCCTTTTGGTCTGATGATTTTAGAGTTTTTCCTTCATGATGCTCAGATCTTGGGCATCAGCCTTTCTTCGCTACCCTTCAGGGTTGCAGTCTATGTCAATCCATGAGTCCTTCTGAATGCTTTTGGGGTCTGCCAAGGGGCTAGGCTTCCTTGGTGTGGAATGGGGGTAACAAGGGGAGTGTCTGCCTTTAAAGTCTTTTCTTTTGACTGAGGAGATACAAACTAAAGTTTATTGGTGCCTCATGAGGTTTTTCTCACAATGAATCTTCGAAGGAGGTATAATATTACCATTTTAGAAAGAGAAAAAGTGAGTCCCAGAGTGATTGCTAAGCTGCCAGAATTACACAGCCAGTGCTTGAGTGACCCCGCTCCCTCTTTCAGGAGTCAACAAATGGCTCTCCTGTTGCGATTGGGGCCAGGATAGCATAAACTAGAGGGCCCTCCATTGCAGGAGCAGACCACAGAGTGCACAAGCACAGCACTTTTCAGTTCACATGTTTCCTTAATTCTTTCTTTACTGCAGCAGTGTTGACCAGTCAGTGAGCAATGTACTGCTTTGCATGCCTAGACACAGCCTAATGTTGAACAAATCTGAGCTCACCCTCACCCCTAGCCCCGTTAAATTGGTTTGATCAGCCTGGTGGCCTGGAATGTCTGAAGTCTTGCAAAAGACACAGGGATGTTTGTTGGGGGTCTCGCATACACTCTCAAATTTGACAAAGCTCAATAGTTGCATGGTGATCTCTGTCTGCTTCCAGTACTAACTCTGCTCATGGCCCAGCTCCCTCCCTCCTTGCCACCAGCATAGGAGACCAAATACATCGATTCGAGCCTTTTATATATCATTTAATTTAGAACAAAACCCTATTTTTTTTTTTTTTTTAGATGGAGTCTCTCTCTGTTGCCAGGCTGGAGTGCAGTGGCGCCATCCCAGCTCACTGCAACCTCTGACTCCCTAGTTCAAATGATTCTCCTGCCTCAGCCTCCCGAGTAGCTGGGATTACAGGCATACACCACCATGTTCAGCTAATTTTTGTATTTTTAGTAGAGCCGGGGTTTCACCATGTTGGCCAGGATCCTCTCAATCTCCTGACCTCGTGATCCGCCCACCTCGGCCTCCCAAAGTGCTGGGATTACGGGCGTGAGCCACCGTGCCTGGCCACAGAACCCTGATTTTAATAGTGGAGCTCACATCTTGGAAAAGTCAAAAGTACCAAACAAATGCAAGATGGGGGCAACGGTAAGAGCACCTTAGGAAAGAGCCGGGCTGGGCTCAAAATCCATCTCAAAGGTGTGACCCTGAACAAATCATTTAACCTCTCTTGAATTTTGTTTTTCTTTCATTTTTTGGAAATGAAGGTTGATAGGTTTTTTTTTTTTTTTTTCCTGAGGGCAAAATAAAACAATTTTTGTAGAGCTTGGGATGGAATGGGTACTCCATAAAGGGTACATATTATTATTTTTTATTTCTGGTCCCCACATACATCTAATGTGGATTAATTATAGCCTGCTGGGCCGAGAACATTTCAGTGTCTGATTACTCATTGGATCCTGACATCCTCCTCTGGGGTCATGATGAAGGTCTGGAGCAGGAGTCAGGAGAACAAGGCCAGACAGGTATTTTCAGTGAAGGAAGGGGCTTGGTCAGAAGGCAACAGAGAGTGCTGGGGTCTGTGGCAAACTAGTGTGCGCATGCCTTTTCTCACGGGGTGATTGTGACTCACCTCCAGCCAATGGTAGCTATAAGTGTGGGCTGTAGTCTCCAAGTTTTCAAAAGAAGCCAGACCTTTTTTTTCATTAAATGTGAAATTAGTTGGTAACTGATGAAAATCTTTTGAACAATTGGTACAGGCCAACTCCGTATGGGCCAACCCAAACATATCTGTGGGCCAGATGCAGCTCTCTACTGTGTGACCTCTGGCCCAGAAACCCTGCCTTCTTCTGGATAGGCGTGAGGCAGAGTGGAGCTGGGAAAGGCAGGAGCCTGGCAGAATCTGCCAGGCATTGCATCTTGCATCAGGTGCTATGAAGGTCCATGCCAGGCCTCACTGGAATGTGGAAACAATTGGATGATGTTTAGCACAGTGTCTGGCAGGCAATAGAAATTCAGTCAATGTTATTGGTGTTACATGTTCTAGAATGGTTATTCTCCCAAGATCACTTAGATGAGTGATAGCTTTGGGGGCCACATCAACCCCATTTTCGGTCACTGTTTCAGGGTTCATGTTAGTATCATTATGGTTTTAGGTATAGTCCACTTCTCTCAATATTTTTTGCATCATTATTTGTCGTTGATATAATTACACTTGGGGAATTTTGGTACCAGAAGGGCCTTAAGAAATAACCACATCTCATCTCTATGTTTCATAGAAAAAAAGACTTTACATTCCATAGAAGTTGAGTCACTGATTCAGGGTCCTACAACTAGGCTGCCTGAATTTCTGGTTTAGTTGTGGATGAATTTGAGGTCGCAGCTCTGTCCTTGCTTAGCCCAAGGTCAGGCTAAGAGCTCCTTTGACAAGGAGCAGATGTCTGGTCTTGCATTATCTGGGACAAGGGACAGGTGGGTGGTTTATGCTAATTGTTACCTGAGTGATAGATCCTGACATGTAGGTGAGATTAGAAATTGAGGACAAGAGTGGAGGGGAAGAGAGTGGGCTGGTAAGATGCAGGCTTAAGGCAGCTATGGTTGTGAGAAGGAATCTCTGACTCTTGGAAACTCTCTCCCCATCCCTGCTTTTTTTTTTTTCTGCCTCCTGATGTCTTACATTGTTTGATAATGTATTATTTTCACTGTCTGTCTCCTCCCAGTAGAATGTAAGGGCCACAGTGTTTACTGCATAAATAACAGTAGTGATGTATGTCCATGCAAGAATAGTCATGCTTGTCTCCATCCTTCACTCATGGGATGGAAAGGACCAGTCAAGTAACTTGTCCACGGTGAGATTACTAAGAAATTACTGGCAGACTAAACCTAGAAACTAGTCCCTTGATTCTAAGCACAAAGTATATTCCCCTCTTCACTTCACATATACATTCAACAGTCTTGACACTACAACTCTGACTGTAGCTTCAGTGCTTTTGAGTGGAAATGAAGCTTTGAGCTAAAAATTTGCAATTAAAAAAAAATCAGAGATTCACAGATAGAGTATCACATGGCTTTAGTTTGGGGGTGATTATCACCAATTGAGAGCTTGTCATGTTGCAATAAAAATAATCCCATTTCTTTCCCTACAACTGTGAGGTCACGCTCCAAAGGAGAGCAAGAATTGTTCTGTGACTTTGGGAAATGAGGAGAGATCCTCAATCCTAATCAGGCACTGAGACTTGGAAAACTCCAAGGTCAGAGCAATCACTCCATTGGTAGAAGTATGGACTGGTGGAACTTAGTTTAATTGGACCTTAAAAATACCACCTGGACCCAGGTGTCCCAAAGAATGGTACATACACTCCTGGTAACAAGACTATGAACATTTTATATTTTCATAGTTACATATTCATTTTAATATGTAGTAGACAAAAATAGCTAGCTCATCAGTGTGTGATTTCAGGTGGTTATTGCTTAGGATAAGGCTTGTAAAAGAACTGAGTTATATAAAAAAGAAGTATTAGGTTAATTAGAGGATGGAGGTTATGAGAAAATGCAAAAAAAAAAAAAAAAAAAATCCTATTGGTGCATCAATGCCTGAAGTTTGGGAAACTTAATTAGGTAGCAAAAACAAAAACAAAAACAAACAAACAAACAAAAACAGAAGGAGCCAATGAGATCCTTACCAACACTACTGAACAAACTGGTGGCAAAGCTAGCCTTGAGCACGAGCTGGGGGCATTCCAGGAAGGGGATAGCATCTTCCCAGCCTCCCCAATAACTGTGTTTAGCCTTTCCCACCTTTCACTTCTGTGTCATCTCCCCCACTCAACACATGCTTCCTCTGCAGCAATGGCCAGGTGTTGGGTGGAGTAGAGAAGTTGTGGAAGAATTATGCCATTCTTCCTGCCTCCAAGCAGCTTTACTCTATTGGTGAAGCAAGACGCTTGCCTGCATCAGGAGTGATTGCTACACACTTTGGACCTTGCATCTCCATCAGTCCCCCATCTATAATTACTTAGTATAAGTTATATGCATCTATTTCTATACTAGTGAGATTTCTGGGATAAAATATACACAAAAGTAGAAACGAAGGAAGGTGAGATAAAGGTAGAGTAAATAGGGCTTTTAAATGTATGAATGAGACGAAAGAAACTAAATATAAAAAGCAATGGAACACAAAGGAAGCTACAGTGAAAACTAAAGAAGATGTCATAAAGGTGAATCAAGGAATATTTTTAATTAAATATTATTTGTTAATAGTATTTTGACATTTTGTTCTCACTCAAAATTATTAATTTTAGAGAAATGCATTTGAATATGTTTTAATGTTGGATCCGAAGTTCTGGTTCTGAATTCTTTTTTTTATTTTAATACTTGGTTTTAATGGTTGTCAGAGCTGAAAAAAAAAATCTCTACAAAGGCACCAAATGGAAAAAATACAGTGCTGGCTTGCTTACTAAATCAAGATGCTTTTTTTTTTTTTTTCAAATCACATCCACCAATTAATGAAAGGTTTTTTTTTTTTTAAATTGAAATTCATCTAGTCAGCCAGTCAGTTTCTATCTTTCTTAATGTCAATTCTTGTAAACTAATCAAAAGTTATATTTTTAACAAACGGGTTCAAGATCCACTGAAGATCTTCTTTTGGAAAATTTTTAAATAAGTTAAAAAACTGTTTGCAAGTTTTTAAAGTGTGCAAATATTAGAACTTTTTTAAAAAAGTATTGCATAGATTCACTTCAGAGAACGAAATCACACAATGATGGAAACACTTCTGAAAATCTATTTTCCAAATATTTTCACTATAGCCCATATCCCTTTGGCAAAACAGTTATTTATCACTCACTGTTAAAATATCAATGAGTGATACAAAAAAATTTACCTGAAAGGGACAGATTGTAAAAAATGCCAGCTGTTATGTTATGATAGCCAGTTAGTCACAGAGAAGTCTTGTTAAGGTGCAAGATAATGTCACAGTCACTTCACATCTCATCATATAAAGTATTGCAAGCATTCTACTATTTAAGATAATGCAACCCATAATGCCTACATTAACTGTACATGTCACAACATGTGGAAACCATCAGAGTTGTGAGGGAACCACTGTCAGGAACAGAAACGGTGGGCCATGGGACCATGAAGACATTTCCTGCCATGCTTCATAAAAACCCAGGCCAGATCCTTCAAGGTTGGGCACTGAAGAGGCCTCTCCGGAGGGTGGCTATAGTGGGCTGAGGGGCTCCAGCTGTCAGCATTCTCCTAAGTTTTCCTGCAGATTCCATCCCCACCACTTCCACTCTGGCCTTAAAAGGTGCTGCTGCTCTTTTCTTTATTCTTTGGTCTAAACCTTCCTTTCCAGATCCAAGCAAGGCTATAAGGTTCAAGGGTCAAGGCTCTCTAACTTCCACTAAATCAACTCAAATCCATCCTCTTTCCATGTCTGGAGAATAGACTGGGCTTGTTAGAGGACCTGGATTCTAGTAGAACCATCTTCATGGGCGGGCCCCTCCTTAGCACCCACCACCTAGAATATATGTCTAGACTCCTTGATTCCTCAAAGTCCAAGTTCAAGACAACAAAGTCATGATGAAGAGAAAGACACCCTTCCCATCTTGGTTCCAGTTTTCTCTCTGGGGTTCTTTCTCTTTCTTGAAAGATCAATGCTGGGAATGGCCATCTGGGAAGATCTTGCTTATCTACTTGAGCTTGTGGACCGTTAACTAATTAATTCAATTAATGAATATTTACTTTCTACCATGTGCCTGGCTCCATGCTAAATCTGACTACATAATGTTGAGCAGCACAGATATGGTCTCCATGAGCTTCCAGTCCCAGTATGGAAAGCTTATGTTAAACCAACGATCACACAGTTACATGTATGATACAAATAGGGTAAGTGCTACAAATCAACAATCTGGGTTCTATGGTGGACAATAATCATGGTTGTGGAGTGAGGGTATCTCTGAGGAAGAAACCTTTGAGCTGAGGCCTGAAGAAGGGTAGTTGTTACTAAAGCAGACAATGGAGAAGGAAGAGCATGGTAGGCAGAGGTAGAGCTGCTGCTGTGCGCAGCGCCTGAAGTCCAAAAGGAGTTTGGTCCAGTCGTAGAGCCAGAATTGGCCAGTGTGTCTGAGCCAGGAGTGGGTGCCTGGGAAGCTACAGGGCAGGGAAGGGGCTAGATCACAGCGGAGAGTAGTCATGAGTTTGGACTTTATCCTAATAGAGGTTGCAAACCATTGAAAACTTTAAACCAGGGAGTGGCATGATCAGATTGTGTGTTAAGAAGGCATCATGGCTGGTGTGTGGTGAGTTAATTGAAGGCGACAAGAGAAGAAAGTGTAAGAGCAGATAGGGCTAGTGAAAGAGTTTATAGCATTGATGACGGTGGCTGAGAATAAGATGGTGCAGGTAGAGATGGGAGAAAGAGACATACGACAATAAGATCCAGGAAGCCAATATCATTATTTGAAATACCCACACACAGACAGTGGCAGGGGTCTGATGCCTGACATGTAGCTGTGTGTAGGAACTGGCTCTTACTCACTCACAAGAGCCTATTGTTAGTTTCTTCTCAACTCAGCACTCGGTGATGTCATTTGACGTGTTGAAACCAGCCAAGGTGGTATCTACACCACAGAAATTAGCAAGTGCTACAAACCAGGACTTTCTTTTTTTTTTGCAGAGCCAGTTGTTAAACACTTACCAGCACACCATGGCTTGCATATAACCTCATTTTACCAACACGTGTCTAAGCGCTGTCTCCCAGGGGTGTAAAGCTGTGGCTGGGAAACTGCTGGCTAGACAACCTCTCAGCTCCATTGGCAGCAAATTGTTCTTTGTGCTGCCATCAGCTTGGGATGCACCTGGGTTGGCAGTGAGTGCCCATTCTGAATACAATGCAACTTACATTCAACAAACAGTAACAAGCTGCTACTGTTTTCTGGGGACTGTGGGGGGCATGGGGGGCCACAGAGATGAACTTTGCCCCACCTTTTCTCCTTAAACTGGGAAAGATGAACCTGTTCATGAAAAAACTGAATGCCAGGTCCCGGTGGAAAATTGGGAAGTGAAGTGTCAATAGTGTTCAACCAAATAGATGGTGGAGCATCAGATGTGTGTGTGTGTGTGTGTGTGTGTGTGTACATGTGTGTGTGTGTGTGTGTGTACATATGTGCCTGTGTGTGTGCATGTGTTGGGGGGGAGGAGGGGGTTTCAAGTGTTGTGGCAAAGCATTTTGGTGTTGTTTGCAGGCAGATGGGAAGCAGAGGAGGTTCTGAGCAGTACCCCAGGAGGGCAGTGGTATGGACAGAGAGTGGACCCTACTCAGGGATAGAGTTCAATGATGCCATTTGGGTTCTGCATCCCTGTCTGCACTCTAGTATCTCACAATTGCTAGGGATGTTCTGTCGAGCCCTTCTCAATGCCATTCTGACCTCCTTTAATGACCTTGGCACACATAAAATGGCCAGACACATGTCGTGTCGGGCAGATCCTCCTTCAGCTGTGGAACCATCTCACCTGACGAAGCTTCCCTACAGTTGTGCAGGCATAGGGAGCAAACTTCAGGCTCACTCTTCCAGCATCGGTCAACACTATACAAATGCCAAATTCAAAAGGTGCACTTCTGGCCTTGAGTGAGGTTTCCTTCTGAGTCACAGACTTGGGACCTCCAGAAGGTGGTGCTGGGCCTGCCTGTTGGTATCTTGGACCACCAAGATGGTGTGCAATGACTTAGAGTCCTTCCCTAATGTCTATTTCTGAGTGTCCCCTCCTTTTAGTTCTCAGGGAGGCAGAGGACTCAGGGCACCAGCCACACCCGTGCAGGAGGAAGAGCACGGTCTTGTTCTGTCATACGTTAGCTTTGTGAATTTGGGCTGGCTATTTTATCTCAATGAGCCTCTGTTTTGTCATCAGTAAAAAGTGGGGATAAAAATACTAACTTGTAGAGCTGTTGTGAGAGCTGAAGTTTACGATATTTATAAAAGTGGCTGAGAGTGTACAGTTGGGCAGACCCGGGAGCGAATCCCAGTTGTGTGACAGTGGTAGAAATCACTTTCTCTTAAAGTCATTGTAGCGATCCGGTGTGATAAGGTTTGCCAACTGCCGGGCGCAGAGTAAATGTTCAGTCCATGGTAGTTGCTATTGTTGTTATTTTTATTAAAGTGCCTAGTGGGAGTGCCTGGCATGGAGTGGATGCTCAGTAAGTGGGAGCTTTCAGCAAGCCTGAGCTCATCAGTGCACCCTAATTCTAGCCTGCCTTTGTCTCTCACTGGCGGGACAGGTCACTGTCCCATTCTTTGCCACTAATGCCTCAGTTTAACATGATGAGGTTGGATTATCAGATTTCCAAGGACACTTTTGGTGCATTTCCACATCAGACTGCTAGGATTCAGATCCTTTACTTATCTTGTGTTTGACACCTGCCATTGCAGAGTGGACACCACGTATGCAGTGGCAGAAAACTGAAGGGAGAGCCTGGGGTGCTGATTCTGGTTCCCTAGGGAGTTCAGTGCATCTGAGGCATGGGGAAGATTTGAGAAGAGGTTACGCTGGCTGGGCTGGTTTGTCTGAGGCTGGACAGGACTGCTGGAGGCATTGGTACTCCATGCAGAATGGACCAAGTTGCCCACACACTCCGTTAGCATGTCCCAAGTGATTGCATGACCTGCATACTTTTCAAGCACTGACCCCCCCCATCATGTTCCTTCTTAGAGTGAGGATACCTCATGTTCCAGGCAGCCTTTGTCTCCCTCTGAAGGACCCCTGACTCCAGGGACCCCTGGACTGGACACATGTTGTGTTGGGCAGATCCTCCTTCAGCTGTGGAACCATCTCACTTGATGAAGCTTCCCTACAGTTGTGCAGGCACAGGGAGCAAACTTCAGGCTCACTCTTCCAGCATCCACCCTGGGTTTCCTTCCAGCTGGGATCCTCAGCAGTTGGCAGCTTTTTTCTTCTACCACCAGGGGCCATTTCTCCCTTTGCTCCTCTAGTTCTCACTGTCCTCACCAGGTTGAGGCCTCCAGAGGCCCCTCCCTCCCCTAACAAAAGCACAGTCTCCCTTTGGTAGCTGTAACTGCTTCCTTCCAGGTTGCCCTGTGCTCTACCTCACTCTGTTCTTCATGGGATCTTCATGCTAGGTTGCTCCAGCCTCCATTTCACTGTGGTAATTCCTAGTCATTTTCACTCTTCCTGGTCCCTTCAGACTGGTAATGCATCAGGATGGTCCACCTGCCTGTTGATGTTCAACCAAGTTGAAGTTTCAGAAATCTTAAACCTCTTCGTCAACTGATGGATGATACTGGTGATATCTGTCTGATTGAAACAGATTTAGGCTCAAGGATCCTCACCAGAACCCATCACCTCTGTTTGTACTCCCTCGATGATCTTGGAGTTCCAGTGGAAGCAGGCACGATTCTCGAAGCATGATACCGTGGACCCCTGTGACCAGGCCCTGACATCACTCACCTACCAAAAGCATTCACCAAAGAGTGGTCTTGGAGGGATCCTGGCCCTGTCTCATGAGCCCACTGTAACCCTGGCCATGGTTGTGCAGATTGGTTCAGGTGACCCTGGCACAAGAAGCTTCTGGCTCCTCTTTTTGGAATTACTGCTGTTATGCCCAATTTCTACTTGCTGGGACTGTAGGCTAGTCTCCAGTGTTAACAGGCTAGTCTCCAGTGTTAATAAGCTAGTCTCCAGTGTTAATGCTCTGACCCCAGACCCTTGAAGATCTAGCCTCTGTCTGACGTTCTTTATCCACCAAACCCAACCCATACCCAGCCATGTAGCCCATGCTGAATGGGGCTCCAGGGGCCTATGCTTCCTATTTTTCTACCTGTTATAGTTGCCTAAAGTGTTCTTCCTTCTCCTGGCCTGGCTAACTCCTACCTGCTCTTCAGACTTCAATCAGGAGTTCACTTCTGTTAGGCCTTTCTCCTAACTCCCTTCTCTTCTCTTCTCTTCCTGTCCACCCCAGTTGGCATAGGCAGTACACTTATGCACTACCCTTATGCCTCCAGAGGCACTAATTTTGCTACACTGTACTCATCCTTACATGAACAACTTCCCAGAGGAGACCATGAACCCCATCCAAGTGACCAGCACAGTTGAACCAATGAAAGTGTCCAACCCTTTCCCCTGACCCTGAAATATCTTCTTTTTTGCCCTTCTCGGTCGTCTTTCTGGATCCCAGACATGTGCCTATCTGTTGTGTTCCTGGAGCCCTGAGTCTACCCATGAACCCATCAGGCTGAGTGGCCTAAACTCAGCAGGAAAGGAGGAAGCAGAGGCAGTGGACTAGGTCTAATTCCTTGTCTACATGTTGGGTAGTTGCCACCTAGGCTGTAGTCCTCTCATCTTATCTTCAGCAAGGAAGAAGGCATCCCCTTCCCTCCCCTGCAATAATCACCCTCAACCTAAATCCAAACCACCCTTGCTCTTTTTTCCTAACATGCCCAATGATTCTTTTGCTCTAACTTCAAGCTCCCTAACACGCCTCCCAGGAGTTTTCCTGTCTGGCTTCCTTTCTAACCCCTTCTCTCATACACCATGTGCTCCACTCACATCTCTCTGTTTCCCAAACATGCTGTGGCTCCTTCATGCCTCCTGTGATTTTGTTCATGCTGTTCCTTTTACAAGATATGCCTTTCCCCTTCCTCTCTGACAAGTCATTGTCCTCAAGAGCTGGCTTACTTGATACCTCCTGGAATTAGCCACTCCCTCCTAGGGTTTCCATAGAACTTTTAGTCATATTTTTACTATCCTTTGTTTATCGCCTTTTGCTTTAGTTGTCTGTCTATACTTTACTCTTAAAGTGTGAGCTGATGCTTAACGCTCCTGTGTTCTCTCTTTGCCTCTTTGGGCCCCTGCAACCCTTGGAGATGTGTCTGGCCCATGGTAGGTCTGAATGAAACTTCTTACCCAGTTCTGTTTGTTCGAGCATCCCAGTGCCTTGCTCCACAGGTGTATCTTGTGGCCCAGCAGCACTGGTATCACCCTCTCAGCAGAAACTGCATTTTAACAAATACCCTGGGGATTCACACACACATTAAAGTTTGAGAAACACTGGCCTAATATTCAAAGAGTTTCTTATGTCAGACAAAAACCTTTGCTGCTTTGAGCTGACAGCTGGGATAAACCACCATTACAGTGGGCCTTTTTTTCCCCCAGTGGCTTGAGACTGTTGCATTGCACCTTTGCATGTCCTCAACCAGAATAAATGAGAACAGCATTCTTAATGTGCCCACCAGCAGGTTCCTCTCTTCTAATCAATTCCATATGCTTTTTGTGACTCTCTTTCTGGAATGTAAAAATAACCCTATTACCAACTCTTCCTCCTAGTAGCCTTTTCTCTGTAGCCAAGTTAATTCCAAATAGAACATCTGGAAATTCTATTTGTTGCCTAATTTAAACCAGACTAAAACCAATCTGCATAAAAGTTTATGAACTTTCCGGAGCCTCACACCTTATATTTCCCCATCTGGAGAAGCTGGCAATTCAGAGGCTGGGAATAGGAAGGATTTGGCCATCTCTTTTTCTAGGGCTGGGGGCGAGTGTTTGTGGCTTTGTGGATTGGGATAGGGAGTTGGGGTGGTGGTGCAGCGGGTGGGTAAGGAGATTTGCAGGGAGAGGAAAATGTTTAGAGCTGACTTTCTTGTGAAAAAAAAAAATCTCCATGTGGATTTAAAGGTCCTTTAGCTTTAAGCTGAGGTGGTGGCTGGCTGAAGGGGCTATGGGGAGGTGGGGATGCCAGGTGAGGGAAGAAAAATGGAGTGTCAGGCAAAGGGAGAGGGGAATGGGGAATGAGGCATGAATCACCAAGAATAAGCTGGGAAGTGTATTTCAGTAGCTGTCCATTGGACCCAATGGCTCAGGACTTGGAAAGAGGCTACACCAGCTCTTGTCTTTGTTGTTAGTTTGACTTGTGACCCATAGACTAACTTAACTGAGAGGACAGCCTGGAAGTAAGGGGCAAGGAGGGTCCTTAGTTAGTCAGTGGGGGAGGGCATGAAATAAAAACCACTCAGGATATTTTCAGCAACATGCAACAAAATCCCAATCAAAATTCCAGCAAGCTTTTTGTAGAACTTGACATACTGATTCTAAAATTTATATGGAATAGCAAAGGATCTATGCTAGCTAAAACAATTTTGTAAAATAAGAACAAAGTAGACTCAACAGAACCTTATTTCAAGATTTACTATAGTGTTATAGTGATGGAGACAGTGTATCATCAGCCCAAGGATAGATATATCAATGATTTGAGCAGAAGGAAATCTAATAGAGAGAATTTGAGTCTATCTCAATGCTTTTGGGGTGCTGCAACAAATACCATAGACTGGGTGGCTTGTAAACAACACATCTATTTCTCACAGTTCTGGAGGCTGGAAAGTCTGAGATCGAAGTGCCGGCAGATTCCGTGTCTGATGAGGGTCATAGAGGTTGCCTTCTCACTGTGTCCTGGTGTGGATGGAGGGGCAAGACAGCTCTCTGAGGCCAGCTTAGAAGGATGCTAATCTCCTTTGTGAGGGCTCTACCTTCATGACCTAACCACCTTCCAAAGGTCTCACCTCTGAACTCCATCACATTGGAAGTTAGAACTTTAACATAAGAATTCTGTTGGGGAGACACACATATTCAGTCCATAGCAGATGTTTATGAAAACACTGGAAGGGCTGGAGGAATAGGCTCCAGACTGGGCCTCCAGGAATGGATCCTGAGTGTAGCACTATAAAACACCCTCGGCAGGGAAGCAACTGCCTCTGGGGCTACCATGAACCTGCCATGGTCCAGGTATCAGGAAACTGGAATCAATAAGCTGCCTCCACTGCTTTATCTGTCCCTGGATACCCAAGAAGCTGAAATAGGGACTCAAAAATGCTGCTGTAGACATTTCTTTTTTTTTTTTTTTTTTTTTTTTTTTTTGATACGGAGTCTCGCTCTGTCGCCCAGGCTGGAGTGCAGTGGCCGGATCTCAGCTCACTGCAAGCTCCGCCTCCCGGGTTTACGCCATTCTCCTGCCTCAGCCTCCCGAGTAGCTGGGACTACAGGCGCCCGCCACCTCGCCCGGCTAGTTTTTTGTATTTTTTAGTAGAGACGGGGTTTCACCATGTTAGGCAGGATGGTCTCCATCTCCTGACCTCGTGATCCGCCCGTCTCGGCCTCCCAAAGTGCTGGGATTACAGGGACATTTCTTAATCTCCATGATTTTCTTTGTTAACCAGGGTTGGAGGCGGTTGGGATGAAAAGGGGAGAAGGAGGGAAGGAAGAAAATAAAAACACCTAAAGGGCCTTCATTTCATTTCTGCCTTCTAAGTCTTATTGCCAGAACACAAAACTGTATCCAATACATCAGCTGAAAAGGACTCTGGCCCATGTGGTGTTTCTGGCTTTCTGTCCTCTGCAGTATAGGAAGTTACCTGAGAAGTAGAGCGCAAACGTGGTTGAGCAAACCAATCCATGGCATCCACCACCTTCCACGATTCTAGCGCTCCAGCTGCTTCTATTTATATGTACAGCCATTCAGCCATCATCTGCTAATGCTCAAGGCAGGCTGAATGCAGAGCTAGGTGCTAGAGCCACAAGGATATATAAAATAAAGATCTCACATTTAATAAGCACTCACTATGCACCAGGCCCTCTGCTGAGTTTGCATGGGTCATCTTCTCAATCCTTATGACACCCTGATGAGAGAAGGACTATGATTTCCCCATGTGATAGTTGGAGAAACTGAAGCTAGAGCAGGTAAATGACTTTTTCAAGGTCACAGATTTGAACTCAGGTCACCTGACTCTGCAGCTCCTTCCTTTCTCTTCTATGATGCTGCCTTGAAAATACACATCCAAAACACATTACGAAAGATGGAAGGCAAAGGAGAATGTGCAGCACCCATGAGTGAGACCAGTCACAGCACCCTGAGGGCTGCAGGGGAGAGGCCACAGGAGTTGCCCTACATGTCCTGCCCTCCACTGGGAGGTCCCTGATCTCTTCTTAAACTGCTTCATACAATTGTTGTACAGTCACTTGGGATTCAAAATGGATTCAGTGACCTTTTCAACATGGCAAGTGTAGTGGGTTGAATTGTGTCCCCACAAAAAGATGTGTCCAAGTCTTTTTTTTTTTTTTTTTTTTTTTGACACTCTCACTCTGTTGCCCAGGCTGGTGTGCAGTGGCACAACCTCAGCTCACTGAAACCTCTACCTGCCTCAGCCTTCCAAGTAGCAGGAATTACAGGTGTGTGCCACCACACCCAGCTAATTTTTTTATTTTTAGTAGAGATGGGGTTTTGCCATGTTGGCCAGGCTGGTCTCAAACTCCTGGCCTGAAGTGATCCACCTGCCTTGGCCTCCCAAAGTGCTGGGATTACAGGCCTGATGTGTCCAAGTATTAACTGCCAGTGCTTGTGAATGTGACCTTATTTGTAAACAGGGTCTTTGTAGGCATAATCAAGGTAAAGATCTCAAGATGAGATCATTCTGGGTTGGAGGTGGGAGAGTTAAATCCAATGACCAGTGCTCTTATAAGAGACAAAAGAGGGCAGGCGCAGCGGCTCATGCCTGTAATCCCAGCACTTTGGGAGGCTGAGGTGGGTGGATCATGAGGTCAAGAGATCGAGACCACCGTGGCCAACATGGTAAAACCCCGTCTTTACTAAAAATACAAAAATTAGCTGGGCATGCTGGCACATGCCTATAATCCCAGCTATTTGGGAGGCTGAGGCAGGAGAATCGCTCGAACCCGGGAGGCAGAGGTTGCAGTGAGCGGAGATTGCGCCACTGCACTCCAGCCTGGCCACACAGCGAGACTCCGTCTAAAAAAAAAAAAAAAAAAAAAAAAAAAGAGACAAAAGAGAAAAAAACACAGAGTGACACTGGGAAGAAGAAGATCATGTCGGGACTGGGCAGAGATGGGAGTGATGCTGCCAAAACCTCTGGAACAGCAGGAGGGACCAAGAGCTGGGAAAGACAAGGAAGGGTCCTCCTTTTGAGTCTTCAGAGGGAGGATGGTCCTGTCACACCTTAATTTCAGCCTCTGGCCTCCAGAGTGGTGAGGAGATACATTTCTGTAGTTTTAACCATCCAGTTGTGGTCATTTTTCATGGCAGCTCAAGGAAAATAATACAACAGGTAAAATAGAGCTCTCCTTGACGGACAACATTTCCTCAAGCTTCAATTGGGTCCTTCTAAAATTTACAGTTGGTTTGCAGACACCTCGACCTTGATCTTTAGAGATTGAGCATTCATCATTTTTTATTTTATTTTATTTTATTTTATTTTATTTTATTTTATTTTATTTTATTTTATTTTTCTTCTCTGTCTGAGAACTTTCTAAATCTCTCCTGCTAATCCAAGCCCTATACTTTCCAGAAATCTTAAGGAAGAGTGGAAACACATGGGCTTTGGAGCTGGACACTTGGGGTTTAAATCCTGACTCTGCTGTGGGACTGTGGGTAAGTTGCTTAACCTCTCTGGGTTTTCATTTCCCCGTCTATAAAAATAGGGATAATTGCAATACTCACAGCATAGGGTGGGTGGATTACATAATGTATCTAACATGATGTTCAGCAAATAGTCATTCTCATTCCTTTCCTTTTTCCTTCAAGACCAGAGTCAAGACCCTCTTCCAGGGAGCTTTCTCTGTGGAACATTAGTCCCACAGTCACTTCCCTGCAGTGAGTTGCAGCTGCTTTTCCTGAATGTACCACTCAATCCAGCCCTTGGGTTTAGACTGTGTGTGCTGTTGCCTAATTGTTTTGTATGCATAAACCTCACCCACCCCATCCCATCCCTGGGAAGGCCGTGGTAGTGCCTCCACCTCTGTCTGCTTGTCACTTCCTTTTGTGGCTTCCCTCAGCACCTAGCAGAGAGCTAGCCACACAGAAGGAGCCACGTGGAGATGTGGCCACCCCTGAGTGGATGAGCCTTTGCCAGCCTTTGGAAATGTCTCTTTTCTCCCTGAACCTCATTTCCTGAGAGTGGCCAGGTAAAAACTCAACTTGGAAATCATCAAATAGAAATGGGCTGCCCCTGGGAGATATGCACTAAGGAAATGAGAAATATAGCCTCTAAATGGAATAGAGGCTCATTAGTCCTTCTCTCTCTTGCAAACACAACACTTCTTTAAATAAAAAAAAGAAAAAATCTGTCACTTTTGCCCCATTTCTCAGAGGCTTCTGCACAGCCTCACTTAAGGGGAGCCTCATTACGAAGACTTTATTAAGCTTGCAAAACAGACTAGGAAGCATAGTGAGGAGCATACAGAGCTAAACTTGCCAAAATAAATGAACAAAGTACATTCCTGATGCCTGGCCCCTTTGGGAATGGAAGCCCAGGAGACCTCGGAAACTATTAGGATGCAACTTTATTAACTTCGCTTAGGCACGCGGCAGTTAGCCCCGAGGCGGCTGCACACAGCTCCTGGCCAGAGCATAGGGTCTGAGTTCACCTCCTCCCTGTCCTGGCTGGCCTTTTGGCTGCCCCTCCTTTAAAAGGGTCGGTGGCTGCAGCCCATTTGTTTCTCTTGTCATGAGGCCCTGGGATCAGAAGCTCTGTTCAGAGCATCCTTTGCTAAGATAATCTTCTCAATTGCCTCTGCATCTCCAGCCAGGGCAATGCTGATGTGGAGGAGAGGGAGAGAGAAGCCCAGCGGGGACGGCTCCCTCTGCCCATTTGGAAAGGGCATCATTCTGTCATGCCAAACTGCTTGACCATTTCCTCCCGCCCATCCTTGGACATAGGTGAACATAATGTATTGCTCTGGGATTCCTTTGTCCTCTGGAGAGATGCTCGGGGAAGTCACTTTACCTCTGAGCCCCAGTCTTCTCATCTGTGAAATGGGGCTGGCAGTATCCACCTGGCTGGGTTATCATGATTTTGATGATGCACGTGAACTCCAGCACCTGGCATGCAGCAGCCACCTGCATGTCACTCTTCCTTGCCTTTTCCTCTTCTGTGTGTGTGTGTTTTCTTTTCCTCTTCTGTGTGTGTGTGTGTTTTTTTTTTTTTTTTTTTTTTTTTTAGACGTTGTCTCGCTCTGTTGCCCGGGCTGGAGTGCAGTGGTGTGATCTCAGCTCACTGCGAGCTCCGCCTCCCGGGTTCACGCCATTCTCCTGCCTCAGCCTCCCGAGTAGCTGGGACTACAGGTGCCTGCCACCATGCCCAGCTAATTTTTTGTATGAGACGGGGTTTCACCGTGGTCTTGATCTCCTGACCTTGTGATCCACCTGCCTCGGCCTCCCAAAGTGCTGGGATTACAGGTGTGAGCCACTGTGCCTGGCCCACCTTTTCCTCTTCTGTAAGGATGACAGAGTGCTCTTTCAGGAACTGCTCTGGGTAGGGAAACTGTGGCAGGTGGGGAGCTGCGGGAGGCCTATGGCACTGCCAGCCTTGACCCCTCATCGCAACACGGCCAGCCCTGGGATTGTCTACACCCTTTCCAAGCATCTGCTAACTGCAGCCTGTGTTTCTCCTGGGGGTCTCCCGGAACTTGCTCCTTTTGCCTGGAAACATGCTTACTCAGGCTTTCAGGGAGCCTCCTCTGTGGAGACAGCATGGCAGAAAGGATTGCTGAGAGGCAGCACCTTGGGCTGTGAAGGCCAAAGGCAGGCTAGAGAAGAACCCCACTCAGTCCCCTTGGGGCATGCTGGGTAAGGAGGAAGTCTGGGCTGGGGGTGGGGAGAAAGCAGGGAAGCCAAGCATGTCTCTCACAGGAGAGGTTTGGGAGGTTACCCACTAGGGTTGGAAAAGTAAGGATTTGGAGTCCTTCAGATGGGCTGTAGCATGACAGCATGTGCTTGCTGTGTGGATTCAGGCTTGGGTCTGTGGTCCTGTAGTCTTGAATTCCTATTCCATTAGGACCCCAAGAGTTAGTGGGGCTGGGTATGGGCTTTCCCAGTGCCACTCTCAGGACTTAGGGAGACGTCTCAAACATAACCTTCCAGAGGCTTCTGAGACCATTGACCTTAGCTCTCTGTCACTTTTCAGATGAGGAAGCCACTATCTAGAGAGAGTGAGGAAATTGCCCAAGGTCCAGTGGAGGATAGAGAGAGGCTTCAAGTTTATGGCAAGTTTGGGGCTATGGTCCAGGACTCCTGATTCCAGAGCTCGTGTCTGTTTATAACACATTAGGTACCTTTAGTCATGTGATGTAGCTTTGTTACTCAGTATTTCATGAAAAAAATTAAGCCCTGTTCATCTCTTTGGTGGGTGTCACCTCAGACCTCATGAAATGACCGGGTGAGGTTATGACTGAGTGAAGTGTGTGCAGGGAATGGGAACCAGTCAGGACAAGGCCTGTGAAGGCATTTCAGAGCAAGCAATTTGGAGGTGGGGGCAGTTAAAACTAGCAGAACCTACAGGTAGATCTACATAAGGAAGGAGGTTGATTATTTGTTTTTGAGCTCTGATGAACATTACAAAGGTTTCACAGACTCACGCCACTGGAATGCAATGCTGGGAGGCCCTGGACTGGTCCAGTTCAAAGATGGTAAATCCACAGCGTCGTGTCTACCACTGCTATCTGCACCCATGGCAGGTATCATGAATCGATCATGGCACTCTTTCCTAGTGAGCCGGATGCAGCCTCAGGATCCCTTTCAATGTAATGCCTGAGCAGCCACTGTCCATCAACCAGAAGGACATGGGAGGGGAGCTCTCTTTGCCCTCACTGATCTAGTCTAATCTCTCTTATTTGTAGTTGGGGAAACTGAAACCCAAGGAAGGCTTGCCGAGAGGTCTCCCAGTCTGTTTGTGGCAGACCCCAGTTTTCCTATCTCCAAATCCTTTGCTTTGTGCACCAAACCATCCTACTGTATCTACATCAGTTTGAAAAAAGAAGTGTAAAACGATGCAATAATTGCTTACCACCTGCCAGCTGTCACTTGGCAGTGAGCACCAGCCTTGTATTTCTGCCCATGTGATGGTTCTGGTTCCACCTCAACGATAGTGTATTTCCCTGGTGGCCCCCCAAACCCTTTTAAGTCCAATTTTGGCAAATTCATTTTCACCCTTATGATTTTCTGCTACCAAGTCTGGGGGACCAGAAAGGCTGCATAGTGTACTTAGGCAAGATTGAGGGAGAAGGAGAAGGGCATTTTTCTAGGACTACTTCCACATATTACTGATCTAAGATTCAAAAAGACCCTGAAGGGGGGCGTTTTCATAAACTATCACCATAATACGAATCAAGCAAAGCATCACATGGTCTCCAGCACAGCTGCATATTCTCGTGAGGAAAAGATTTTTTTTTGAGTTGCTGGAAAATCAGGTCATTAATGCTTCTCCTCATTATTTTCTCTGTTCAGGTTCCATGCAGGTATCATTTTCTTTGAAAAGTGATCAGCCAATTGCTAACCAGGGCAGGATCTTTAAATGCACCTGTTGTCTAAAACATGTGTGCTACTAAAGTTGAAAGAGAGCATGCTCTTGGCTCATCCACAAGGAGCTAATTGCATTTGTGAAATGGAGGACTCACCCTGGCCTTCCCTTTAGCCGGGCCTAACACCGCTTTCAGTGACTGCCAGCAAGTTCCACCCAATCAGTGCCTTCTTATCTAACAGAGTGCTCCCTTGGTGAAACCCACTTTTAACAGTGATGATGCAACACGTTGTCTTGAGCTTTATTATTTTTCAGAATCCTATCTGTTCCTAATTTATAACAGTCCCTTTTTGCAGTGCATTTCATGAGTGGGAACACCATGTCAGAGAAGCAAAGAGGCATCTCCGATGCTTCATAGCAAATTGGAATCAGACAAAACAAAGATCTGAGTCTCCTACCTGCAAGCACTCAATGTGTACTCACCACCGAAGACTGTGCCCATGTCGCCAGGCATGGCAGATTGAGCCTAGGTGGGACAGTTTCAGCTTGTTCCTGCACTACTTGCTAAATTGAATAGGCTATGGCCAGCTCTACGGCCAACTACAGAACACCATTGTGGTGATTGTTGGGCTTGGTTAATCTGGAGCTTGTTCCTAAAGATGCTTATATTTTGGTGGTGATGGTTATTGGTGATGCCAGACACACGTTTACCTTCTAGGATAATTGCAGGGAGTAGCATGCACCGAGGCATAGTATAATTTGCAAGTGGGTGGTAGTTATCTCTTGAATAGTCTCACTTACAGAAGTATGTGTGTCTAGTAACTTATAGATGAGGACACAAGGTTTCAGTGGTCACATGGAGCATCCCTGTGCTTTAAGGCAGACTTCACCTAAGTTATTTTAGACAGAAGTGTCTTTTTCATTCTTTTTCCCTTTTAAAGAGTGTCAATGAAGGAAAGTGCCTACTGTCTGTGGGTCAACCACTTTAGCATTTGACAACCCTCATGATCGGGAAATTAATCCTGACATTGAACCAAAATTATTCCTGTGAACCATTTACTTCATTTTGGGACTCAATGGAGTGGGAGAACAGCTGCCCACTATTCTCTGTCTGCCTGCCCACAGATGAAAACTGCCACATCACCCTTTATTCTTTTCTCCAGTTCTGGGCTAACAATACACATGAGGGTTTTACCTTTCCTCGTAGATCCTGTTTGCAAATTTCTTCCAAATCCTTTCCACATTCCCACATTATTATTGACTTATGATAGTTCAAAGCAATTCTGATTATGTGAGTCTGTTTTATCTCAGATCATGTGTGCTATGTACCTTTCTCTCCACTTCCCTGTCATCTCTTTCATTAAAAAAATTACACAAATCATCAACCACAGCCTTTGTATCATACTTGTAAATACTTGTGGTCCACTATGATCCTTTGCCTTTTTTTGTCCTTAGTTTGCGTATTTTCTTTACCTATTATTCCTTTATTCTGAGCTTGGCTATTTTTATTTATTTAAAGAATCCTGCTTAACACATTTCTTTGTTGGACAGAATTTTGAAGATTACAGCCATGTCTGCCATATGGTCCACTGATGTTAGATGTTACAAAGGATTTTCCTGCAGTTTCTTCTTATACTCATAGATACTCGTATGCATATGCTAGTATGCAAAATTAGAATTAAAATTAAAAGCAAAATTAGAACATAATAACATGAAGCATTTGGTCTATACTCGGGGGTACAGATCTAAGTTCTTTCTCTCAACAATGAAGACTTTTTTTTGTAATATAAGATGGTAACACATGACATTTGCATAATTAAGGAAGGAATATATTCAGGGGTGAGCTATGTGGTAATAATGATGATAGTAGGAGTAAACACCCACTGGGGCCAACTGTGTATCAAAGCATGTGCTAAACACATTATGAAAATCATTTAAAACAGGTTGTCAGCAAAATAAAAATTCCAAGAATGGATAGATGGGTGCAGGATACAGAAGTCAGAACAACATTATGCAAGAGGTAGGGGTTGAGTAGGAGTTGAGTTGGGCCTGGACCTGGCTCAGGTTTCCTGGCTTCTAGTCCATTGCTTTTTTTATATGCACCAGTGCTTGCTGGGTTTATGAAGGCTAGCATTTTTTGAGACAAGAAAACTGATGGAGATTCTTTGGTTGTGAAGTCTTATTCCTACTATAACGGTATGTTATTTAACTGAGACCTTTGTCTTCATTAGGGCCCAATTAACACGGATGAATTTTGGGCAAGGGATGGCTTAACAAGGGTGTGGGCCAGATGTTACAAAATGATTTGCCCCTGACAAGAAGGTAACAGTCAAGTAGTTGTGGATAAATGCCTGTTCTCTCTAGACTCCACATACTCACTTCCATGCCCATCCACACATGTACTCCCAGCCAAGTTACAAGTGAGAATCTCTGTATTTCTACTGCAACTTAGAAAATGATACCTGTAGTAATCAAATGTCAGGCCTCCAGATTCAGCCTTTGGCTCTGGGAGCAGAACTGGAGCAAAAACCCTCAAACCAAACTCAACGGGAAAATGAAGACTTGCATTGAGCTAGTGTTGTTCCCCAAGTCACTCACCTTCTAAAGGAGAGAGACATTCTGATGCATTTCCTTCTGCAACCCAGACATGCTCTAACAGAGCAGTGCTGCCAAGCAAGAACCTTATTTATTTCTTTATTTTTCCTTTTTTTGAGATGGAGTCTCACTCTGTTGGCCAGGCTGGAGTGCAATGGCATGATCTTGGCTCACTGCAACCTCTGCCTCCCAGGTTCAAGCGATTCTCCTGCCTCAGCCTCTCGAATAGTTGGACTTACAGGCATGCGCCACCATGCCTGGCTAATTTTTTCATTTTTAGTAGATGGAGTTTCACCATGTTGGCCAGGTTGATCTTGAACTCCTGACCTCAAGTGATCCACCTGCCTCAGCCTCCAAAGGTGCTGGGATTATAGGCATGAGCCACCGTGCCTGGCACAAGAACCTTATTTTTAAGTCATCTTATGTTCAAGTAACTTTTCTGTGGTAGGCACAGGAAGTCAGGTGAAGGACCCCAAAGATGAAGGGGTGATGCTTCCAGTTTCACCCCTTGTTTCACCCAGATGTTTCCAGTGAGTTGTGGGCCAGTGTAGGAGTCTCCAAGAAAGTACATGACAAGATGTGCAGCACAGATGTGTTAAAATCAGAGCCCCGTGGCATAACGAAGTGGCTCGTGCCAGTAGTCCCAGAACTTTGGGAGGCTGAGGCTGGAGGTCTGCTTGAGCTCAGGAGTTCAAGACCAGTCTGGGCAACATAGCCAGATCCCCTTTCTACTAAAAATTTTAAAAATTAGTCAGATGTAGTTATGCACACCTTTAGTCCCAACTACTCAGGAGTCTGAGGTAGGAGGATCTCTTGAACCCAGGGCCCAGGACATGGAAGCTGTAGTAAGCTATGATCATGCCACTGGACTCCAGCCTGGGTGACAAAGTGTGAGACCCTATCTAAATGTATATATATGTATATCAGGGCCCCATATTTGGTAATGTTTCCTCCATCCCATTGCTCCAGCTGAAGGCAACTTTTCCTTCATCTGAACAACACCTGTGCAATATTGGTGCTCCTATCTGGCATTATTTTTATTACATGTATGCTTATAGTTTATGTCTGGTGTCCTCTCATTGACTGTAAGCTCCTTGGGGGCAGATCTGTTTCCATGGCCTTTCTCACATTGCCACAATGCCTTGCACAATGGGAACATGATAGTTATCGAGGGAAAGAGAGAATGAATGAATAGTGGTGGTGTGAATAGGTCTCAGAGAGGAGAAAGTTTAACTAATTAACTAATAAATTCATTTAACAGATATAAATTGACACCTACTACATACTGGGTAGTTTCCCAACTGGTGAGGATATAGCAGTGAACACAAAAGACAAAATCCCTGTCCCCAGAGAGTTTTTATTAAGGTTGGAATCATCAAATTCTATTTGAAAATTTGAGTAGCATTCACAGTAGAGGTGGACGTAACTTTGGCCTTGGAGAATGGAAGGAATTTTGTTGGGTGGAAAAGAGTGAGGACAGAGGCTGTAAGGGGTGCAGTGTGTGGGTAGAGAAATGACGTACATTTCTATCACATGGAAGTCTGAAATGTGCTGTCAAACCTGATCTCACTGCAGATTCTACTGTCTACTTTTAGATACACTTTGTTATAAGAAAGCAATACTGGGATCTACTACACTTGTCCCAAAATTGAAGGGGATGTGAACAAACAAGATAATGAAAGGCCACTGAGATGGATTTTGCTTCATTTACCCTGCACAGTGACCCTGCAAGTTGGTTATTGTCACCTCTATGCCCTGGAGAAAACTATTGCTCTGAGAGGATGCTGTCTAGTTAGTTTGGGTTGCTAAAACATAATACAATACTAAGTAGTTTAAATAACACATTTTTTTATTTTCTACAGTTCTGGAGGCTGGAAAGTGCAAGATCAAGGCACTAACAGATCCAATAACTAGTGAAGGAACTCTTCTAGATTTGTAGATAGCTATTTTTGTTGTATCCTTACGTGACCCAGAGAAATAATCTCTCATTTTTCTTCTTATAAAGGTGTGAATTCCATTCCTGAGGTGTCTATCCTTATTAACTAATTACTTCTCAAAAGTTTTACCTCCTACCATCACATTGGGGGGTAGGATTTTGACATATGAATTTTAGGGGGACACATTCATTCCTAACACATGCATAAGTTGCTCAAAGCCATAAAGGAGGATTTATTCCCAGCTCTATTGGACTCCTGAACCCACCAAACCCAGGTTCTTGACTGTTTACCAGGAAACCAAAGATTCAAGCAAACAAGCAAGTAAGTCAGTTAACAAGCTGGGCCTCCTTCAGTGAATCTTTTGGGTCCTGATGCCTACTTTATGGGGGTCCTTATAGGACTTCAGTTCTGGCTATACTGTGCTAATTTTATTCTCTCTCAAGTTCTCTGAATCAGAGGCCTGGTGCTGTAAGCAGGATGATTCTTTCTGGAGCCCATGCCTTGGGGCAGAGTTGGGTTGAAATTTCCTTAGAACATCTGGATATAATAATAGGGCATTCCCATGAATTTCCTAATAGCTAAACCTTGCAGGATGCTTGCCATCTTCCTAGGGCCCTTGCTTTGCCCTAGTTTTCTATTCTTTTTTTCAAAAGCCTTGACCTGATCCGTCTCTTAAATTGCATTATCCTCAAGACTGGTGGAAGAGTTGGACACTGTTTCTCTAACTCCCTGGCTTTTGCATTCCTGGAAATAAGATCTCTCACTGCCCCCTTTTCAAATAGCAGCTTTCATCATTGCAGAAGAATCACTAGCTCTCCTCCAGCTGCACCATATTGCATATGTCCCCGTTGCAACTGAATAGAGCCATATGACTAAGTTCTCTTCAAGAAAATGTGACCAGAAGGGACATAGCTATTTTTGGCCAGCTTATCAAACCTCTTGTGTTTTCTGTTCCCGTGGACTGGAATGGTAGGACCAAGGCAGTCTTGGGAAACCATTGTTAAAGATGGCAAGCCCTCTGTTAGCTTGGATCTCTAAATGACTGTGTGCAGTAGAGGTGCCCACCAATGAAACTTGGCCTTGGACTGTTACTGTAAACTTTGGCTGTGTCAGAGCCATGACACATCTTGGGTGTGTTGGTTATAGCTGTTCAGCATGCCCTGACTGTATTAGTTTCCTAGGGCTGCTGTAACAAAAGATGACAAACTGAATGGCTTAAAATAACAGAAATTTGTTCTGTCACAGTTCTGGAGGTGAAAAGTCCAAAATCAAGATGGTGACAGTAATTTGTTCTGTCACAGTTCTGGAGGTGAAAAGTCCAAAATCAAGATGGTGATAGGGTTTGTTCCTCCTGAGGTTGTAAGGGCAGTCTGTTGCATGCCTCTCCTGTAGAGTCTGGTAGTTGCTGACCACATTTGGCATTCCTTGGCTCCTAGACACATCATCCTGATCTCTGCCTTCACTGTCATGTGGTGTCCTCCCAGCGTGCCTGTCTCTGTGTTCAAATTTCTCCCTTTTAGAAGGACACCAATTCTACTGGATTAAGGGCCAGCCCTACTCCAGTATGACCTAATCTTAATTTAACTAATTACATCTGCAGTGACCTTATTTTGAAATAAGGTCACATTCTGGCCTCATAAGGCCCAATGAAGAAAGAAACATGTTTTAAAAACATATTCTCAGTGTGCACGTACAAAGATTTTTTCTGTCAAAGTCTTCAATTCACTAAAAAAACAGTTTATGATATACTTTAAAGAATATATGCTGATGGGCCGGGCGCTGTGGCTCACGCCTGTAGTCCCAGCACTTTGGGAGGCTGAGGCACATGGATCATGAGGTCAGGAGTTTGAGACCATTCTGGCTAACACGATGAAAACACGTCTCCACTAAAAATATAAAAAATTAGCCAGGCATGGTGGTGGGTGCCTGTAGTCCCAGCTACTCAGGAGGCTGAGGCAGGAGAATGGCGTCAACCCAGGAGGTGGAGCTTGCAGTGAGCCAAGATCATGCCACTGCATTCCAGTCTGGGCGACAGAGTGGGACTCCATCTCAAAAACAACAAAACAAACAAACAAACAAACGAAAGAATATATGCTGATGGCTGGGCGTGGTGGCTCATGCCTGTAATCCCAGCACTTTGGGAGGCCGAGGTGGGTGTATCATGAGGTCAGGAGTTCAAGACCAGCCTGACCAACATGGTGAAATCCTGTCTCTACTAAAAATACAAAAATTAGCCAGGCATAGTGGCCTGCACCTATAATCCCAGGTACTCAGAAAGCTGAGGCAGGAGAATCACTTGAACCTGGGAGGTGGAGGTTGCAGTGAGCCGAGATTGTGCCATTGCACTCCAGGCTGGGCGACACAGCAAGACTCTGTCTCAAAAACAAGCAAACAGACAAACAATATATATATGTTGATATTCACCTCTTATTGCTGCATTTCTCTATTTGGCTGCATGGGCCTCAATGGAAAAAGAAACATGTTTTAATAAAATTCTCAATATATGCTTACAAAAAAAAGAGAGATAAATAAATAAGATTACATTCTGAGGTACTGGGGACTCCAACATCTTCGTTGGGGGACACTGTTCAATTGATGACACCAATTAATACAAGCAAAACTTGCAGAGAAAGTCCCAAAGTCATGCCATATCCTCTCGTACTCTTACAGCAGCTGACCTTTGGCCCCTAGAGGCTGACTTCCCATTAAGAGGTGATCTCTCAGAAGTTTCCTCCTTTGTTCTGCTGGACCCTGGGTCAGGCAGTCGAGCCTGAATCCTCAGGTAGATTTAAGTGACCTCTTCAAATTAGACATCCTGGGTCTCATTTTTTTTTTTTTTTTAATTAGTAAAATGGCAATAATGATGCTTATCCTGCTTATCTTACAAGGCTTCAAATAAGGATCAAATAAGTACTCCATAGTAGCACCTGATGCTCATAAAATGCTTTCTACTTAACCACAATTGCATCTTTTCCTGGTACGTTTTGTAATTGTTTTTTTATTTGGCACTCAGGTGCACAAAATTGGGTTGAGTGACTCATGGCAAGCCATGGCAAACGTAGTTTTTTTCCATGCAGATTTCGTCTCATTTTATGTATTTGCTTCATTTCTTTTATGATCATTTCTCATTTTCTATCACCTGTTAGTGGCTCCAGAGACTTCTGACACTACAGGCAATCTTTCTGTTTTTGGAATGGGACTCAACCACTTTCTGTCTCTTCATGGAGTTCCCACAGTTTCTGTGATGGTTTCTGGGATCTTCTACGTGTCTCTTTTGGGTTGGGTTCAGGGAGGGGGCTTGCAGCCCAAGCCAGTGCAACATGTGGTCCAACACAACAAAAACTGTATATTACTAATACTAAATTAACTAAATATTACTAACGTCTCTCCCTTATTCCTCAGATCCCAATAAATGAGGAAATTAGAGTGAAGGGAAAATGGGGTAGGATTGTAAGGGGTAAAATTGGTGTGCAGAAATATCTACTATAAATCCTGTGTCATTTTTAGAGATCCTCTTTGAGCTTCTTGGTAGCTAAAGCAAAAAGCAACCAAAACAAGTGATTGATTATGAAAATGAGCAGGTTGTTCCTTAAGCGAAGCCCACTTTCTTGGCCAAGAGGCCCAAACCTTATATCTCCTATAATCCCCAGTGATATTTGTCCACTAAACACAGCAATGACCGCATAGCATACATTTTAGAGCAGGCAAATTCCATTTTTGCTTATTTCTTTTTATTTCATTTTTTTAAATGATGCATGTGATATTCAATATTACATGTCATTTGGGAATTGCAAATTAAAACAACAATGGGATACCATTATACACCTATTTGAATGACTAGAATCCAAAACACTGACAACACCAAATGCTGACAAGAATGTAGAACAATAGGAATTCTATAGGAATTCTCATTCATTACTAGCGGAAATGGCTGCAAAATGGTATAGACTCTGAAAGACAGTCTAGCTTTTGTTTTTTTTTTTTTCTTTTTTAAGCAAAACTAAACATACTCTTGCCATATGACCCAGCAATTGCACTCTTTGGTATTTTCCCAAGTGAGTTGAAAGGTTGCATCTACAGAAAAATCTGCACATGAATGTTTAGCTCAATTTTGTTCACAATTGACAAAACCTAGAAGCAACTACGATGTCCTTCAACAGGTGAGTGGATAAACAAATGTGCTACCTGCAGTAACAGAGTATTATTCAGTCACAAAAAGAAATGAGCTATCAGGTCACAAGCAGATATGGAGGAACTTATTAATAAAATGCATATTGCTAACTGCAAGAAGCCAACCTGAAAAAGCTACTTACTGTATGATTCCAGCTACAGTATTTGACATTCTGGGAAAGGTAAAACTATGGAGACAGTACAAAGAACAGTGGTTGCCAGGGGCTTGAGGGGAAGGAGGGAGGACTAAGTGGAGCACTGCTGATTTTTAGGGCAGTGAAACTGTTCTGCATAGTTACTGTGATGATGGACACATGACATTATGCATTTGTCAAAACCCATAGATTGTACAACACAAAGAGTGAATGCTAATGTAAAGTATGGATTTTAGCTAATAATAATATATCAATGTTGGTTCATCAATCGTAACAAATCAATTACACTAATACAAAATGTCAGAAGAGAAAAGGAGTATATGAGAACTCTTTGTATTTTCTACTCAATTTTTTTTTGTAAACCGAAAACTGCTCAAAAAATTACATTAATTAGATAAAAAATAAGATGCATGTGACGGTGCTCCTGGAACTGCAAGACACGAGGGCATGGACTCAGCACCCGCAGGCAGGGCCAGTTTCCCTTTCTTGCCTTCGTTTCACAGAATCAAGGACCCTGTAGGCTTCCAGGAAGGGCTTCCCGACCCAGCTGCAGTGAAGGAGCCAGGTTTCTCGAGGACAGCAAGCCGGGGGTGGGGGACGCCTGTACAGAAAAAAAGGCGCCCCCAGCACCCCATGCTCGGCGCCGCACACACCAGTTTGCTCCCATGCAGGTCCCTTTAACAGCTTTTCATCTCGGGCTTAGTCACCGTCAGGTCAATTTGTTACCTAAAAAGTGGTAAAAGGTGCCACCTTCAGATAAGTTACTCAAGGCAAACCTCTGCTTGTGTTGCCTAGGTGTTCACCATAGAAATGAGCTATCAGGTCACAAGCAGATATGGAGGAACTAGGTGTTCTGCTCTGTTCTCCATTCCGTAGAGCAGAAACGGAGACTCGGAGACCACGTCCCACCGCAATAGGAGTCAGAGCGAGGATTCAGCCCGGCGCTAAGCCGGCGTTTCCCTTTTCACTCTGCGCGCTCCGCTGGGTCCGGAGCCTGAGCTCTCGAGGCTCCCCGCCTTTCACCTCCCGGCCCTGGAAGCCCCGCCCTGCGGCAGTTGTCGGCTCCGCCTTTCCCGGTCCGGTTCGCTACTGCAGCTTTTCAGTCCCCTCCGCAAAGCAGAGTGTCTGGGAGCTGTGAGTTTACGTGTACTTTGCGCCAGAACAATGAAAACATAATAAAAAAAATTCTTTCTAGATGTTTGTTGGAAAAAAAAAAAAATCCCAAAGTCCCACCTCCAGAAGTGTACAAGCAACAAGAACAGATGTTGTTTAACAGGCTTGTAGGACATTCCTATAAAGTTATAAACATATCTTTCAGAGTTTACTAAAGATAAACAGATACAAGTCACGTTTTTTTAGTTCAAGAGACAACTTGCTGTTTGGAAGCCAAATAAAGATTCCTAATGTGAGATGCACCTGAAAAAGATTAGGAGATCATATCGAGGATATTAAACGTGGGGCCAAGTCTAACATGCTTTCCTTGGATAGTGTATGTCTCAGCAAAACAAAACAAAAACACAGCTTCCAGCTCCATGCAGGCGACTAGGGGCAGATGGGGACGTAGAGGACATTTCTCCGCACCCCTTCTGTTTTCCCTTCTCTGGTGCAACGTGGGCTAGAGTCAAGAGGACAGCTCTGCTCACTTCCACCCTCCTGGCTTCCCCCAGCCAGCATTTGCTGAGCACTTCCTAAGTGCTGGGCAATTACCAAGTGTCAGGTGCGCACACCTGAAAAGGAGAGCACAGTCTGATTAGACGAGCAGATGCACAAACCCATACTTGAATATGTCAGCATCCTGAGGTGCTCAATTGTATGGGCTCTAGAAGCCCGACTGTTAGGGTTCAAATCTCAAGCCTGGCATTACTTGCTGTATGTCCTGGACAAGTTAATTTACTTCTTTTGTCTTGTTTTATCCTCTATAAAATGGAGGTAATAAAAGTACCCGCCTATATACTGTATTGCTCACCCCACCTTTTTTTTTTTCTTTTTTTGAGACAGAATCTGTCTCTGTTGCCCAGGCTAGAGTGCAGCAGTGTGATCATAGCTCACTGCAGCCTCGACCTCCTGGGCCCAAGCAATCCTGCTGCCTCAGCCTCCTCAGCCTCCCAAGTAGCTGGGACTACTGGCATATGCCTCCACACCTAGCTAATTTACTTTTATTTCTTGTAGAAATGGGGTCTCACTGTGTAGCCCAGGCTGGTCTCAAACTCCTGGGCTCGAGCAATATTCCCACCTTGGCCTCCCAAAGTGCTGGGATAACAGGCATGAGCCACTGTGCCTGACCTGTATTGCCTGTTGTATAAAAAATTACCCCAAACTTAGTAGCTGAGAATAACAAACATTCCTAAAGTTGCAGTGTCCATGGGTCAAGGATATGGGTGTGGCTTATGGGTGATCTCTCAGGAAGATGCAATTAAAGTGCTGGAATTGTGGTCATCTCTGGGCTGGATTGGGGAAGGACCTGCTTTCAAGCTCACTCATGAGGACATTGGTGGCCTCAGGTCCTTGCTGGCTATTGGCCAGAGACATCAGGTGCTCACCACATAGGCCTATAGGGCTGCTCACAACTGACAGCTAACTTCTTCCAGAGTGAGGGGGGAGAGAGAGAGAGAGAGAGAGAGAGAGAGAGAGAGAGAGAGAGAGAGAGAGAGAGAGAGAGGGATTTAGGAGTCAGTTTTTTACTGTCTAATTTTAGATGTGACATCCCATCACTTCTGCCATTTTCTATTTGTTAGACTGTGTCACCAGGTGCAGCCTGCACTGAAGGGGAGGGGAACGCACAGGGGTGTGAACACTGTTAAGCAGGTCGCAGGGCCACCTAGACGTCTGTTACTGTAGCTCATAGATTATCACGAGGGTCAAATGAGTTCACGTGCAAAAGGAGAACAGTTTCTCCTCATTTCCACTTCAAGGCTCTTATCACCACATTGAGCTGCTCAGATGATTAGAATGCTTCCTTCACCTCAAAACACACAGGCACATGTGCACATGCAGACACTGCCCATCTTTCTGTCCTTCTTTCTCTTATTTCCTGTCTGTCTCCCTGCACTAGTTTGTAAGCTTCCGGTGGTATGGATTTTTGTCTGTTGTCTCACACCTAGAAACAGTGCCTGGCACATAGCATTTTCTCTGATCAATAGGTACTAGATTAAACAATGGAGCTAACCTGTACCTCCACTGGGAGAAGCAGTATTGGAATCATATGATCTCATGATTGCAACAGCGGTCCTATATTCCCATTTGCCTTTCCACTTCATCTCTGTAATGTACACTATCCTTTGTGTTGGACCATCTCCAGCATCTACAAGTGTTCCTGCATGAGCACTTGGTCGTGGTCAGAGCTCACGACCACATTTAGTATCAGAACATTTCCTATTTTGTCTAGCTCAGTTCCTTCCCTCTGCAGTAGAGCGGGGATATTTGGATGGCTTGGGGTCAGAAGGCTGATCTGATGTGGCACACAGGGACTGGCACTCATTATGTGAAAGGTGGCTGTATGCCTTCAGTCCTGGGACCCTGATCTGCCTAATTCTGCCCTTATTAGAAAGTGGCCACCCTGCTGGATTCGTTACTGAGCCTTTTGTGATCTACCTTGGTGCTGTGGGAGAAGCTGAGTGGCCTGGAGAAGAACTAGGGAGTGGGCTTAGAAGAACTAGGGAGTACCTGAGCCTGCAGCTGAGCCTGGCTTTGACTTGCAATTCTTGCAGTAGGTCAGGGTTGCCAAAACTTTAATGTGATCCAATTCACCTGGAAGATCTTATTAAAGTTCAGCTTTGGTTTTAATAGTGTGGAGTGGAGGTCTGGAATCTTGCCTTTCTGACAAGCTCCCGGGCATTGCTAAGGTAGCTAGTTCTTGGACCACACTTTGAGTAGCAGCAAGGAATCAGGCAATGGGTCCTTCTTCAGTAGTTCTTCCATGCATAGATCTCAAAAAGTCAGGGTTTCCACACTTTTGTGTGGATCCCAGCTGGGCAGGGAAGGAAAAGGAAGCCAAAAGATGCAGAATCCAATGCAACTGGAGGCAGGGAGTAGAAGTGTAGGAAGACAAGAAGGACGCTTAGATGAAGTATAATGAAAAGGAACCCTTCAGGTGGGCCCACTCCAGAAGGCTGGAGAGCAGGGGTTTTAGGTTGACTGGAACAAGAGATTAGGGTCCAGGTAGCAAAGGGCTTTGAGTGCCAGGCCTTGGATTTGGTTCTGAGGTCTGGGCTTTCCAAATTCAAATGCCTATGGGGTCAATATGTGGCAATAAGGAGCAGTGTAGCCTGTGGCTAGTCATGTGTAATTGAAAGGTCAGTTCCTATTCAGCTTCAGGTGGTCATTGGATTGTAGGTCATCTATAGCCAGATCTTCTAATTTCTGAAGCAAAGTCCCATATCTGGGATTTTATGTGATATATTCCAATTTTTAGAAGCTCTCAAGTCAAACATAACTTATTTGCATCCATGTCTGGCTTGAGAGCACCCAGTTATGATGTAGACTGAGGCAGAAAACAACCAGTGAAGGTTTGGGCCAGGAAGTTGTCTCCTGGAGGAATCCAGCTCATGGACAATGTTCCTGACTATTGACAGCCTTGGTCAGGAGAAGCTGTGTTTCTGGATGCCATGCTTTTCTACCTGTGACCTCAAAGTCTTCTTAAGCAGCCATACATCTGGGGAAGAGGTGTTCTGAGGACCAAGGGAAGGTGTTCACCTGTAGTCCAGAGAAGCTTGGAGAAAACCACCTGCTTTAAACACAAGAATCAAATGTGCTTCTGCCTCTTCTGTCATGCCCCTGAGACTTGGCACCATGTCCTGGCCACCTCCAGCATTGTTAGAGGGCATGATACAATCTGAGGTTATGTGGCAAAGTGAGGTCAGAGGAATGTTTGTTTAAATTTCAATGTCATCATTTTCTAGCTTGTTGACCATTGACAAGTTAGCTAATCTCTTTTGCTTCAGTTTTCCTTGTTTATAAAATAGCTGTTGGTAATTCTACCTATCCCAACTGAGATATCAAATGATATCTCATTTGATTACATTTGATTCTGAATCTATTATCTCAGTTGATAATAGTATGGATAATATAAATGCTATATTACTCCTACACTTCTACACCCTGCCTCCAATTACATTTATTGATAGTATCTATATTATCTCAGTTGAGAATCTCAGTTGAGAATCAACTGAGATAATATAGAGAAATATACCTTCTACCAAACAGGGCACATCAAGCCCTGATTCTCAACTGAGATAATATAGAGAAACACCGTAAGACCTTGTACAGACTAAATACTCAGTTAGTAATGTTTATTATTATTATTATCCAGTTTGGAGGCAACAGATTAGCTTTGGAATGGTTATTAGGGATCATTCGAACTCCACACCTTACAGAGAAGGAAACAGGCTCAGACCAGGTGGGCAACTTGCCCAAGGTTGCATGGTAAGGTCGAGTCAGCTGAAATCCACCATCTGCACATCTGCTAGGTCACATGCTTCTCCCTAGCAGTGACCGCATGGCCTGGCACATGGAATATTTGTAGAATGAATGAATGGACCAGTAATCATGGAAGAACCAGCTGTTCCTCTCATTTCTTCTTCATTGTTGTTAACATTACACCCTTGGATTCATTTAAAACACATGGGGACAAGGAGGTCATGTATATAAGATTCAGGGATTTTTGGATTTAGAAATGGTGAAGAATTTACATAGTATTGGAGTTTATTATTATTATCTCTCCAGGAAACTTTCCTCCCTTCCTCCATTTTCTTTCTGCCTCTTTCCCTTCCTTCCTCCCTCTTTCTCCCTCTTCTCTCCTTCCCTCTGCTTCTTCCTTTCCTCTCTCTCTCCCTTTCTTTTTTCCTCTCTCCCTCTTGTCTTCTCCCCAACCTTCCTTCCGTTCCTTTTTCCTCTTATCAATCTGTCAGTCATTCTTTGATTCAACCTGCTTTTGTTAGGTATCTACTATACATCAGGTTCTCAGGCACTGTGCTAGACCCTGGGGATAAAAAAGTTGAGCAAACCCATCTTGGCTAGTCCTTCCTGAAGCTTACGGTCTAGTAAAGGAAACCCCTAATAATCACATAATCTCATTAATTCATCAATGTTTTGAAGGGCACCATAGGGCTGCTATAGGTGTGTGTCAGGGGCTGTCAAGAAGGTTCTTCCTGAGGACATGGCATTGGTGCTGACAGCTGAAGGACAAGCAGGAGCTCACAGGGTAAAGTCCAGGTGGAGAGGGACATGCCTAAAACAAGGGAACAGGATATGCAAAGTCCCTGAGTAAATGCATGAAAGCAGCTGGGCCCCAGAGGCAGGGGCTAGAATGAGGCAAGCACTCCTTTTTCCTTTTTTTTTTTTTTTTTTTGAGGCAGAGTCTCGCTGTGTTGCCGAGGCTGGAGTACAGTGGCACGATCTCAGCTCACTGCAACTTCCACCTCCAGGGTTCAAGCGATTCTTGTGTCTCAACCTCCCAAGTAGCTGGGGCTGCAGGCATGTACCACCACGCCCAGCTAAATTTTCTTGCGTTATTAGTAGAGATGGGATTTCACAGTGTTGGCTAGGCTGGTCTCAAACTCCTGACCTCAGGTGATCCACCCACTTTGGCTTCCCGAAATACTGGAATTACAGACTTGAGCCACTGTGGCCTGCCTCAGTAGGGTTTTTAATTTTGATCCTGAATGCATTGGGAACCACTGCAGATTTTTAAGCAGATCAGCATTGTAAAAAGATGATTCTGGCTGTGTGTAGGGGAGGGACCTCCACAGGGCCAGGGCAGAAGCAGGGAAGGGAGACTAATGCAGTGCATGGGTCAGGGGTGTGGGTGGATTGGAGAGAAATTTGGGAGGTAAGTGTCAGGATATAGGCAGCAGTTGTTAAATGATTGTAAATACTTAGAGGATTTGTTCCCCCAAGTGAGAAATCCCCAGACGCAGGAGACAGCTGCTCTGCTTCCACCAAACAGGGCACATCAAGCCCTAAGCACGGGCCTTGGGAAGCCACTATCTATGTGCAAACACAGATTTTCCATAAATACTCAATCACTAAGGATTTATTGAATGCTCATTGTGGGCCCAGTGCTGGCTAGGCCCTACGGGGCACTCTCTTTCTTATACTAACATAGGCGTGGGATGAATTCTGAGTCTTCTTTCTGCAGGACTAGCTGGACACTGCATCTATTGCACCAGATATTGGGAGAAGCAGGGCAGATGCTTCATGCTTTCAGAGGTTTCCAAAGATGGCCAGGTTGCTGCAGCCATAAAGATATCCAGGGTGACTGTGGACAAAGGAGATTATGTTGTTCTTCACAAGTTTGTAATCTATCCAGTCAATATTAAGGTGCAGTAAAATTGGATTTTTCATCTGAATGACGTCAAACATCTACATGCAAATGGTGGGATCCTTAGATATTTTCAAATAGAAGAATTATTTGGAAGTATTGGGAAATCTTGCAGCTTACAAACTGAATTTTTCAGATTTTAGCCAGATGGTAGGGTTTTGAGACCTCCGATTTAGCTCTTATCTGCGCAGGTATTCTGAAAACCTAGAGTAGGATCTTCTCTTTAGGCAGCCAATTGGGATTGCTGAAATGATACAAAACACATTTTTTTTTTTTGACTTGCTTAACTGCCGGTGTTTTGGCTACATTAGTTGCATCAAGCTGTCTGTCCTCACTGTGTCCTGGGAGCCTAGTTCTTTGGAGAATGAGGAGTCTGAGCAGCTCTTCCAGTTCTGGTTTTCATCCTGCCCTCATTATCCTCCATTGGAAAGAGGTGAAGGGAAGGCTCTGAAGAGGAAAAGAAATGACAATTTCTGAGTGTTTTAAGTAGAGGTGCTAAACGCTGGGCACTCTTCTTCTGAGGTTGGCAGATAAGAGGTGAAGTTACCAGTAATTTGTTGGTTTGGTATCACTTATTTTGAAAAGTACATTCCCTGCTTCCAACAGAACTTTTGAGCATTTCTTATTCCCCCTATATACTCCAGCAAATTCACAAAGCTGCAAATATCACTGCCCCAGATAACTCGGCAAGTAGTGTATCTGTGGCAGAACAAATAGAGGAAGAAAAGAATTGTCTGCAAAAACAAGAATGGGTTTGTATGAAGATGCTTATGCACAGATTTATAAGTTCATGAAAATGCCACATTTAGAATATTCATCTTAATGCAGAGCTATTTCCTTTTATGGAAAACAATTCTTAATAAAAATTCCATCAACCTTAGTAAACCTTTCGATTTAAGTATTTCTTTTGTTTCTTGCATGAGAGGAGATTTTTTTTCTTAGTTAGGACTTGCTGGTATATTTGTTCCCCTGTTAGAGAAGACTTTGCTGCTGACACCTTTAATACGGGGGGAAAAACAGAAGAAGGGCCCTCTCCCTTCTGGTTTGTTTTCTTGAGCTTATAATTTTAAAATATCTTCTTACAGGAGCCCTTCTACGTGAACTGTCAATCAAGTAGAAGTCAAGCAAAGGGGACTTGCTGCCTGCCACGTCTGCCTCCCTCTGTGAAATCACAACAATGCAACCAGGAATAGCTGGTAAAAGTCCCAGTCTTAAACGCAGTGGTGTCATTTCCTGTGATAAATAGGTTGGACAAATGCTAATCAAAATTACTTTCTGGTTCTACCTTATTCGGCAAGACGAATTTGGATGACAAGGCCCCAGAGGCAGGGATTTGTTTTAATTTGCAGATGTCTTTGCTCACATCTGTCTGACCACATTGGCAGCCACCCCCGCCCAACTCTGTGCACCTGGGTGGGGCATGGGCCCATCTGTCCTGGCACCATGGCCTTTTCATCTGCAGACCTGCCTCCGTAGCCCGAGCACCATTCACCTCATTCATTGCCGGAAGTTACTGTTTCACATGCTTCAAATTTACATTCCAGAAAGCCAAAGGGCTTCCAATGATTTGAAGACAGTGATGCTGACAGTATGCATTATTACCATTCTCATCTCTAGGACTTCCCACTTTTTTCAGCAGGCTGGTGGGCACATGTGGTCTATGTGGTCAAACAGGCAAGAAGAGGTAAGGAAATCTTTTTTTTTTTTTTTTTTTTAACTTAGATAATTTCCTTTTAAAACTTGGATACTTGGACCACAAGAGAAAATCTCAAGAGACTTTGACTTGAGGCACCATTTCCACATGGGTTGAAGGATTTCAGGAAGAGTCCCAAGTACGGCAACCAGATCTGCTAAGAGGATGTCACTGCCATTTCTGGACCCAGGGAAATGACATCAGGGAAAAGGGAAAGTAAGTTTCCTTTGTGTGAAATGGCAAACATGTGAGCAGGGATTTGGAAGCTCAGACCACACCATAGGCAGGCTTCAGTGTTTGACACCTTCTGTTTTTATTGCTTTGTGAGACCGACCAATTAAAACAACCCAAAGGCCACGTTTATGAATATCTCTCTGATGGGACCAACTTCCTTTGGTGTGAGCCTCGCACAGTGGCTATGTATGGACAGCATCTGAGTAGGAAATGTTGCCCTGGAGTGAGAGGGATTCCACAGAGTGGGTGTCTCTCCCCCTCCTAGGTCTTAACCTTTCATAGCTAGACAGACAACCAGGAAAGTAGGAAATCGAAACAAGCTATGTTTAGCCAAATTTTACATACCATAATCTCTTTACCATGGTCAAGCAAGGCAGGAATGCTCAGGCCAATCGGTTCTGGCTTAAATCCATTCCAGAGGGGAGTGATTTACAACTTAGCACCATCCTTGTCTCCTCCGAGAGTGAAGTTAAATGACCCAAGAATAGCATTAGTCTGCATCAGGTCTCGCGAGAACAGTCTTCTTAAGGGTGGTCTTGGGCATGGGTTTTCACCTGTAGAAACTCAAGCCCAGACACCCCTCCAAAGCCCTCGTAAGGGTCAAGCAGCATTCCTATTTGAAGAGACTGACAGTGTGGTGAGTTGCGAGGTCTTAGGGAAGAGTGGAGTCTGGCCCAGAGGCCTTTTATTGATTCCTCTCCAGTGAATCTTAAGTTGTCCCAGGCCAGTGGTACACATGCTTATGTGTTTCAGCCTCCTCCCCACTTCATGTCCCAAGAAAAGGCCCTTCTGTCTCATGCTTGATACAAAAAGATTGCAAGGTGTTAGAAGGCAGGTTGAATGGGTAACCCAGGGCAAAGAAAGAAACAGGGCAGAGGTTTGTCACTTCAATGGTTAAAATATCTTAATGTAAAAATGAGCCCCTCAAAATAGTCTGGGAGGGCCCCAAAAAACCACCCGACGGAGCTTATAAATAGATGAGCGAGATGTTGAAATTATTTTAAGACAGATGCCTTTTAAAATTGTATTCAGAACACCTTTTGGGGCTCCTAGTTGCACAGTTCCTCAAGCAGGAGGTATTTCATCTTCGCAACATCTGGAACTGTCAAAGAGGTAGCGCTGCAGACCCAACAGATGCAGACACTTCTACATAAAAGTGCACCAACAAATCATGGCCGTAATTGCAGAACAACACGAGTGTTTCACAGGCATCTATGGAGAAAACGGTGCTCTGGCAGGGAGGAAAACTTACTCCAACCCCCAGTCCCCTCCACTTTTATTGCTGAATCACTCCTTTAAGCAACTTTTCCACAGTTCTCCACCAAGAGGCTAATAATTGCAAGCAAGTTTATTTTCTTGGCTTGTAATCAGGAGATGATAGACCAGAAGGTCTTTTTTTTCCCCTTTGGGGTAAAAATTTTTTTATCCCACAAATCTGTAGCCTTTACTTGGTTGGGTAAATTTGTGATGTTGCTCAAAGTAATCTCCATGCTTGGTTTGGTTGTTCAGGTGAGGGGGAAGCGATAGCCATTTGTTACATGAAGGGGGCCAGTGTGTCCCCAGATTGCCTTCCTGTGATGGGTAAAGCCATGTGGCAAAGTCAGACCTACAGGACTGGGATGCCCTGTAGAACCAGAACCCTGAGTACTCAGCCTTCCATTACAACTCAGAACAAAACTGATGATATTTTGATTTGTCATTTCAGAGGCAGAGGCTCAAATGTACTTTAGAAACCTGTGGCCCGATGCATCGCTTGAAAATTTTTATGCAGCTGCAGGCTGGAGTGCTATGGGAGAAATAAAAGTGGGAGGAATGCCACAAAGGACCATGTTAGAACTTAACACAACTGTTCTATAAATTATGGTGATAAAACAAATACTGCTGATACTGATGATAATGATAAATGCTTTAGTCAGTTTTACTAAAGCACTTTAAATCTTGTGGGACAGATGAGAGAATAAAACTTGTTGTTGGAACCTTGAGATTTATAAGAAACTCCTTGGTTAACATTGTAAGGAAGGCAGAGTCTTTCAGGGTGAAGAGGAGAAGCTGGTGTGATAATAAAATTTCCATTATCATCACTGTTTTAGCCCTGCTTTAATGGCAAATCAACACTTAACCTGGTTGTTAAACACATCCTTTCAATTAATCTCCCAGTCGGTGAAGTGCTGCTCCCTGGATCTTGAGCAATGTGGGCTGCCTGACCCACATCAGGGCCAAGAAAACTGGCGGGCATGGTCAGGGATGGAAGCAGGTGGCAGTTATTTCAGGGGTCAAGTGTTTAAACATCTGGTGCCTCCCTGAAGCCAGCTTTGGCTCGGACACCTCTGCTCAGGCAGGAGAAGCAGGGAGTCGGGGCTGCGGATCTTTGCCTCTGAGCCCTCTGTTTGTTTTCCCTCTGCTTCCTGGGGAAGAATGCCCGAATGAGAACACGCAACTGCACAACTTCTACCACCCTGTGGTAACTTTATGCCATGACACACACTCCCTCTACTGGGACGTTCTTTCCATCCTTGTGAGAAACACCCCCATGGCTCCTGGTTGCCCCCTTTAATCCCCCAGTTCCAGGGGCATCTTTGGAAGAGCTTTGGAGGCCAACTCAAATGTGTATTCTCAGCTTTTGAAAGATCTCAGAATCACCAGTGCTAGGACTCTTGTATTCACTGGGGGTGAACAATGATTAACATATTGAGTGGTAGAGTAATAACCACAAGACAAAACCAGCACAGGCTTCAGCCACAGCCAATGGCGATGCCCCAAGTCCAACTCTCACTGAGGGGCCGGGGGCTCAGAAAGGGAAGTGGCCTGTTCACCAAAGCTGACAAAAACATTCACAGTGTTTGCATTTTCTCCCAGCCTCTACATCTCCCAAATGGTTCCTTTTCCACAGCATGCCCCCACCCCCAATTTTATACATAGCAGATGGCCTTCAAACAAATCAAGGAGCAGAAGCTGCAAAAGGCTTAAAAAAAAAAAGACAGTGAAACTCATATATTTCTTCAAACGATAAGATGAACTACAGATGTTTGCTGAAGGGTGACGGTGCTGCCTACAACTTAAGACTTGACTTAAGAGTCCACTTATGTTTAGCGTTGGACAAGCCCAGTAGATGTCATGGTGTGATTTATGGAGGTTGTTTGTGAGATTTTATGTTACTGGGGATATGGCAATGAAAACACCCTGCCATTCTGCCTGCAAGCATCTTTCTCTGTGGACCCAGGTGGGGAGTCTATGATGGAAACCGTGTGCCAGCCAGCAACCTGGCGTGTATCTATGCCATCCACAGTTCAGCCCATGGGTCCTCGATTGCCCTGCATTCTGAACAATATGTCCCTTTGCTCCTGGGCCTCTTTCCCTCCTCTTTCATAGAGTTCTTGGTCCTTGCCAATGTCCTATTCTTACCTGACACCTGCAGTCAGATTAGTCTCAAATCAAGCTTGACAAAGTTGCTAAAAGAGAAACAGTTGTCTGTTGCAGGATCCAGCTGCATATAGAAAACAGCTGCTTGCTAGGTCTGTTTTTTGAAAAGGAAGAATAGAATCACCGCAAAGAGTTTAAAAATGAACATAAAGCCTATCTCAAATAAGTCAGCAGAAGCCTGTAATTAACACAAGGGTTAAGTATCTGTGTTTCTATTAAATGCTTCTTTTTCAGGACTTGTAACTTGGTCATAAATATTTATTACAAACTGAAACTGAGGCTATAAGACCTTAGCTGAATGCTGTTTCCCCCTCTCACTTCTTTGCTTTCCAAAGCTGATTCTTAACAATGCAAAGAGCGTGATGTGTTTTGGACACACACACCTACTCCAAAATGCAAGCCAATGTATGCATCTGTGCAGAGGCAGACACCTACCCCCATCAGCACAGCACATGAGCACACTGCCCTTCCCTAGATGCTCAAGGGGTGAGTTTAAGGCAGAGGCTGCTGAGTCTTGGGCAGAAGCAGCAGGAGAAGGCCCCATCCTCTGGCCTCTGGAGCAGAAATGTGGGGAGCCTTTGAAGTTGCCACAATTCAGGTGGAAGCCCTTCAGAGTAGCCCTAAGAGGAAGTCATTCGTTTTCAAAGGGGAAAATTCCTTAGGACCCTGGTGTTTCCACTGAAACAAGTTTTAGTTATTCCCCAGAGGAGCAGGGACCAGCTGTGTTCCATCTCCACGAGGTTGTGAAGAGAGAAAATGGGCCGCCTGCACTACAGCATGAGAGCCATCAGTTAGACAGAAAGAAGTGTGGCGAGACAGGCAAGGCCCTCCAGAGAAAGCCAGGAAGACAGTGAGTGGCTTTCAAAATCGATGTGGTGCATTCAGAGGCGGGAAGATGGACAATATTACGTTCCCAGAAAGTGTCCCAAAACTTTCTCTTTTGTTGGCATGTCGAAAATAGCAAGCCATTGCCTCTTACCCCAGCCACTGGGTCTGCTGGCAAGAGGTAAATTTGCAGAACTCACAGAACTAAAGCCAGAGAGGACCCTTGTAACTCTTTCTCTTCCTTCCCAGCTTCACACAGAACCATACCCAAAAGCTTCCACGGACACAAGAATCTTGCTTATTTTTAAATACTTTACCTGGTAGTGGACTTTTTTTTTTTTTTTTTTTTTTTTTTAGCTTCTCTATCCTTTCATTATTTAATTTAATTTAATTTAATTTAATTTTTTTTGAGACAGAGTCTTGCTCTGTTGCCAGGCTGGAGTGCAGTGGCACGCTCTCTGCTCACTGCAACCTCTGATTCCCTGGTTCAAGTGACTCTCCTGCCTCAGCCTCCTGAGTAGCTAGGATTACAGGCACGTGCCACCACACCCAGCTAATTTTTGTATTTTTAGTAGACATGGGGTTTCACCATGTTGGCCAGGAGGGTCTTGATCTCCTGACCTCGTGATCTGCCCACCTCAGCCTCCCAAAGTGCTGGGATTACAAGAGTGAGCCACTGTGCCCAGCCTCTATTCCTTAAAAAAAAAAAAAAAAGTGAATAAATAGTAGGTGTAATTATGGGGTACATGAGATATTTTGATACAGGCATACAATGCATAATGATCACATCAGGGCAAATGGGGTATCCATCACCTCAAGCATTTGTAATTTCATTGTGTGACAAACATTCCAATTATACCTTTTCGTTATTTAAAAATGTACAATAAATTATTGTTGACTGTAATTACCCTGTTGTGCTATAAAATACTGGATCTTATTCATTCTGTCTAATTATATTTTTGCACACTTTAACCATCTCTACTTCCCCCTGACTTTCCACTTCCAACTCCCCTCCCCAGCCTCTGGTAACCATCATTCTACCTTCTATCTCCATGAGTTCAATTGTTTTAATTTCTAGCTCCCACAAGTGAATGAGAACATGTGAAGTTTATCTTTCTGTCCCTGGCTTATTTCACTTAACATAATGTCCTATAGTTCCATCCGTGTTGTTGTTATTATTTTTATGCCAGTATCATGCTGCTTTGGTTGCTATGCCTCTGTAGTATAACTTGAAGTCAGGTAGTTTGATTTCTCCAGTTTAGTCCTTTTTGCTCAGGATGGCTTTGGCTATTCTTAGTCTTTTGTGGTTTCATATGAATTTTAGGATTGCTTTTTTTTTTTTTTGGAAGAATGTCATTGGTATTTTGAGAGGGATTGCATGGGATCTGTAGATTGTTTTCAGTAGTATGAACATTTTAGCAATATTGATTCTTCCAATCCTTGAACATCTTTCCACCTTTTTGGTGTCCTCTTCAATTTCTTGCATCAATTTTTAATAGTTTTCATCGCAGGGATCTTTCACTTATTTGGTTAATTCCTAAGTGTTTTATTTTATTTGTAGCTATTGTAAATTATATTACTTTCTTGATTTCTTTTTCAGGTTGTTCACTGTTGGCATATAGTAATGATACTGATTTTTGTATGTTGATTTTGTATCCTACGACTTGACTGAATTTCTCAGTTCTAATAGTTTTTTTGGTGGAGTTTTTAGGTTTTTCCAAATATAAGATGATATATCATCTATAAACAAGGATAATTTGACTTCTTCCTTCCTAATGTGGATGGGCTTTTTTTCTTTCTATTTTCTGATTGCTCTAGCAATCAGATTGCTCTCCCAGTACGATGTTGAATAGCAGTGGTGAAAATGAGCATCCTTGTCTTGTTGCGGATCTTAGTGGAAAGGCATTACATTTTCCCCATTCAGTATACTAATTGTGGGGGTGTCATATATGGCTTTTATTGCATTGAGGTATGTTTCCTCTACACCAAGTTTTTTGAGGGTTTTTATCATGACGGGATGTTGAAGTTTATCAAATGCTTTTTTTTAGCCTCAATTGAAATGATTATATGATTTTTGTCCTTCGTTTTGTTGATAGGATGGAGCATATCAATTGATTTGTGTATGTTGAACCATCCTTGCTTCCCTGGGATAAGTCCTATTTAGTCATGATGAATAATCTTGTTAATGTGTTGTTGAATTCAGTTTGCTAGTATTTTGTTGAGAGTTTGTGCATCAATGTTTATCAGGGCTATTAACCTGTTGTTTTCTTTTTTGATGTGTGTTTGTCTGGTTTTGGTATCAGGGTAATACTGGCCTCATAGAAAGAGTTTGGAAGTATTTCATCCCCCTCTATTTTTCAGAATAGTTTGAGTAGAATTGATATTAGCTCTTCTTTAAATGTTTGGTAAGATTCAGCAGTGAAGCTATTGAGTACCAGGCTTTTCTTTGCTGAGAGATTTTTTTATTATGGCTTCAGTCTCATTATATGTGATTGGTCTCTTCAGGTTTTGGATTTCTTCATGGTTCAGTCTTGGTAGGTTGTGTGTATTTGACTTCTCTATCTCTTAATCTCTTTCCTTTGTGTGAGAGTTTGCCATCCTGTAAATCAGAGTTGGGGGTAGAAAATTTCTCTCGTGGCTGAGGCTGAAAGTCTGGTTCTTGCCTTTCCACCATCCATCCTCCCTGTGCGGGCAGGACCCTGAGCCCTCATGCCATAGCCAAAGTTTGTCTCTACTTTATTCTGGTGTCAGGCCCATGGAAGGAGAGTTCACGTGAAGGATGTGTATTGTGCGGTTTGGTCCAATGACATGATTTGGGGAGGTGATGGTAGGACAGATAATACCAGAGTGTCAATGTGTTCTGTTGCATTAATATTGGGTTCAGGTTTGTGAGTGGGTGGATACTGAGTAGTTTTCCTAATAATGAACTTGTAGACAGACCAGATAATAAAAGCCTGAGCAAAGCCAGCAACACTTTGTTTTGTGACACCACATTGTTGGCTTTACAGTCAGAAGTAGAATCAGATCCTGGCTGAGTAATCTTGGGTAAGATTCTTATCTTCTCTGAGCCTCAGTTTCCTCATCTTCAAGTGAAGACTGTGAGACCTCGCAGGATCGTTGTGAGGATCAAATGAGGAGGGAGAGAGAGTGCACAGGCACAGTGCATGGCACATAATTGGTCCTCAAAAAATATGATTATAAATGTCCTACAATCTAGAAGGAAATCCAGAGGAAGGAAAAGATATGGATTAAGATTCGTGAGGAACATGTAAGTGTAGTGGAGTGCTGCACCGTAACAACCACAACAGATCCTCAAATGGCAAATAAATGTATCTCAAAGAGCGTATTTCTCCCCAATTATCCCATTCACAGAACCTAATGTTGGATCTTGGGTAACAGAGGTGTGCTTGTTATTCTTCATTCATGTATCCACCCCTAGATGCATCCCCTGCCTTTTTCTGCCCATCATCCCAGGGACACAGTGTATGCTAACGCATACACAGCCTCTCCCTGCTTTCTTGCTCTCTTGCTTCTGTCTGGGTTTGGCCAATTCCAGCCTGGATCCAGCCCTCCAACCCTCATCAGGTTCTAAGAACACTACGCCCTTCAGGCCAAGAATGGCTACAGCTTCCTGCCATTGCTAATCCCTAGGGCCTCAATTTCCTGTGGTGGTTCCTTGAGCCCTAGCCACACTTCTGTGAATTGTCTCTTTATTAAAGTCTCTTTGGAATCCCATCTGAGTGTGCTTTCTTTTTCCTGCTAGAAGACTGAATGAGAGTATGAGTGAAAGCAGGTAGAGTGAATCCAGGGAGACTTCCCGAAGGACAGTGTCTCTTGCCCAAGGTTTTGAAGGAGGACTGCAATAGTTTGGTGGAGACATAACATAGAAGGCTGGTGTTCTTGTCTGGGAGACTGGAGTCAACAAATGCTTGGAAGTCAGCATCCGCATGAACTCTTCATGGGGTACGGTGAAAGTTTTTACCAGCAAGACATCACTGTAGTCAGAAAGGGAGAGAAAAACGATGCTAAACACAGAAAACAGCTGTCATTTATTTATGGAGTGCCTACTATGTAACAAGCATTCACAACAGTGTGATGGGTATTATTTTCATGATTTTACAGCTAAGAAATGGGGGCTGTGAAAGTGTAAGCAACTTGTCCAAGGTCACAGTATGTGGTAGAGTTGGGATTTGTAAGTTCTGCTTGGGACCAAAGCAAGGCCGCCCAACTGTTTGGATTTGCCCGAGACTCAGAGGTTTCCCAGGATACAGACATTTCACTGCTGACTTCGAGTTCATGGCAGGGTCTATTGAGTGGCAGTAGAGAGTTAATGAAAGTGGGCATCAATAGTCATCCTTGCAGTAAAGAAAGTTCATTTTCCTACTTCAAAAGACCCATTGAAAGAGATTGGTAAGAGTGGAAGTCCACGAGAGAGATAGAGAGAAGGAGAACAGGAACTATAGACTCTCAATCATTCTGTACAGCAGCAGAAGGGTGGCATAGTCAATCCAAAAAGCAAACACTTCAACAATATTCCCATTTGTCTTTGGAATGTGACATCATTCTTCCCTCTGCCAGACTTACCTCTGTAATTCTTTTTTGGCTCCAACTAGTAATAAATGGAGAATGCATTTTTCAAGCACAAGGAACCATGCATACAGGAGAGCAGAGAAGAGAAAAGATGGTGTCCAGATTCTCTGGACAGTGAAAGAGAGTGATGCCTCAAGATGAGCAGAGCCCAGCTTCAGCAGTCTTTGAAGTCTAAAAATTATCTTTTTTATTTATGATTAATAACTCCCAGTTTCATTAACTGCGCTGCCACCAAACAGACCCTGCCATGCACTCAAAGTCAACAGGTAAGGGTGCAATGGATGGTGTTGTCTGTGCAGCTCTAGGGTATTCCAGACCCAGCAAATCCCCAGTAACAGCAACAGCAATGAAGCTGCCACTTATAGAGTTCCTGATGCCTTTGCTTCAGTATTTCATAGACATTTTAAATGCTTAGAACTGAACAACTTTTCAGAGTAGGTGATATTAATCTCATTTTCAAGATGAGAAAACTGAGGAAGAAAGAAGTTAAAAAAGTTCTCCAGGGACCTCTGGTGTAAAATGGCAGATCTGGGTTTCACAATGACTTTCCTCTGGTGTCTAAGCCTGGACCAGGCTACAGCTGCAAAGGCATTGGGTGCCCATTGCTCTGATAATGGTTAGTTGCATTCAGTAAACATGCATGGGGCCCTGGCATGGTCCACCACCAGGAGGTGGGTTCACCAAATTTTTCTTGAAGAATGCAGGCGGGTTTTTAAATGTTCCCTTCCACTTCCCTGATAACTGCTGAACGTTTCTCCAACTTCTGTGTATTTGCACATGCTATGCCCACTGCTGTAATGCCTTTCTGTCATTTGACCATTTGGGTAGCCTCTCCCCATCGTTCAAGACTCGGCTTTAGCTAAGTGTGGTAGGCCCTCCTCAGCTGCAGTAGATTTTTCAGCACACGCTCCTGTGAACCATTCCTGTGGACTCAGTGGGATGTTTTCTCTATTTTGGTGCAGTTTTTACCAGTCAGTGCTAAGACTAGGTGCTACTCTCAGTGTGCTCCTCATTAAAGGTAGTGATATAGGAGAAAAGAGAGACAGAGGAACCACTGTAGTTTGCACAGGCATGGCTGTATCTCATTTTATCAGTCTCCTGAGGTTTCATTAAAGGGAACTTATGGGCAAGGAGAGTTTAGATTCAAGCTTAGCTAGGGAAAGTCTTTTACACAAGCTATCTTCTCTGAAGAAGGATTTGAGCTCTATGAGTAAGGATAGTCAAATCTGCATTGAACAGTTGATTAACAAATCATTTTTGTTCAGCTCAAAGTGGGTCATTTGGTTTAGGGTGGAGTTTCTCCTGCAGTGAGTGAAGTTGGCACTCTGGAGCAGGGTGGGAGGAGTTGGAAGGCAGGACACCTGCCACATGCTGCCACTTACCAGCTGAGCCAGTCCCTGGGTTTCAGCATCTCTAGGATGGCAATGGTGAGAAGTCCTTGCCAGCCTTCCCTGTAGAGCTGCTACAGATTGAGTGAGGCTCACACATAGTTTTCAAGTGTAAATGAACACATTCTCACTTTAGTGGTTAAAATGGAAGCTGAAGAACGAACTTGGGCAAATCATTTTGCTTCAAATGCTTCTGTTTTGCAATATAAGAAAGGGCCAGTGGAAACACAATTCACAAAGCTGTTCATTGTTCTTTCTAGATCACAGATACTCCTTGGTGCCGAGTTCATACCTTTTGAGTTATGTCCCTGGTAAGAACCAAGCCCCAGCCAGGGATATTGTGAACCACGGAACCATTGAAGCTGTGTAATGAATCCTGTAAGTTTCGACTTCAGTTACATGAGTTATGTTAGATGTTTGTTGCCCTTGGTATCTTGATCAGGAATATTCCCTTGTGAAAGTACTGCTTGGGTTTGACTTGCTGATGTCAGCAATGTAAATATGACTTAATTGATTAATAGGCATTAATGACTAGTAATTACGGCATAACCTGTTAGCTGGAAATAACTCACAAAACAAGCACGTTGTTATTTAGTCTGTAAGTGGAGGGACAGCCTTGCTTCTGCTGATTGTTCTCCTGGCCTTTGGGCACAGTCCCATTGGAGAGTCAGTTGCCTTTTGCAATGTGGGTTATAAATAAAATAAAATACATATATTAATATATTACTTAGCATCCATTTACTGCCCTTTCCTCCACTGAGAAAACTGAGCTTTGTCAATATGAAATTAGCCCTGAATCTCTTATCTGAAGGTCATCTACAGAGGAGAAAGCCCTCTCCTGAGGTTGGTATAGGTAGTCTACTTCACGAGGCTTCACTGTCTGTAAAATTCTGGGCTTCTATTGCATTCAACCTTCTTTGATTATCGAAAACTTTCCTCTGCAGCTAACACTCAGGAACAATGTAATAAGTAACTTCCAATTAAAGTTTTCCATATGTGGCAAAAATTGTAATGAATGAATAAGTAAAGACCGCATAATGAAAGCCTATTAGCCAAGTGAATATACTCTTTTAAGTCAAATTTCTATACCACTTTTGTATTATCTCCCATCAGAAGAGAACGTGCAATTACCAATTTTATCTTATCTCAGCTTATTATTAAAGAGTAGTAAAGGAAACTTCATTCCAGGAACCATAATGTGATTTTTGATTAATAGGGGGTTCTTATGTGACAAGAATATTTCTCTTAGGCAAAGTATGCACATGGATTCCCGCCTGAGCTGGCTTGGAAGCTACATCTCCAGTGGAACGACTGTTCAACAATAGAACATATGTTCTACATGGGAGGTCAGATTCTTAATGTACTCCAAAGCACCAGAAGCGTAGGAAGAAGTTGACTTGGACTTTGTAGACACATATTTTTATTTAGTTGGTTCCGATTATATCAAATGTGACATTGATTTGCGTGTAATAGGTGAGATGAGCAGCCCAAAGCTTAGGTCTTCCAGCCTCTGCTGGAAAGAAGCGTTAGTCTTTCAGGTCCTCTCTTTGTCTGCTCCAGTCTCTGGTGGGAGTCTCAGCATATTCTGGACACACAACGGATACCCGTGATTCAGGAGACCCAAACATCAGCACTCTCTCCCATCCCAGCTGCACACGGGGAATGGTTTGAATTTGCATTCCAATCTCTCAAGCCAACTTTTCTCGGAGAGCTGTTCTAAGGAAGGTTACGTGTGATCTTGCTCCTTGGCTGTGGGTGACCTGTGTTAATGCCTGTAACCTGGGGAAATGTTAGGTAGTGGACAACGAGGGAGCTACTAAAGTTGACCTGTAGTTAGTGGTCTCTTCTCAGGGTGAGAAGATAGCACTTTGATGAGCTGCTAGGGTGGAATTTAGTTCTGTAAGGAAAATCCATTTTCTATCATTTAGATCATTCAAATGCCTATGATAGCACATGCCCCTTGATCAGAAAATTTCCTTCTAGAATTTTATCATACAGGAAGTAATTGGGCAAGCATGAAAAGTATCTGTATAAGGATGTTCCTTGATGCACTGTTTACAACAGCAAAAAATTGGAATGAACTAATAATAGTGGGGAGAGGAGGCTGCTGACTAGATACTCCATGGTATATCTCAACTAGGCATTCTGCCCAGGCCATCAAAGACAATGCCACAGATGATTATCTCATATCATAGAAAAATGGTTATGATAGGGTGAGTGGAAAATCAGGTTACAAAATAAAATGTGCCATATGATTCTATTTTAGAAAAAACAAGACTTAGGGCTATATACCAAAATAATAAACGTCAATTTTTATAGGGTAGCCAGATTATCAGTTGTTTTAGGTTCTTTATTTCTCTTTTGCTTATTTCTATATTGTCATTTTAAAAATAGTCAATATGGAGTACATATGTAATTTTTAAAAAGCAATACAATGTTATTGTGCGAGTTTTAAATTGAACCTTTAGAACATCAAAGTGCCCAGTGGCAGGCCAGCCAGGCTTGCCTCCTGGCAGAGCTGGGGCTAGCTTGGGAAGTGGGATTTTGGGGGTCCCAGGTCCTTTCTGAATCACTGCTCACTGCTTCCCAGTGCTCTGCTCAGCACGCTTTTCCTGGCTGACAGGCAGGTGCCCTGTTGGGGAGAGAAATACCTCTCACTGCTGTTTTTAGTCACTACCCCGGTGGGACACGGGCCTATGGGTCATCTGGCTGCCTGAGTCACCCCTGTGGTCAGGGTAATTCGTGTCTGGGACAGGATATGATGGGAAGTGCAGACAGATAATGTGAGCAGAAGGGTCTGTGAGGAGGCAGAGCAGGGCAAAGAGAGCCTCAGAGCCTGAGGGGTGGGCATGAGGACGGCTGGGCTTCTTCCCAACTTTGCCACGCAATTTAGTGTCTTCCAGAAACAGAAGATGCCATGGCCGCAAAAGGGAAAAGGCCTGGCTCCTGCCCTGGGTGGCACCATCCACCGCCCACTGCAGACCAGGGCTTGGAGGAGGAGGGATAAATGCAGCTGGCTCTGAGGGGGCAGGGTAATTGGCTTCTTCCTCAGGAGCTTTCCTTTTTAAGGCAGCGGGCTATAACTGGAAGGCCACAAACGCTGGCCGGAGAAGATAAAGCCACCGAAGAGAGAGTGGTTTTGGTTCCTGGTGTTGGCCTTTGTCATTAGCCCCCCAGGCTGTGGTCTGGCCAGACCTGGCTTCCTTAAACCCTGCTGGGCACAGCACAGGACACTGCCCAGCGCAGAACTACCTGTAGTTCCTCTTAGCCTGACCTCTGCAGCCTGAGATACCTTTTCCTGGCAACTGATCCCAGCTGACCTCCCCAGCCTTGCCCATTCTCCCTGTCTCTCCCTGCCCTCACTCCCAGTTACTTGGAATTTAGCCTCATCCTCTGACATATTTTCTGCTGATGCTGAGGCTTTAGGCACATGCTGTTCCCCTTGGCTGGATGCTCCTTCTCCTCCTCCTCCTCCTCCTCCTCCTCCTCCTCCTCCTCCACATGCTGGGCCCTTATTCATCCTTCAAGAACCAGCCAGAATTTCCTATCAGAAAGGCATCCCCGGTTCATTTCATCCTGTGGAAATCATTTCTCTGCATTTATTTTCTTTCTTTTTTTTTTTTTTTTTTGTTTTTGAAACAGGATTTCACTCTGTCTCCCAGGCTGGAATGCAGTGGTGCAATCTCTGGCTCACTGAAACCTCTGCCTCTCGGGTTCCAGCGATTCTCCTGCCTCAGCCTCCTGAGTAGCTGGGACTACAGATGCCTGCCACCACGCCCGGCTAATTTTTGTATTCTTTGGTAGAGACAAGGTTTCACCATGTTGGCCAGGCTGGTCTTGAACTCCTGACCTCAGGTGATCCACCCACCTCGGCCTCCCAAAGTGCTGGGATTACAGGCATGAGCCATCGTGCCCGGTCTTCTCTGTGTTTCTTAAAGGACCAGGTAATTAGCCACAAGAAGGAGGAACTGAAGAGATCAACATTTTGAGATATTTTTCCTTTGAGATTCCAGGCTGTGTATGAATAAAAGCCTCAGCCCTACGAATTGTTATTTTACCTTTTTTGGGGTAATAAAATTTTTATTTTATTTTTACATGGTTACTATATTCACACAGTCCCAAAATATAATGTAAATATAAACTAATCAAAGGTAGTATTCAGCAGGAAGTCTACCTTCCACCATATACCCCAGAGCTGTCCCTCCCATCCTCTTACCCACAGACAACCAAGGTTACCAGTTTCTTGTGAATGCTTCTGGGCACATGAAAGCCAGCACCACACCACATACAGATTTCTCCAGCTTTTAGACAAGCTGGGCCATGCTGTTTGCCCTATACTGCATTTTGCTCCCTCCATATCAGTCCATAAAGGTTCTTTTTTTTTTTTTTTTTTTTTACTTCATTTTTCTTATCACTTCTATGCTTCCTTTGAATTGGGGTATCATAGTTTCTTTAACCCATCATCTATTGGTGGGTATTTAGGTAGTTTCCAGTCTTTTGCTCCCGCAAACTGTGCTGCAATAAATAACAATCTGTGCAGTTATTTCCCAGAACTATGTGCGTGTGAGTGGGTTTTAGGATAGATTCCTAGAAGTGGAATTCCTGGGTCAAAAGCATATGCATTTTAAATTTAGATAGCTATTGCCACACTGCGCTTCATGAGAACTGTGATCATTTATCCTCCCCACAGCACTACTGGACATGGTTAGTATCCATTTTTGACCACTGTGTGTAAGCCACACAGAGTGGCGGCAGGCCGGAGTTTGCCCAAAGGGTGCCAGTTAGTAAATTCTATTCCAGTTTCTGCTGAAACTTGTAGCAAACAAATGGTTTTGTTCTCAGCATCCCTACCTTCAGGAAACTGCCTCAGACTTCTTGTTGGTGTATACCTCTCTTCCCACCAGAGGTGGGCACGAGGCCAGTCCTGACCACAGAGATGATTGGTTTAGGGCTGGGCATGTGAGCTAAGCTAGAGCAGTCAGAGACCTTCCTACGACTTTTACTGGGTCCCTTGCGAGATTAATCACCCTTGCTCTACCACCACAAGCCATAGGGAAAATGTGGGTTTGGGGCTTCCAGCGGCAGATTGGGCCTTATTGGCAGAAAATGTCCCTGGAAGGGCTGCAAGGCAAGTCCAACAGGCCAAATCCAAGTCCCATCCTCTAGCCTCTAGATCCCTAGGATCCATCATGTCCTGAAGCTAATTTACTCTGGGCTTCCAGATTATGTGATATAATAAATTTCCTTTGGGGCTTAATTTGGGTCTGTGCAACTGAAGAAATCCTGACTAATAGAGTACTTTACATGCATGATTTCTTTCAATTCTGATAACAACCTTATAAGACAGGATTTCATTTTCATTTCAGAGATGAGGGAACACTCAATGAGTGTAAGAAATTTTCCAAAGATCACAAAACCAGGAGCAGAGCTGGATTAGATTCAGGCTGTCTAGCTCTAACGCCCGTGCTTTCATCATGTTTCTGCACTGCTTCCAATACCACCAACTTGTTTGGTCAAATGCATTCTTTTTGCTCTCTTTATGTTCTGACTTCTGCTCATACCCATGTATTCAAGTCATACTTTTGTTGCTACAAGGTGCAGGTTCAAGAAGTCTGCCTGTTGGAGGGGGTTTGGAGAGAAGTCCATGCTGCATAAGGGAGGCCAGCTGGCAAGATGTGGCAGGAGAGGATGTCCCACAGCCTCCACTTGAGGGAGGGGCAGATGGAGATGCAACCTGGGAAGGTGGTGGGCACAGAACTATTGATGAGCCTGTCCCATTACTGCCAATTCCAGCTCAGGCCCTCCTCTTGTTGCCACAGGGAAAGTCACCCCCAAACACTGCGCAGCAACAGGTTTTCTGTCTGCAGGCTCCATTCCAGTCACAAAGGAAATGTAGTTGGACAGACCTGTTTTGACCCCATCATGTGTTTTAAAATATAATGTGTTAATAGAAGAGTTCAGGTGTGATAAAGTCAACAGATTAGGAGACTGCTGCCATTGAAAAGACAGCTTGTTACAGTTTCCAAGAGGAGTGGGCATGGGATGCTACATAGGGCCACGTGGGGGTTGGTCAGGAGGCTGAGGGGCAGGTGAGAGCCATGGGTAAGGGCCTTTACTGTGGTTCCTGCAAGAAGTAATGGGCAACACAGGGTAAGCAGGGTTGGCATGAGCTAGCTTGAATAATTCAACCAGCTGTGGGGCATAGGGGCCATCCTGGATGCCTGGTACTGGGCCCTGGGGTGACTGGGGCAGGGGATGGTCACCCAGGGTGTGAGAGCTGATAGGGGGTTGCTGGGGTGTGCCTTTGGATTGGTTGGTGTGTATCTAAAACGTACGCTTGAAGGAGCACTGTTTATGCTCTCTAGGAATCGACCAACCCTTGGAGGGCTGTCCCTCCAGGATCAGCAAGTCCGCAGATATCAATGCATCAGAATACAGAAAATAAGAGACGTGATTAACACACCATGTTACCTGGAATAGGGCTGTGGATGGTGGCTTGGTCAGCTAAAAAAGTGTCCATCCCAGTATGTGCCATTTTGGTCCCACAATTCTAATTTTATGAGGAAATAATTCAGCAAATGATTAGTGATGTGTATATAAGGATATTTATCAACACAGTGTTTATAATAAAAAAGGAAATAAAACCCTTACACCTTCAACAGTGGACATGTGGTTAAGTAATTGACCATTTATTCCATATGATGAATCATCACATAGTAATTGAGAGTATTGATGTAGAGGTCTATTGATTGATGTGAATACATGGTCAGAATATGTTATTGAATGAAAAAAAGGGTTATAGTGAATAAATATGTATAACCCTGATTTTGTTTAAAAATATATGCATGTTATTTATCTAAATGTTCACATTTACTTTACAGGAAGTATCTTTCTTTTTAATCTGTATTTTCTACTCTATTATACAACAAATTTTTATTACTTGTGTAATATGTAAGATATGTTTAATAATAAAAAAAATCTAAAATATATTCACTCTGTCTGCTGAGTTTGGCATTCCCAGTTTTCTTCCAGTGAGCCCCAGGGGCCACACCAGTGCCTGAGGGATGTCTGGGCTTAGAGCAATGGGCAGGGCCTCCTATAACCCTCCCTATTCCACTTCTGCTGTCTTTTCGTCTTTCCATCATCTGTTTTTCATCTCTCTATATAGCGAGACAGTCCCAGATTATGAAGCGTTCACTTGCACAAATTCCACCTTATGAAAATAGTTCCGTGCAGGAAAGAAATAACATCCACACAAATTCACACTTTTCCCCTGTTGATCTCTGGGACAGTGTGAATTCTCAGAGGATCTGCTCATGTTTCCTCCATCTACCCTGTGTTTCACCCTTTTATCATGTTCTGGTCATGACTGGAAAACCACTATCCAAGCCAGCACTGGAAGTTTGTTTGATGTTCACAGAAGGAATAGGACAGTGTATTCAGTGCAAACTTTGTGATTCCTTGGATTTAAGAGATAAAAGTGGTGGTGTGGCTGCTACTGCTGATATGAAATTGATAGAAATGTATTCTGAAGCACTTCTATTAGGTCCAACAGAATAAAATTGCCACCCTACTACCATTTTTGACCTACAAAATGATGATTTATATAAGCTAGGCAAGGCCTCTATGAACTGAATAATAAAATAAGTAAGAGAACGTCTGTTTGGGACTTTTGCACAATATTTTGTTTGAAGAAGTTTCTGAGGCTCAAAAATATATGAAACACACTGGAATAGGACAATTCAGTTGATTTTTTATATTTAAAATATTGTGCCCTCCTTCACCCCTGCCCCTGACTCACACTCCCTGGTGGCCTATCCTCATTCATATCAGTACAGGGGAAGGTCCTCAAGATCCATCCCTGGCCTTCTGGAAATGGCTGTGGGTCCTCACCACCTGCCAGATCCCAGAGCTCAACCATCAGCTCCCTGATTTCAACCTTGACCCTTGTTTCAGGCTCCCCAAATTAGTTGTTCTTCTACCTTCTCTTGGACATCTGGACCAAATCCTGCCCTTTTATTTTTTATTTATTTTTTTTATTTATTATTTATTTTTATTATACTTTAAGTTTTAGGGTACATGTGCATAACTTGCAGGTTTGTTACATAGGTATACTTGTGCCATGTTGGTGTGCTGCACCCATCAACTCGTCAGCACCCATCAATTCGTCATTTATATCAGGTATAACTCCCAATGCAATCCCTCCCCCTCCCGCCCCCATGATAGGCCCTGATGTGTGATGTTCCCTTCCCAAGTCCAAGTGATGTCATTGTTCAGTTCCCACCTATGAGTGAGAACATGCGGTGTTTGGTTTTCTGTTCTTTTGATAGTTTGCTAAGAATGATTGTTTCTAGCTGCATCCATGTCCCTATAAAGGACGCAAACTCATCCTTTTTTATGGCTGCATAGTATTCCATGGTGTATATGTGCCACATTTTCTTAATCCAGTCTGTCACAGATGGACATTTGGGTTGATTCCAAGTCTTTGCTATTGTGAATAGTGCTGCAATAAACATACGTGTGCATGTGTCTTTATAGCAGCATGATTTATAATCCTTTGGGTATATACCCAGTAGTGGGATGGCTGGGTCATATGGTACATCTAGTTCTAGATCCTTGAGGAATCGCCATACTGTTTTCCATAATGGTTGAACTAGTTTACAATCCCACCAACAGTGTAAAAGTGTTCCTATTTCTCCACATCCTCTCCAGCACCTGTTGCTTCCTGACTTCTTAATGATTGCCATTCTAACTGGTGTGAGATGGTATCTCATTGTGGTTTTGATTTGCATCTCTCTGATGGCCAGTGATGATGAGCATTTTTTCATGTGTCTGTTGGCTGTATGAATGTCTTCTTTTGAGAAATGTTTGTTCATCTCCTTTGCGCACTTTTTGATGGGGTTGTTTGTTTTTTTCTTGTAAATTTGTTTGAGTTCTTCGTAGGTTCTGGATAACAGCCCTTTGTCAGATGAGTAGATTGCAAAAATTTTCTGCTGTTCTGTAGGCTGCCTGTTCACTCTGATGGTAGTTTCTTTTGCTGTGCAGAAGCTCTTTACTTTAATGACATCCCATTTGTCAATTTTGGCTTTCGCTGCCATTGCTTTAGGTGTTTTAGACATGAAGTCCTTGCCCATGCCTATGTCCTGAATGGTACTACCTAGGTTTTCTTCTAGGGTTTTTATGGTATTAGGTCTAACATTTATGTCTCTAATCCATTTTGAATTAATTTTCGTATAAGGAGTAAGGAAAGGATCCAGTTTCAGCTTTCTACTTATGGCTAGCCAATTTTCCCAGCACCATTTATTAAATAGGGAATCCTTTCCCCATTTCTTGTTTCTCTCAGGTTTGTCAAAGATCAGATGGCTGTAGATGTGTGGTATTATTTCTGAGGACTCTGTTCTGTTCCATTGGTCTATATCTCTGTTTTGGTACCAGTACCATGCTGTTTTGGTTACTGTAGCCTTGTAGTATAGTTTGAAGTCAGGTAGCGTGATGCCTCCAGCTTTGTTCTTATGACTTAGGATTGTCTTGGCAATGCGGGCTCTTTTTTGGTTCCATATGAACTTTAAAGCAGTTTTTTCCAATTCTGTGAAGAAACTCATTGGTAGCTTGATGGGGATGGCATTGAATCTATAAATAACCTTGGGCAGTATGGCCATTTTCACAATATTGATTCTTCCTATCCATGAGTACGGTATGTTCTTCCATTTGTTAGTGTCCTCTTTTATTTCACTGAGCAGTGGTTTGTAGTTCTCCTTGAAGAGGTCCTTTACATCCCTTGTAAGTTGGATTCCTAGGTATTTTATTCTCTTTGAAGCAATTGTGAATGGAAGTTCATTCATGATGTGGCTCTCTGTTTGTCTGATACTGGTGTATAAGAATGCTTGTGATTTTTGCACATTAATTTTGTATCCTGAGACTTTGCTGAAGTTGCTTATCAGCTTAAGGAGATTTTGGGCTGAGACAATGGGGTTTTCTAAATATACAATCATGTCATCTGCAAACAGGGACAATTTGACTTCTTCTTTTCCTAACTGGATACCCTTGATTTCTTTCTCTTGCCTGATTGCCCTAGCCAGAACTTCCAACACTATGTTGAATAGGAGTGGTGAGAGAGGGCATCCCTGTCTTGTGCCAGTTTTCAAAGGGAATTTTTCCAGTTTTTGCCCATTCAGTATGATATTGGCTGTGGGTTTGTCATAAATAGCTCTTATTATTTTGAGATACGTTCCATCAATACCGAATTTATTGAGCGTTTTTAGCATGAAGGGCTGTTGAATTTTGTCAAAAGCCTTTTCTGCATCTATTGAGATAATCATGTGGTTCTTGTCTTTGGTTGGTTCTGTTTATATGCTGGATTACGTTTATTGATTTGCGAATGTTGAACCAGCCTTGCATCCCAGGGATGAAGGCCACTTGATCATGGTGGATAAGCTTTTTGATGTGCTGCTGAATCCGGTTTGCCAGTATTTTATTGAGGATTTTTGCATCGATGTTCATCAGGGATATTGGTCTAAAATTCTCTTTTTTTGTTGTGTCTCTGCCAGGCTTTGGTGTCAGGATGATGTTGGCCTCATAAAATGATTTAGGGAGGATTCCCTCTTTTTCAATTGATTGGAATAGTTTCAGAAGGAATGGTACCAGCTCCTCCTTGTACCTCTGGTAGAATTCAGCTGTGAATCCATCTGGTCCCGGACTTTTTTTGGTTGGTAGGCTATTAATTATTGCCTCAATTTCAGAGCCTGCTATTGGTCTATTCAGGGATTCAACTTCTTCCTGGTTTAGTCTTGCAAGAGTGTAAATGTCCAGGAAATTATCCATTTCTTCTAAATTTTCTAGTTGATTTGTGTAAAGGTGTTAATCCTGCCCTTTTATAAACTGTGGTCATGTCGTTCCTTTGGCCCAGTGTATGTGAAATGAAGCCACCCTACAGATTCAGTTCAAATATGGCCTTATGGAAAGCCAACCCCCTTTTGGTCACACAGCTCTTCCCCACCTGCTTCCAGGGAGAAGGAAGCGGACACAAATAGATTCACAGTGATGGGGCTCTGAGAAGTGCTACCCAGTCATGGGCTAGCTAGGGCTCAATGTGACTGTGCTCAGGAGGTTTCCAGAGGCTGTGGGTTGGGGGATGTTCTGTGCAAGGTGGGAGGGCTTAGTAATATTTACCATCCTTACCAGCAGCATCATTATCATCTGTCTTGAAGGAGGCAGAAGAGGTGTAGGTATGAAGACAGTGTAATGAAGAACTAGAAGAAAGGCCCCCAGGTAGAAGCCCAAGGGTTATCCAAGGATGAAATCACCCACCAAGCAACATGTTGGTTTATGAAGGAGCCTCCATACAAACCAACTACAAAGCCTGTGGAAGCAGCACCTGCCACCAGCCTGGACACCTAGAACACTGGAAGAGGAAGAGGTGGAGGGAAACACAGAGGTTGGGATGTCCAAGTGTTAGAATGAAAGAGGCTAAGACAGAGGTGCCAGGGGGGTGATGAGGAAAGAATGTGAGTCTTAAAGAGAATGGAGATTGTAAGAAAGAGAAGGGGAGTGATAATGCTAGCAAGGAAGGGGGAAACAGATTTGGGGAAGAGAGAGCTTTGTGCTGTGGATTTTCTGAGGTGACTGCAGAGGTAGGTGACTCCCTCCCTTGCATGCTTCGCAAGACCTGCCCAGGCAGATCTTGCCTCCTCCTGGAAGGCTCTGCGGGAAAAGCTGTGCTGTGATTAAGATCTTTTAATTAAGAAAGCCGTTTGCACAGGATGCAACAAGAGGCTGATGGAGAGTTTGCTCAAATTGGATTTTTTTTTTTTTTTGGGTTAACTAGAAAAATAAGAGGAACTCTGCTTTGTGTAAGTAATAGGGATATGTCATTTTGAAGGGTGCCACGTGAGCTACCTGTGAATGAATTCATCTGCTCATTCATTCATTCATTCCCTGTTCATATTTAATATCACTACTACTCTAACCCCTGAAAAATAAACACTTATTAAATACTTACTATATGCCAGGCATTGTGCTCATTGCTTTACATGAATTATCTCCTTCATCCCATACAATGACCCCACAAGACACATGCTGTTACTCTTTCTTTTCTGTAGATGAGAAAACCTCAGGCCTATTTGTATGGAAGGCATCTCTTCCTCCCTTGTAAAGAAAGCTAATCAGGAGAGGAGAAACAAGATGAGCCCCAATTTCCTTCCTTTTAAAACCATTTCTCTCTCTCTTTCTCCTTTGTTTTCTAAGGCCTCCAGCATGTCCTTTCTGACTGTGCACATCTGCCTCAAACTCCTGCCTTAGTTGTCCCCAGGGACAAATTGTAGAATGTATAGAGGCCCCACAATGGCTGACTTTCAGGTCCTGAACCTGGACAGGTGAGAAGGTACTTACATTGGTCACCTCATCTCTTCTTTTCTTTAGTGTCCATGCAGCCCTGGATCTGTAGACACAAAAGACAGTCCCTGAGCACTAGGACTGAAACTGAGTCAAAGTTCTGGCCTCTCCCACAAATGCCCTTGGAGCTGACTTTGTTCTTATAACTGACTTTTTGCTTCGTTCTCTCCACTGTGGTTCTGAGTGGCAAAGTGGCCTTGTTCCTTGTCCCAAGTCACCTAATACTATCCAGGATTGACCCAAGGACAGTTTCTGAGCTAAATACTCTTTGACTGGAAACCTATCTACCTGGCTCTACCCCAGAACAAATTCCCTGACTTTGTCTTCCTCTGGTCTACAGTCAGAAGGTCGGATCTTGCAGCAAGACCCATTCCCTGTGTCCAGCATCTCTTGCTTTGGGAACATGCTTTGATATGATTTGGCTGTGTCCCCACCCAAATCTCGTCTTGAATTGTATCTCCCATAATTCCCACATGTCATGAGAGGGACCCAGTGGGAGATAATTGAATCATGGGGTTGGGTCTTTCCCATGTTGTTCTCATGATAGTGAATACGTCTCATGAGATGTGATGGTTTTATAAAGAAGAGTTCCCCTGCACATACTCTTTTGCCCTCTGCCACGTAAGACATGACTTTGATCCTCATTGACCTTCCACCATGATTGTGAGGCCTCCCCAGTCATGTGGAACTGTGAGTCAATGAAATCTCTTTCCTTTATAAATTACCCAGTCTCAAACATGTCTTTATTAGCAGCAGCACGAGAACAGACTAATACACTAAATTGGTACTGGCAGAGTGAGGTGCTGTGGTAAAGATACCAAAAAATGTGGCACTGACGTTGGAATTGGGTAACAGGCAGAGGTTGGAACAGTTTGAAGGGCTCAGAAGAAGATAGGAAAATGTAGCAAAGTTTGAAACTTTCTGGAGACTTGTTGAATGGCTTTGACCAAAATGTTGATAGTGACATAGACAATAAAGTCTAGGCTGACGTGGTCTTAGATGGAGATGAGGAACTTGGGGACTGGAACAAAAGTGACTCTTGCTGTGCTGTAGCAAAGACGCTGGTGGGATTTTGCCCCTGCACTAGAGATCTGTGGAACTTTGATCTTTAGAGAGATGATTCGGGGTATCTTGTGGAAGAAATTTCTAAGCAGCAAAGCATTCAATAGGAAGCAGAGCATAAATGTTTGGAAAATTTGCATTCTGACCATGAGGTAGAAAAGAAAAACCCATTTTCTGGGGAGAAATTCAAGCCAGCTGTAGAAATTTGCATAAGGAACAGAACATTAATCACCAAGACAATGGGAAAAATGTCTCCAGGGCTGTCAGAGATCTTCACGGTAGCCCCTCCCATCACAGGCCTGGAGGCCTAGGAGGAACAAATGGTTTCATGGGCTAGGCCCCCCTGCTGTGTGCAAATTAGGGACTTGGTACCCTGCATGTCCCAGCTGCTCCAGCTGTGGCTAAAAGGGGCCAAAGTAGAGCTCAGACCATGGCTCCAAAGGGTGCAAGCCCCAAACCTTGGCAGTTTTCACATGGTATTGAGCCTGTAGTTGCACTGAAGTAAAAAATTGAGGTTTGGAAACTTCTAGATTTCAGAGGATGTATGGAAATGCTTGGATGTCCAGGCAGAAGTTTGCTGCAGGGGCAGGGCCCCTCATGGAGAACCTCTGCTAAGGTAGTGCAGAAGGGAAAGGTTGGGTGCAAGATCCCGCACAGAGTTCCTGCGGGGGCACCACCTAATGGAGCTGTGGGAAGAGGGCCACTGTCCTCTAGACTTCTAGAGCAGTAGATCCACTGACAGCTTGGACCATGCACCTAGAAAAGCAGAAGACACTCAATGCCAGCCCAGGAAAGCAGCTGGGAGGGGGATTATACCCTGCAAAGCCACAGAGGCAGAGCTGCCCAAGGTTGTGGAAGACCACCTCTTGCATCAGAGTACCCTGGATGTGAGAGATGGAGTCAAAGGAGACCATTTTGGAGCTTTAAAATTTGACTGCCCCACTGGATTTCAGACTTGCATGGGGCCTGTAGCTCTTTCATTTTCGTCGATTTCTCCCATTTGGAAAGGGTGTGTTTACCCAATGCCTCTACCCACATACTATCTAAGAAGTAACTAACTTGCTTTTGATTTTACAGCCTCATAGGCAGAAGGGACTTGCCTTGTCTCAGATGAGACTTCGGTCTGTGGACTTTTGAGTTAATGTTGAAATGAGTTAAGACTTTGGGGGATTGTTGGGAAGGCATGATTGGTGTTGAAATGTGAGGACATGAGATTTGGGAGGGGCCAAGGGCAGAATGATATGGGTTTGGCTGTACCCCCACCCAAATCTCATCTTGCATGGTAGCTCCCATAATTCCCCTGTGTCATGGCGGGGGGGGGACCTGGTGGGAGGTAATTGAATCATGGGAATAGGTCTTTCCCATGTTGTTCTTGTGATAGTGATTAAGTCTCATGAGATCTGATTGTTTTATAGGGGGGGGGGTGGTTCCCCTGCACACACTCTCTTGCCCTCTGCCATGTAAGACGTGACTTTTCTCCTCATTCACCTTCCACCATGATTGTTAGGCCTCCCCAGTCATATGGAACTGTGAGTCAATTAAATCTCTTTCCTTCATAAAATACCCAGGCTTGAGTATGTCTTTATTAGCAGCAGCATGAGAACAGACTAATACACCCTTCTTCCACTGTTTCACAATATTCCTGTTCTGTTGGTGGGTTTTGGGTTGGGTAGGCTCTGGCCACCACTCCCTTACTTCTCACTCCCTAACCATGGCCCAGGCTGACCCAAGGACTGCATCTTTTTGGCCTAGTGATGGGTTTGGAAAGAGCACATGACCCAAGCTAGGCTAGCGTCCTCCCGGGGCTTTATGGCAGTCCTGGTAGGAATGGGAATGGTTCTCTCTAGTACCACCAGAGTTGCAGCAGCACTGAGAGCCTTTCTGAGAGAAAAGCCAGGCCAGCCAAGCACTCTAAGAGAGGCCAAGTCCCGAATACAGCATTTTGACCTATAGGTACCACTGTACCTGAAGGGAGTATGCCCCTTGAACTTTTCAGTTTTGTCTTACTTTACTTAAATAAGTCTGAATTTAGTCTTTGACACTTGCAGTTGAAAGAGTCTTCTTGCCTGTTCCACTGTCTTTTTTTTGGTTTTGTTTTGTTTGGTGAGACACTCTTCATTTCTTATACCCAGCTTCAAGTTTTGGCAGAATATACAGAAGAGTAGTTGTAGGCATGAGTCTGTAATTTGTCCTCAGTCTACGGATGGCTTTTGTTTGTTTTTTGTTTGAAAAAAAATTTTTTTTTGAGATGGAGTCTTGCTCTATCACCAAGCTGGAGTGCAGAGGCACGATCTCGGCTCACTTCAATCTCCACCTCCCAGGTTCAAGTGATTCTCCTGCCTCAGCCTCCTGAGTAGCTGGGACTACAGGCACGTGCCACCACACCCAGCTAATTTTTGTATTTTTAGTGGAGACGGGGTTTCACCGTGTTGGCCAAGATGGTCTCAATTTCTTGACCTTGTGATCCACCCACGTCGGCCTCCCAAAGTGCTGGGATTATAGGCATGAGCCTGGCTGTTTGAAATATTTCTATTTTGCTTTTACAACCGAATGGTAGTTTACACCTGGCTGTGTGCCGATTTTTTTAATGAAAAATTTTGAACATGTATAAAAATAGAATAATATAGTAAAATCTCATGTCCCTGAGTATTTTTAAAGGTTTCTATTAGCACAGAATTTTTCAATGCGTTTGAGAAATATTTGTTGGGCTCTTGCCATGTGGTAGGCATTATTCCAGGTGCTGGAGATACAGCAGAGATGGGACCAAGTGCTTCATTTGCTGAGTGTGCATTCTAGTGGGGGAAGACAGATGTGAGCAAGTTTATAAATGCACAGACAAGATAATTTCAGATAATGATAAATAGTAGGGAGAAAATAAATTATGGCACCGAGAGAACGGTGAGTAAAACCTTTTTTTTAGGAGAGGGCATCTGTGCTGAGAGCTGAAAGGTAAGTCCCTGTTATTTGAAGACCTAGTAGGAGGATTCTTCACAGTCTGAGAAGTGTGTGCAAAGTCCCCAATGAAAAAGAAGGCATATGGTTTAAGTCCAGGTAAGATGTGCTCAATGTGGAAACCAAACAGGAGCCAGGACCAAGGTCTTGGGCCAAGGCAGCCATGTTTGGTGGCATAGATTGTGCACTGCACAGTTCCAGGGAGAGCCATTCAGACAGATCAGGTGGCAGTAATTTTTTTTTGTAAAGGGCCAGATTGCAAATATTTTAGGCTTTGTGGATCAGGTGATCTCTGTCACGACTACTCAATTCTGTGGTAACACCAAAGCAGCTGCAAATGATATGTAAATAAACGGGTGTGGCTATGTTCCAATAAAATTTTATTTATGGGGCTGATGTAGTTACTCAAGCCTGTAATCCCAGCATTTTGGGAGGTACAGATGGAAGTGTTGCTTGAGCCCAGGAGTTCAAGGCTGCAGCAAGCCATGATCATGCCATTGTACCGGAGCCTGAGCAAAAGAGCGAAACCTTGTCTCAACAACTACAGCATTAAAACAAACTATGGACATCAAACTTGAATTTCATAAATTAAAATTAGAAGTAGTTGAGATAAATTTTCTTTTGTTTTTAAAAAATCATTTGAAAAATCTAAGGCCCTTTCTTAGCTGGTGGGCTGTACAAAAGGCAGTAGGCTGGATTTGATCCATGTGGGTCATAGCCACGCCCATTCATTTACATATCACCTTCAGGTGCTCCAAGCATTGGGTGGCAGCTGCAAGCCAGGCACTGAGCCACAAAGCTGAGCAAGATGCCCCCCTTACTTAAAGGAAGCTTCCAGATGGTTCATTCCTCAAGGACCAGGCAAAGCCTGCTCTGGCAGTGAGATATCCCAGATCCCATTGCCTAACAGTGCTTCCCGTATTTACCCCCATAATATGTCTTTGCTTGAGCTATGTAGCCAGTCATGAGTGTATGCCTCGGGGACCCCATTTTTGATTCTCCAGCTGTGCCTTGCTGAGTGTGCCGCTATTCTGTACCTATTGAACTGTTTTTGAAGGAGTTCAATCTTGAAAAAGGCAGATCTCACTTGATAGGTGGGGTTTAGGGAGGAAGAGGAAAGGAGTGGGGAGTTGAGAGAGGGGTGTGCCCAGGTACTCAGAATTAACTTAATTGGGATTAATTGCTGGTAATTCCACTGTCTTGTTTGTCTGCATTGGGCCACCTCATAAATGGCTTTTTGCATGTTTTTACAATGAAAGGTTTGCCATTTACAGAAAGAAGTACTTAGCTACTCAGCTACAATCACTGCCTCCTTCCCTGGCTACACTCTGCAGTCACCTCTCAATTACCTCTGCAGGCATTAATCTCTTGGTGATTTCTCATCCTTGGTCTTGTTCTCTCACTTCATAGAGTGTATTTGATTTGGGGAAAGAAAAATACCACCTTAATCAAAGCCACTGTGATCTCTTGCTTGGATTATTGCAGTAGCTTGCTAACTGGTCTCCTTGCCTTTCACCAAAATCTACTCTCAACTCGGAAGTTACTATGATCCTATCAGCAGGCCTAAGTCAGCTCAAAAGATGCCTCTGCTCACCTTTCCAACACTTCCTTTCCCAATTTGAATAAAAGTCTATGTTCTTGGAATGACTCAAAAGATTCCATAAGGAGGGATTCTTAAACTTGGTGTGCCCTGGAGCCCTCTGGAAGTCTGATGAAGCCCATGTATTCCCTTCTCAGGATGTTTTAAAATGCACGAAATAAAACACACAGAATTTCAAAGGAAACCAACCATCTTAGTCTGCTTGAACCACTTCAACAAAATATCACAGACCGGGTGACAAACAAAATAAATTTATTTCTCACATTTCTGGAGGCTAGAAGTCTGAGATCAGGCTGCCAGTATGGCGAACTTCTGGTTTGGGCTTTCTTCCTGGCTTGCAGACAGCTACCTCACTGTATTCTTTCATGGCCTCTGCTCTCTCCCTCCTCTTAAAAGGGCACTAATCCTAGGAAGAGAGCCCCACCTTCATGTCTTAATTACCTCCCAAAAACCCCATCTCCAAAAACCACCATGCTGTGGATTAGGGCTGCAACATATAAATTTTGAGAGACACAGACATTCCATCCATAGCACTGATTATATTGGAACATAGTTATCAAGCTATTAAAAAACAAAAGTTGGATATAGTAATATATGCATTTTGTTATTAATGTAGTATGCAACTAAAATAGTTAAAAATCAGTGTGTTAAGGTATATTTTAAAAGACCGATTAGGGTGAAAGTTATAGTTGCTTGTTTGAACAAAAACATTCAACCATGGGGTGGTTTGGGGCAAGGCAACATGAATGTCATACTGGATATGAAAATACAGTTGTGATTCTTCTCCCAGCTCAGTCCATGGGTCCCCTGCATGCTCTCCAGGCACCCTTCCCAGTATGGTGTAACCTTCCCTCTTACCTCTTACACCTCATCTTCTAGTCTCCTCAAGACACACTGCCGTTGATGCTGTGTCTCCATTAATACAGGCACGTTTCTGCCCCAGGACCTTTGAGTCTGTGCTTGTCTCTACCTAAACTACTCTTCCTGCCAGCATCTGTGTGGCTCCCTCCCTCACTTCTTTCAGATCTTTCCTCAAATCCCACCTTTGAGAAGGCCTCAGTGAGGCCATCTTTGAATATCTCCCACCAATGTAGGGCTCCCATCCTCCCTCCCTGCTTTATCTTTTTTGTATTGCTAACTAATCTTTTCTAATATCTTCCTTAACTATTGCCTCTATTTTTGTGTCTCTCCACTAGGACATGAGATACATTTCAGTGGAGATTTATCAGTTTTGTCCACTGCTGTATTCCCAGTGCCTAAAATAGAGCAGGCAATCAATAAATATTTATTGACTGGATGCACAAATTTACATGAATATTGTTCTGAGCAAAATGCAATCAGAGGTATGTCTGTTGTTTAACTTCTTCCCAGATTTTGGTGTACTGAATCCTATTCAGTACAACATTGAAAATATCCTCATAAGTGCTAATAAAGCCTCTTGTAAGAATCCAGTGAACTTGAGAGAAACACCTACCTAAGGGTAATATTTGCTTTTTGAGGGAATAAATGAGGGGCAGGAATGGTGAAGTGGGTCAATCCAGGGCCAATGTCTGGCTGTTCAATCCTGGCAAAAACCTTATCTCTCTGAACCTCATTTTTTCATCTGTAGGAGGAGAATAAATTGACTGACCTCAAAGGGTCACATTGAACCTTAAACGAGATAATCCATGAACAGTGCAAAATGAAGCACAAGAAATGAATGATGGCTGTTGGCAGTACTTGTAATAAGTCACAAGAGAAGAAAGCAAAGAGTTCCAGGAAGTTTTCTGCTCTGCAGGAGACTTGGAGGTCCTGGGGAAAAGCCACATTCGAGCTGAAGAGAACATACTGTGCTGGAGTCACCCTCCAGGTCTCCCCCCATCTGGTGCTCCAGCCTTTTCCACCAGAGGACTTGGTGCTCGGAGCCTGTGCATGACCCTGGCTGCCTGTGGATGCCTCTGGCTCTCAGAAAAGGCCATGTAAATCAGAGCTGAAGGGAAGGGATGGAGGAAACTCAGACCAGGCCATGATTCAAAAGGCAGCAGGAAATGAATATATTTGTTGGAACACAGGTCCAAAAGGACTTGAAGTGTCTGGAGTGAGTCATCAGGTATGCTGAAAGCATATGTAGCTCCTGGCTCACAGACTGGGCTGATGGTTACTGGGAGATCAAGTTATGAATAATATGGTATATGTTCCCGCCAACAGAAATTATTTTTAGATTCGCTTCTGTTTCACATTATTCATTGCCCACTTTCCATTTATTAATAAAGATGATTGGAAGTTGACTGACTATAAATACATTATATATTATTTAATGCATCCATTCACCAAATTTGCTAATCACTAACTATATGCAAGGACTGAGTTAGGCACTGGAGATACTAAGATGAACAATATCTGAAAAGTTCACAAAAATAATCTCATGCTATTCTCAGATCAACTCATGAGGGAGGTAGCAGCTACCTTCAGTGAATAGTGGATTTGTTGATTGATTGATTGATTAATGTATTACATCATCCAAAATACTTACTGAGCACCTACAAGGTGCCAGGCGCTGTGCTATATGCTGAGAAGTTGATAATAAGACAAAAGCCATACAATCTATGGGAGAGACAGAACATAAATAAGGAAGCACATAATTATGTACCATAATGTCAGGAAGTGATGGGTGTCATGAAGAACAATGAAGTTGGGCTGGAGATGGGAGCTAGAGAGATATTGCTAGACAGAAGGTGGTTTTGAGCAGAGAGACCTGAACTAAGTGCGAGAATGGCTAGGTCCTTCAGTGGAGGACAAAGGACTTCTCTGGACTTTTCTCTGAAAACGATACCACAGAAAAATGAAATGACTTTCCCAGTATCACACAACCGGTTGACTGTCCAGCTGTGGTACTGCTCTGGCCTCGAGATGGTAACCTGTACCATCCAGTTTTAAAAACACTGCTCCCTGCCTTCAAGGAAGCCTGCAGTTGGGTGATCAAATACAGCCTAGAGCCAGCTGAGGACTCCAGGAAGAGTATGTGATGAATCCCACAACAAAGTGTGCATGAATGCATGAATGCATGCCTCGGATATGCAGACACGTGCACGTTGGCTGCTGCACAGAACAGACTGAACAGAGGTAATGAAACCATAAGTTAAGACCCTGTTTGTTTACAGTTCTTTTCATAAGAGGAGTCATTTATCTCTGCTCTTTCATTCTGCAAATTAGCATATGAAAGTGTTTGCTGAGTTTCCTGCCTTGAGTGAGAGAATGCAAAGCTTAATAAAAGAAAATGTTTATCATCAGAAATTCTTTCTTAAATAAAAGCAGTAGCAGTTTTCAACTGAAATTGTCTTCAGAAATAGAACTAGAAACTTTTGTGAAAATTTGTTCTTTGTTCTGCCTTACCAGATGCATAAGCTGGAAAAGTGTATTGAGGAGGTGGCCTCTGAGGAGATGAGTGTTGACAAGGTCCCCACGCCCCACTCCGGCCTGAGTGAGAGCTGTTCCCAAAAAGTAGGGGCAGTGAGACCCTTAGGACAGGGTAAGGGGCCCAAACACATCTTTGTGTTTCTTTGCATGTTTAAAGATTTATTTGATGCTTGAGAGCACAGAGAGATGCCCATGATGTTTTCTTTTTCTCCCTTTAAATCTTGTTTTACCTCTCCTACATTTAAAATCAATGCGCATTTACTATAGGAAGTTAGAAAACACAGAAAAGTAGACAGAGTAAAAATTTTCACTTATAATCTCACCACCCAGAGAAAACAACAAAATTGTTTTTCTTTCTGATCTTTTTTCATTGTTGATATCTGATTGCATTTATAACTGAATTTCCCATGTTTTAATTAAAAATACTATATTACATATGTATATCTTCATATGATAAAAACATCTCCATAAGCATCACAGAGTTTAAAAAATGTTTACCTCTATTTTGAAAATACTACAGGTTTATTGTGGAAACTTTGAAGTATGCAAAAAAAAAATTATTTTATGGACCAAAGGATACTATAAACAGAGTGAACAGAGGGCCCATAGAATGGAAGAAAATATTTGGAAATCATATATCCAATAAGGGATTAAAATCCAGAACATATGAAAGAACTCCTACAATTCAACAACAAAAAACAATCCATTTAGAAAAATGGGCAAAAGACCTGAATAGGCATTTCTTCAAAGAAGACAGACAAACGGCCAGTAAGTACATGAAAAGATGCTCAGTATCACTAATTATTAGGGAAATGCAAATAAAACCACAATGAGATACTGCTTCATACTCATTAGGATGGCTATTATTCAAAAAGCAAAAAATTACAAGTGTTGGTGAGGATAGAAGAAATTAGAATCCTTGTGCACAGCTAGTGGGAGTGTAAAATGGTATAGCTGCTGTGGAAAACTATGAGGCAGTTCCTCAAGACATTTAAAGATAGAATTACCATCTGATCCAGGAATTCCATTTATGGGTCCATATCTAAAAGAATTGAAAGCAGAGTCTTCAAGAGATATTTGCATATCTATGTTCATAGTAGCATTATTTACAATAACCAAAAAGTGGAGGCAGTCCAAATGTTTGTCAACAGAAGAATGGACAAAGAAAATATAATATGTATATATAGGAATTTTTTTTTTTTTTTTTTTTTTTTGAGATAGGGCCTCGCTCTGTTGCCCAGGCTGGAGTGCAGTGGTGTAATCACGGCTCCCTGCAGGCTTGACCTACCCAAAGCCTCAAGCAATCATCCCATCTCAACGCACCACCACACCTGGCTAATTTTTTCTGATTTTGCTGTAGTGACGTGGTCTCACTCTGTTGCCTAGGCTGGTCTTGAACTCCTAGGCTCAAGTGATCCACCTGCCTTGGCCTCCCAAAGTGCTGGGGTTACAGGCATGATGGAATATTATTTTGACACATGTTACAACATGGAATAACTTTGAGAACATTATTCTAAGTGAAGTAAAGCCAATCACAAAAGAACATAAACTGTATGATTCCACTTATGTGAAGTAGGGAGAGTAGTTAAATTTATAGAAAGAAAGTAGAATGGTGGTTGCCAGGGTTTGGAAAAGGGAGGAATGGAGCATTAGTATTTAATGGGTACTGAGTTTCAGTTTGGGAAGATGAAAAAGTTCTGGAGATGGATGGTGGTGATGATTGTACAAAGCGAATGTATTTAATGCCACTGAACTGTACATTTAAAAATGATCGAAGTGGTATGATATGTTTTGGCTCAGTGTCCCCACCAACATCTCACCTTGAATGGTAATCCCCCTAATCCCCACGTTTCAAAGGTGGGACCAGGTGGAGGTAATAGAATCATGGAGGTGATTTCCCCCATGCTGTTCTTGTGATAATGAGTGAGTCTCAAGAGATCTGATGGTTTTATGAGAGTCTAGCATTTTCCCTACTTTTGCGTTCATTCTCTCTCCTGCTGCTCTGTGAAGATGTAGGAGATGGCTGCAAATTAAGATGGTCTTTCTCCATGATTGTAAGTTTCCTGAGGCCTCCTCAGCTATGCAGAACTATGGGTCAATTAAACCTCTTTTCTTTACAAATTACCCGGTCTTGAATATTTCTTCATAGTAGCATAAGAATGGACTAATACATGGTACATTCTATGTTTTGTGTATGTTACCCCAATTCAAAAAAAAAATTAATGCCAATAAAAATCACCTGGTTAGGCACAGTGGCTCATGCCTAGAGTCCCAGTACTTTGGGAGGCCAAGGTGGGAGGATCCCTTGAGGCCAGGAGTTTAAGACTGGTGGCCTGGTCAACATAGTGAGACCCCATCTCCACAACAAATAAAAAAAATTAGCAAGGCATGGTGGTGCAAGTCTATAGTCCTAGCTACACAGGAGGCTGAGGCAGGAAGATCACTTGAGCCCAGGAGTTTGAGGTTACAGTGAGCTATGATTACACCACTGGGCTGCAGCCTGGGCAACAGAGTGACGGAGTAAGACCCTGTCTCTAAAAAAAAGCAAAACAAACAAACAAACAAACAAACAAACAAACAAAGCCCTGTGTTTTTCTACTACCTGGAGATGACCTCTACCAACATTGTGATATTTTCCCTTCTCATCTTTTCTACATCTATCTATATGCATATCTAGCTAGCTAATTATATAGATAGATGTTTATATATCTCTATGGATATATTTCAATCTTATATAGTTGAACTCATACTAACTATATATATGACTTTATATATTTAGAAAGCGTTGTTATGCTTAATATTTACTAGTGTTAGTAAAAACACCTCTGTAAACATAATTTAAAGTGGTTCCTTTTCCATCATGACTTCTTTTTGTAAAGAAGTGAAACATTTATAAAGAAATGAAATCATCTATATGTTTTCACCTATATTCTGTTGTTCAACATTTGTTATTTCTATTTTTTAACTACTATAAATAACTCTACAATGGACATCTTTGTTTATAAGACATTTTCCCCTGAATTTCATATTAATTCCTTGGTTTAGCTTCTCCAGTATGGAATTACTGGGTCAGAGGGTATGAATATTTTTAAAGCTCTTAAGTGAAATTATAAGATTCTCCTCTCCTACCCTCCCTGTCTTCCTCCCTTCCTTCCTTTATTCTTCTAGTTTTTTTCTTCTTTCTGGGGATTCTGGCAGATAGAACTCTAACAGAGTACTCAAAATTTCTGACTTTTGGGTGCAAATCATTTTTCAGTTATTCAACCAAACACTAATCTAGGTCTTACTGAGGAGAGATTTTTGCAAATACATTTAAGATCCCAAATCAGTTACCCTAATAGGGAGATCGTCTGGGTGGGCCTGACCTAGTCATATGACCCTTTAAATCTGAGTCTAGAAGTCTGAGATGGCGGCAGTCAGAAATCTGAAGCACAGAGGGAATTTGACTCAAGGGAAGTACTTCATTGCTGGTTGAAAGACAAAAGAGGGGTCATGCGGTGAAGGGGAGGCTGTGTGGTAAAGAATGTGGACAGCTTTGAGGAGCTGACAGCAGCCCCCAGTTGACAGGCAGCAAAGACATTCAGACTGCAGTCCTACAACCACAATGACTTGAACTTGAATAACTTGAATGAGCTTGGAAACAAGCCCCAGAACCTCCAGAGAGAACTCATCCAGCTGACACCTTGATTTCAGTCTTGGCGATGGCCTGAGTAGAAAGTCCACTCATGTGCTGAACTTCCCACCCACAGAACTCTGAGCTAGACAATGGGGAAGGTTTTATGTCATCAAGTTTCTGGTAACCTGTTATCCACAATAGGAAACAAATACAGGAATGTACAGGATTTTTGTTTATAAAGAGAGTGTGTGTGTGTGTGCGTGCACACGTGTGTGTGTTATGCATAGCTAGCTCTTTAATGTTATATTTCACATTGAGCTGTTCTGATTTTATGGGTCAGTTATCTCATTTGTCTGCCAAGTTCTTTGCAGAAGCACTTTACATATATTTCTTTGTTTACTAGCTTCATTTAGTCTATTACTAGCCCCATTTTCCAGATGAGGAAACTGAGGCATGGAGTTTACTTCCCCATGATAACACAGATAGTGCGTGTCATGGCAAGTGAGAGATGGTGTTGGAACCCAGACCTGTGCATGCCAATAACCCCCTTTCTTCTGTACCACACAGCACTTTTGAATAACTTCATGGCTAGATGACGATTTGGGTAATGGACTTTACTTATGAATCCGATGAGACTACAGGAGATGGCTGCAAGAAAAAATGAGGAGTCTAAAAGTAGTCTCTTCCAAGGCCAAAGTTGTGCACCTCTTCTGTTGGGGAGCGGCAGCCTTCTGATCTCAGCCTTTTGTGACTTTCCTGTTTATTTCTTTGCTGTTGGTCCTACCCATGGCTCTGGAGGTGACCTGATTCTGCACATGTTTGGTCAGAAATAAGGTCCACCAGGGCAGGGGTTAGGTCTTATTCTTTTCTTGAATCTATAGCAGTTCCTCACCAGCAGGGCCTAGCATGATATCCTATAGTGAGTGATGGCCAGCAAAATTGTGTTGAAGAAAACAGGGCAATGGCCTCTTCTAGAATCCTTAAAAATGGTTGTTTTTCCCCCCCACTTGTGAGGAAGTGCCATCTTCTTTAAGAAAATCACACTTCACCACCTTCAAGGTGACCTCTCTAACTAACCTGCAGCTCTAGTTTTGTTTTGGAATCAACATCCTGAAGACCTCAGGGAGCACTGTTACTCCATTGTCATTCTGGCCAAAGAAAGAGCAAGCCAGTCTTCCCTCTATATCTCATAACCTAGATGAGATGCAATGGAACATTTGAACAAATCTGTTCTAAGTATTAGGGGATGGCAACAAGGAAACAATCACACACAGAACCATGCATACTCTTCATCTGAGTCAAAGCATATCACCGTTCTGCAATTTGTGATCAATCCTAGAATTTCTGCCCACTCTCTGTGAGCACACACAAGGCCCTAGACACCTTGGCATCCAGGCCAAGATGGAAGGGCTGATTCCTACATCCTGAATCTTGCTCACTTAGGGCCCATTTTTATTACTAGGTTTTCTACCCAAGAACCACTGCCTTTTCCTGTGATTCCCTGAATGCCCCCCACCAACCCTACCCAAAGGATATATACCACTCCCCATACATTGATGTGCAGCTGTCTTTTCAGGCTGCATGGCATAAGCATTTCCCCACAGAATCCACCAACCCCATAAGAAGTAGGCTCATTCAGTAGAAAGGCAGGGGTTGTATCCTTGCAGTCAGCCTCAAGTCGATTGGCAAGCTTCAGTTTTCCAGAGCGATGGGCTAGAGAAAAGCTGTTCAGGTGGTGTGGAGGGCAGTTGATTGGGAGTGTTTTTATGGTTTCTGAGATTGGAGTGAAGTCCTGGGCTAGGAGTTCTTCAGATACTAGAGAATGAGACCGGAGAGAAGGACCACACTGCCGGATCCCCGACTCCAATGCCTGTGTTGTCTCAGCAATGGAGCACAAGGCTTTGGGGAGGGTGGGAGGAAACTATAGCCTCAGCATTTCTGAGTGAGGGAGGAGAAAGAGGCAGAAGGGAAGATTTGGCAATGCACGGGCAGAAAGCAGAGTGGGTAAGAGAGACTTGCCCAGTGGAGCTGATTTGGAACCTTCCCTTTGTTTACGGAGCATGAGTTCTGGAGATACACAATCTGAGCTGGGGAACCCTGGTGTGTGCAGGGGTTTGTCTAACATCTTGATCTACTTTTCTAAACATTTTGGAAGGAGAAAATCCCCAAGTTCCAGGGCCAAGCCATTTCCCTCCTCTATTTGTTAAACCCATCTGCAGTTCAAGGGAAATCAGATTCATGTGTTTTTAATTCATTTACACTTAACTGATTAAAATATTGCTTTGTAAGAGCTATTTGATGTCCAGGAAGACATTTGCATCTCTTAAATAAATCTTTAAAGTCCCTTTTTCTTAGAAACAGGAAATTGCATTTTGCCAAATGCAAATTAACTTGCACCTTATAAAGTTCAAGTTGAGCTCAAAACATACACTGCGTGAGGGTCGGGTGGGTTTCACACTTGGCAAGCTAACTCAAGGTTTAATCTAAACCAAAGACAGCAATTGGAAGCTCCAAGGGCATTCCAAAGGATGGCATTGATGCAATCTGCCAGTGGAAAGTCGAATTCATATTCAGCTGTGCTGTGATTTGGAGGCTGATTAGAAGCACTCCCTCCATCTGCCCAGTCTTCTTTGCCCCAGGCTAGGTCAAGAAGACAAAACATGGTCCCTGCATTGTCTCCCACCACTTTAGTCAAGACAACTGGGGGAAGTTAGGGTGGGGTCCAAAGAGCTGAACCTTTTGGTTTCAGATTTTATTGACTTTTTTTGTTCCCTATGAACACCAAAACTGGGAGACATTATCCCTGCAATGCCTAGCTTTGGACTCACTCAGACACACTCCTCTCTTCTCACATTCCACCTAGGCATAGTTTTCCTTACCCCAAACTTTTCAGATCCACTGTCCTGTCTTTCTGCACTGTCAGGATGAGGCAGGGCAGGCCGGAACTATTAGCTTCCTTTCACACAGGAGAAAAGAAGGGTCAGAAAGAGTGAGGTGATTAGGTCAGTACTGCAACCAGGTTATTTCCTTCAGAGACCCAGAGAAAACCAACCCTCAGTCCTTTATTCACACCAGGTAGAGAGAAAAGCCTCCCGGAATGGCTGGCCCGGGAAAATAAAATGCTAGAGAATGAAACAACAGTACCAGAGGTTTGTCTGTTGTTCTGCTGAGTCTTATAAATGTATCTTGAGGGATCACCCTATGCTTGGTCTTGTATGAAGTCCAGGAAATGCAGTCATGTGGCCTCAGCCCTCAAGAGACCCATGGCCCAATGGGGAGATACGTGCCTGAATGAATAACTAGAACAGATGTGGTTAATATCACTAAGGCATGCATGGATTATTTGAGAGGAACATAGTAGAGGCACTTAGCTCAGCCTGGGGGTTCTGGGAACTTTCTGGGGGAGAAGCTACCTGCCAGAGTCTTTAGGATGATTAAGAGATCACCAGGAAAAGAAATGAGGGAAGGGCATTCCCGACAGACAGAACAAGAAGAGTGGGGCATGGAGATTTAGAAACAGCACAGTGGAAGCAGGAGATTGTACTTTGGAATTTTTAGAGCAAAACATTACAAGGAAGACATAAGTGGTGAGCTTGGACTTAATCCAGAGGCTAGGGGTTCTCAGCCTTTTCCCAATGGGCTCTTCAAATCTGATGAAATTTATGGACCTTCTCTTAAGAAAACTGCATGTTTCCTTATGCACACAAAATTATTACTGTAATCTGATGGGACTCTCCTATCTTCTGAAGCCCAGGCTAAGAACACTTGCTTAGGCAATAGGGAGTCACCGACAAGTGTTAAGAAGGAAAATGGCATGATTAGACTTGCATTTCAGAGCTCTAGCCTACCTGTGAAGTAGAGAACAGATTGGAATGAAAGTAAGATTGGAGCTAAGAGGACTAGTTAGAAAGCTGATGCAACCAACACTCAAGGTGAGAGATGGTGGAGCCCTCAGACAGTACAGATGCCTCCTTGGAAAGAAGCCAGAGCAATGGGCATGGTCTTGGTTGCAGAGTAAATCTTTTTCAAGATGAAGAACCTGCTTCTCAGGACAAGTCTGGAAGGACATCTGATGTCACCAGCAGAAACAGTGAGAGCTGGAGGTGACATCACGCTTCCCAAATATGCAAGAGGAAAAGGCAAAAGAGATGAAGACAGGGTAAAGTTAATTTTCTGAAGTTAAAATTTTAACTTTTTTTCTAATTTTTCCAATAAATGGTGGTATGTTTGGGTTTACTCACGGCTCCAACTTTTGGGAGAAATGCTTAGCATTGTTGTGCTAGTTAGATGATAGCTGTACAACTTTTGTATATGTATACATATGTGTATATACACACACATATATAATGACATATATAGCTCTCATTACTTAAAAAGTAGTTTTGACTTGAGATTTTAACATACATTTTATAATGTTAAAATAATCACTTAAACTTCCAGTCATTTTGGGGGAGGGGAAAATTTTTTCATGTTGGTGTGTGAAGGCCTTGAAAATGTACCCTTGAGTCTCCTGCTGCTGAGAATATAATTGAGGACAGGCCCTAAATGCTACCCTTTGGAATCTCCCATCCTGTTTTTGTAAAGGCCATGCTGCTCCCAGTCAATGACTGTGCATGGTGGGGTATTAAGGCAGCCCTAGTCCAGTGAGACAACAATCCAAATGAAAGAATTCACATTATTGCATTGATTGAATCTTCAAACCCCATTTAAGTTTGACAGTTGTCTTATGGCAAAAGGACTCAGCCCCAAAGCACAGTGTCATTGATTGTCATGTCTTTTTAGCCCCCTTCCATTTAGAACAGTTCCTCAGTCTTCCCTTGACTTTCATGGTCTTGATTCTTTTGAAATGTGCAGTCCATTATTGTGTAGAATGACCTGCAATTTGGACTTGCTGGATACTGCTTTAGTTATACTACTTTGGCAGGAATATCACAGAAGTAATCCTGCTTGTATAATTTTCATGACATCCTATCAGAGAGGTACAATATTAAATAATCCTATCACTGGTGATGTTAACTTTGATCACTTGATTGAGACAGTACCTGCCAAATTTCTCCACTTTACATTTTTGCCTTTTGTGGTTAATATGTATTTTGTGGAGACGTTCTTTAAGTGTGTATAATTATTCCATTCCTCATCAAAATTTTAATGTATTCATTCATGTATTTATAGAGTATAAATCGTACATTTTTATTTTATTGAATAGTTTCCTTTCATTTTTTCCCCCATGCTCAAATTATCCTAAATTTGGCTACTGGGAACACCTTCAATCTACCTTCTCTGTCCTTTGATATGACCTGTCTTGGTCTGTTAGGGTTGCTGTAACAAAATACTTTAGACTGGGTAGTTTATAAATAATAGAAATTTATTTCTCACAGTTCTAAAGGTTGGGAAGTCCAAGATCAAGGTGCCAGCAGATTTGGTGTCTGGTGAGAGCTTGCTGTTGGCTTCTCAGATGGCACCTTCTATCTGTACCCTCATAAGGTGGAAGGGGAAAACAAGCTCCATCAGGCCTGTTTTTTAAAGTTACTGATCCCAAAGGCCCCCAAATCACCCCCCAGATGCCTCACCTCTTAATACCATCACAGTGAGGATTAAGTTTCAACATATAAATTTTGGGGGGACACATTCAGATCATAGCAGACCACATCAATCTCTGAGCAATTTTTTGGTTTCTGGCAGAAAGGGATGTTCCAGGTTCCTTTTTATTCTCCTGCCCCAGTACTGAAGTCAATAATTTCTCTAAGGAGCACTGCTTGTTTTCAATAGAGAATGGTATTTAGAAGCCAAGATTGAGGGCCTGTGTGTGCTCATTATTACTGTGCTCTTCTGGTCTCTAAGCAGACAGAATTTTGAGAATGCATGTATATTTATTTTTTCAGACCATGAGTTCACCTCCAATTTCAATTTAACACCTTCTTGGACAGTGGGAAATCTCTCTCCAGTTACCCTTAAAGTATTAAATACATCCTTCTCTATGCAACCTATCTCCTGTCATTTCTGTTTCCATATTTCCACCCCATAGTATGGACACTCTCAACCACACTTGAACCCTGGCTTCTACACCGTGCACTTCCCCTGCATAGATGTCATCCTCAACCCTCTCAGACTCCAACACTTCATATGGGTCCAGTGAAGTCACCTCCCCTTCATAAGAATGTCTTCTTCACACAGCTCAGGCCCCTCCTTCAAGGACAATAAATTAGTTTCTTGTGGTTGTTATAACAAATTACCACAAGCTTAGTGGGCCAAAACAACACATATTTATGATCCTACAGCCTGGAAGTCAGAAGTCTAGAATGGACCTGCAGGGTTGCAGTCCTTCTGTAGGTTCTAGGTGAGAACCCATTTATTTGCTTTTCTAGCTTCTGGAGGCTGTATACATTCCTTGGTTCATGGTTCCCTTCTCCATTTTCAAAGCTGGTAGTGTAGCACTTTCTCTCTTTTATGACCACTGACCACTACTTCTGTTCTCACATCTTCTGTCTATGTATCTGATTCTTCTGCCTCCCTTTTATAAAGACCTTTGTGATTACACTGGGCCCACCCAGATAATCCACCATAATCTCTCCATTTCGCGTTCCTTAACTTGACCACATCTGCACAGTCTATTGTACATGTAGTAAGGTAACATATTCACTGGTGTGAGGATTAGGGTGTGAACATCTTTGTGGGAGTTGTTATTCAGCCTACCATAGGCCTTGTTCAGTCTTATTTAGGGTTTTTGGAGTGAATTATTCAGAAAAAGAAAGGAAGAGAAAACAAGGGGGAAGAATAAGAAGAAAAGTGAACTGCCTCAACTATGTTTCATAGACAACACTGAGGCTTTGAGAGATTTCATAATTACCCAAGACTTTATAGTTTGCATGTGTCAGGGCCAGGACCCAAATCCAGATGGCTCAATTTCTAAGACACGAGGATTCATTTTTTCACTTATTGTGTTCTAGATTGTCACTTTTTCAAATTGCATTCCCTTCACTCGATCACAGACTATCTGAAAGCTGGGTTTTCTCTATCATGTTCAAAGATCCTTCTTGCATTCCAGGGGGTTCATCTGGAGGTTAAGCATCGTGATCCCCCATCATTCGGTTTTATTGTTGTTGTATTGCATCAACTGACAACATCATTTTCTCTATGGTTTCTGGAGAAATGGAGAAAAACCTGTTTCTAATTATCAACACTCTACTTTCTCCTGCTGACCTTACCAACAGCCTTACAGGAGATAGAAGTGACATCCATCATTATCTTATTAATCAAACTATGATTTCCTTCCTTCTTTCCTTCTCCTCTCTCTCCCTCTTTCTCTCTCTCTTTCCCTCTTTTTTTTTTTTTTTTTACCTCTGTGGGGGCAGAAGTGAGGTTGAACTATTGAGATAATACGTGGTCCAGGTTATGTGTCTACTTCATTGTAGACATAGTACCAGCAAAATCTTCAGGACATATATGAGTCAAAGTAAGCAAAGCACCAGCTTCCTTAGTGCCTCCGTGGGGTCAGTGTGAACCCAGCCCACCAGCCACAGCAAGGATATCAATGCCATCAGAGCATCATCAGCCCTTATATTCTGTGGATACAGGTCTCATCTGCTGTCCCGGAATTCCAAAGTCTTTTCAGAATTAGGGAAATCTCTGTGGCTGGGACAAGCTCTTCTGTTACTTGGTTTCACCAGGAGGTGAATGACTAAGATAAGAAAAGAGAAGAACGGCATGCAAAATCTTTTCCAGATAATGTATAGAAAAAAAAAAAGATGCCCTTTCCCAATAAATATTCAAGTTCTTAATTTTTCCCCACTGTGTAAGTGCCCTTGATATTGTGGGGGATTCCAGCGTATTTGTAATTCATTTGTTTATCCACTCACCCATTCATTCGGTGAAGTTTATAGATGGTTCACTGTTCACCAGGTGCTGTGTGTAGTACCTGGGGCTCAGAGACGTATTAGATGCAAGCTCTTATATCGAGGAGCTTACAGGGCTTGGCCACAGGGAAACCATGGTGGGCTATTGGAATGCCCAGTGTTTCTTCATATTTTGAGCTGAACTCAGAATTCCTGGTACACGGTTGTTGCTCACTAAATGTTTGTTGACTGAAAAGACACAGTTACTGCCCTTGAGGACCTAGAGCCTGGAGAAATAGTCAAGTGAGAGAGGTGAGCCAGAGGATGAAGACCTCTCAAGAGAATCTTAAGGATAAGTCCAATTTTTTAAAACTCTCCCTGCCACCCCTGCTACCAATCTCAAAAGGCACTCACTTATTAACAACAACAACAACAACAACAACAACAACAACATGCGAAGTACAGACATAACTAAAGAAGAAAACAAAAACTCGCTCATAATCCCAACACCTAGAGAAGATCACAGATGGAGATTCCAACATGAAAGTCCCAGTGTTATCTTGGAAAGATGGTGAACTTGATTAGATGTTCATGGAACACCTGGGCTGCTTTGGACCCAGCCACCAGAAGCTGTTTGGAATCTTTTATGAGGATGAATGGGAAGCATGACACTGAAAAGCAAGCAGATTTCAGATGGGGCTGAGCTGCCTGGTTGTGTATGGGTGTCCCTGGGGTTCAGGGGTTGAGTACAGATCCCAGCTCTGGGTTTCCTGCTCTTGAAGGGGAGGTCTCTCTGAAGGGACTGCTGGAGAGGTTGGGCCAGGGTGGCTTTCCCTAGCCTGACCCCTACTTCCTGGAGACCCTGGTATCCTGTGTTCTAGCCCTCAGTCCTGTGTTTGGGATCTGCTCTGATAAAATCTGATATAATGCCAGGACACTTCTCGGTTTTCCAAAATTAGATTCTGAACAGAAGAACTCAATGATCTGCTGAAGTCAGAGATGGCCTGGTGGACTGGTTTCTTGTCTACATCATAAAAATGGGAGGGGAAGAAAAGAGAACTAACATTTATTGACTGAGCACTCCTCTAAGCAGTTCTTTGTACACTGTTGAGTTTTGTCTTCATAATAGCTCTGCATTATTGCTCTTATTATGTCTATTTTCACAGATGGTAGTAGAGGTTCAGAGAGGTTGTGACTTATCTAAGGTAGCAGAGCCAGTACATGGCAGAATCGGGATTTGAAGCTAAGTCCCCTGATGCTCATCTCACAGAGAGTATGTTGCAGGTTCAACCACACACATGACAGCATGCAAAAAGGAACCAGGACTAGATTCCCATGCTCAATTGCTGATCATTTGGCCTTCAATTCATGGGCTCCTTATATTGGTCTCTGCTCACTTTCTTCTGGGCCTCTCCAAACTTATGAAGGTTCCTGCTCCCTCTCCTAGCTCAAGCGTCCTGCTTTCAGCTTGACACGCCTTCCTGACATCTTGCTTTCCTCCTCCTGGCTCCTTCACCACCACTTCCACATTGAGGTAAAGCCTAGATCTGATGTCCCTTATCAGCTGAGCCCCAGAGGGCCAACAGTCCAGATCATAGCCAAAGGGCAGAGGTTTTCAAATGTATTTTACCCAGAGACCTTTATCCAAATGGAAGCTGACATGGAAGCTCAGCATGTGAAACGGAAAAATATGAGAGTTCACTCTGGTGGGAGTGAGTTGAGGACCTGGAGTATGGCCTGTTCCTACTTCCTTCCCACTCTCCCCTCTTCCAAACAGCAGGCCCTGATGAGGTTCACGGACCTTTAGGCCTCAACAGAGTCCTTTGCAGTCACTGCCATAGTGAACACAGGACTCTGTGTTCTCCAGACAGAACTGTGCGCTCGGCACTATGCTAGGCCATCCAAGGAAGTGTGAGCAGGAGGATGGGGCTGGGGGACACCCAGGCTGGATGTGTGTGAGGGCCCTGCACTGGTCTGTAAGGGAAATTACTCCCTCTTCTCTGGCATTTTTCCCCACTTTATTTCTTTAAGGTTCTTATACTCCTGACAAACCACAAGCCTGGTGGCCACTAGAGGCAACCCTAGACATTCCCCCAGCTCCATCCCTTTCCATCTGGATGAACCTGCCTCTGCATGATGCCAACTGTACCTAGGTCCTAGCCCTCTGACCTTGAACATTGAACTTGCTTTCCCTGGCTTGATTTTAGATGCTTTGTTCTTTCTCACCCCTGCCAGTCTCCAAATCTGGCGGTCTCAAATAAGACCCCTTGTTCTATCTCCGGCTACTCGGCTTTGTATGAATAGAAATCCATTGCTTCTCAGCTTAGCTCTGAGGAATGCTGGAATTGTCCAAAAGAAGCTTTACTAAGATGCAATAGCGAAACGAAAAGGAAACAAACAAAGAAATCATAGCAGCACAAAATGACTGACTTCGGCAAACTTAAATTCCTTATTCTAATTCCTGCCACAGAATGGCTTGGCTGGCATGAATTCCAGGCACGCTGCCCGAAGAGCCTCCCTCCCTCCATCCTGAGTTGGCTTGGCCACTGCAGAGGCTTGGTGGCATTCTTTCTCCTGGATGATTTCTTTATCTTCTTTTTGCTCTGGTCCCAAGTCATCACCCCCAGCTTTAAGCCTAGCTGTCTATAAGCAGGCAGCTGCCCTAGTCTTCATGGACCACTGTCGCTGGAAGGCATCTCCTTTCTGGAACATCAAGTAGTCCTCTCTTAGTTGCTTCTGACCTGCAGTTGTCTCCTCTGCACCTCCACACCCCACCTCAGTGCACAGGTAGTCTCCCTGGCTCCCTGGGGTCCTCCTTTTCTCCTTCTTGCTGCTATTGCATATTACTGTAGAAGTTTGCTTGTTTAAGGAACATTGACTCACAGGCTTGATGGGTTGTTTTAACCTGCAGGATATACTTTATTTTTGTACTTTTCTATTTTATTGCTCTCCTAAACACTTAAAGTAATACATTATTATGGAATGAGGTCACACAGAAGAAACTTGAGTAAATATAAAAGAAACAGTAAATGAAAATAAAATTCAATGGCTATTTTGAAGCAGGCAACGTTACCTTCTTGCATATATCCTTGTGTATCTTTCTCAAAGTTCAGATACGTATGCAAGCACACAAAGATTTTTTTTTTTTCACTGTAGACCTGGGATTATTCCCTGCCTCACTTTGCAACTTGTCTTTTTCACTATCTTTTTTCATGTTGTATAATTTGTATTTTGATGGACCTCAGCTCCCCCACTTTATTCTAGGCCAGAAGTTCCAAACCATACTTGTGCAGGACATTGGGTTTTCTTAAGTTGAATCAAGATGCTGAATTGTTGACATCCAGTAATAATTGTCCTTGGTTCAGTTTGCAGAAAGTTAAATAAGTAAGTACAATTTTTAGCACTTTGACTTTCTGCCATGACTTTTTATTAAAACAATGACTCTACCACCATTTGGGCTAACTAGGCTCTAACACCAAATGATTTCAAAGTTACTACAAAATTATACTTAGTTATCTTCAGTTTAATCTGCCAGTATTTCCCAAGATCTTGCCAAGAGCCCTGCAACCTCGAGGGATCCTGGTACTTTCCTACTTTTGGGACACATTGTGGGTCTGGGAAGTGGTTTTGGCATGAACCCACAGTTGGCACCTTATCTATCAGTCAGGGAGTGTGCCGAGCCAGAGAGGAAAAAGGCGATAAGTACAACTGAGAAGCACCAGGGGTTCATGGAACTCTGTTGAGGGACTTTTCCAGAAAAACAAAAGGCAGATAGGGGGAAGCATTTCTCTACCTGCAGGACAGAAGTGAGTGCAGTGGAAGGGGTAGCAGACATCAGGACACCAGCTCAGGGAGCCTCTGTTGGGCAGCAGAGGGCCTGGGCCTGGCGGGAGCGTTCAAGTTGGTATCCTAGAGGGATTGGTGGTGGAGGTCCAGGAAGCGGGCTGGACGGAAGTAGAAACACCAGAACATTGGTGATTTCCTTGGGGCCTCACAGAAAGATACTGGAGAGGGTGGAACTTTGGGAGGAGGTTGGGGCTCTGTGAGGGTGACTCATTTTTACCTATGTGCAATAGGTGGGTTTAGGGGTTTGTGTCAGGAACGGAAGATCTGACTCAGAGGTGTGTAAGCCAAAAGGGAATGTACTGGCACATATCCTTGAAGTATGAAGAACACTTATATTTGCTGCCTATGGGAGTTCAAATAGTGTCGCCAGAACCTGACTTTCTTGTCCCCATCTCTCAGTTCCCCTCTCATCCCTGTCGACTCCATTCTCACCCAGGATGGGCTCTCCCTCGGCTTCAGAGGTGGCTGACTGGGCCCCAGACATCACATCTCCTCAACTTCGGGACCAGCAGGAGGGGCACTGGTCCCATCCCTGCATAAGTTACCACCTCCAGGGAACAGAAACCACTGATTGGCTTCTGTCTGGGTCATGTGCTCCTTTCCTGGAAACTGGGGTGGGTATTACATTCCAAACTGCCAGCCTGGGCAGGGTGACTCCTTGAGAAAAACAAAGGAAACCTAAGAAGTGTGCAGGAGAAGAGAGGTGTTGGCAGGCCAAAACCAATGCCTGGAAGTTTTAGATAAATATTGGGTAAGTTGAATGGTTAAATATCTGTGAGAAACTCATGAAGAAGAGAAAACTGAAGGAGGATAAGGTGACCATTTTTGTAGACATAGAGATTTTCACAAATAAGCTGGAAAAGGTTGATTCTAGTGGCTCAATAGGGCAGAGTGACCCAGGCCTGCCATGAGCCCCTATCTCTCTGAGTGGGAATCAGTATTTCCTACGCTAAGATCCCATATCCCAGCCATACTTACCAATGAGCTAAAAGATTTTTGCATAATGCATAATCACGATTTTCTTGCTAGAGACAAAATGAAAGGAAATGGTATAATGCTTAGCAAGGGGTTGGACAACAGGGGTTGGACAACAGGAATAGTTTTCAGATGTGAAGACTTAAAAGAAACAGAAAACAGGTGGCTGAGCCTTGTGTGTGAGTGCGTGGATGTGTGCAAACATGTCTTGATGTGTGTCTGGCCATGTGTTTAACCCTCAGAAAAATGGTGAGGGTGGAGGCATTTTTCGATTGGCTTGAATGCCTTCTGACCTAGAGATAGAGAAAGGAGCCATGGATCAGTCCTTTTTTTTTTTTTTTTTTTTGACTTAGGTAATTGAAAAAGGTGTATGCCTTCTCTCATGGCTCAGAGTATAATTTTTATTGGGGCTAGACTTCTTGCTGCCCAATAGCCTGGCACTTACTCCTTCCCTCAGTTTCTTCTTCCTGAAACAAAGCCCACAAAACCTGCACGGACCTCTCAGGGCTCTGACAGGAGCTGTTGTAGGGTGGAGAGAAGGAATTGGAATGGCCCATCACCCTACAAATCTTCTCACCTATCCTCAGGTTTGGGTCTGGGGTAGGAGAAAGAAAAGAAGAGCCCAGGAAAGAAGTAGAAGGGATGGTGGGGCGAGAAAGGGTAGGGCAGGAAGATGTGTGTGTGTGTGTGTGTGTGTGTGTGTGTGTGTGTGTACATGGGTGCCTGTGTCCTGGAGGAGAGGTTAGCAGAGAGGGCTAGAATTAAAGTTGCCACGGAGGCCCGAAGTCAGTATCTCCCCTCTTGATCTTAAACCCGGGGCTGGCACTTGAGTGAATGATGAATTTGCCTTGAGCCTCTCAGGGCAGAGGAGCCTCTTGAGGCCCTATCTGTGCAGCATGGCTGTGGGAAGGGGGAGCAGAATAGCTGGAGCAAGGAGGGGCTCGGGCCCCTTCTTCCAGGTCTGGCCTCCTACCACAGATTTTTCTTGTGAGGCTGTGGAAGATGTCAAACACCGCTCCTCTCCCCCGTGGAAATGAGCTGCTTGGCAGTAACAGGTTTGCTATTCATCTTATCTCCTATTAGGTAACCCTTCCCGTCATCCCAGGGCTCATTCTCTCTCTCTTTCTCTGTCTCTCATACACACTTCTTAAATCCCCTATATTAAATTACTGTTGAAATGTTTCGAACTCTCAGCACCAAGATCATATGACAGAACGCATGAGGGTTTGCTTTTTAATCTTGCCCAAGAGAGAGAAATGAAAATGACTTGCAGGATTTTGACAAAATGATCAGACAAAATTTTTTTTAGCCCCTACCCTTTGAATAAATGAGAACTTGTCAAAAGCCATTATCAAATCATATAGATCAGAATTCGTCTCAGTTTTTTTTTTTTTGGGGGGGGGGCGGCTAAAAGCAATAAAGAGTTGTAACTGCATTCCAAGTTATGTTTGGATTACTGACGACTCCATGACTGAAGATTTGTCTGTCTTGAAGGCAGATGGAGTTCGAGCTGATTTATCTCCTGGAGCTGGAGGCCCCATGGATGCCTCATTGAGTCGTAAAATGTCACAGTGGGCTCTGCCCCTGACCACTTTGAATCACTGGGCTTGGATTTTCTGATGTGACCAGCTGAATCTTCAAGATTCAGAGAGGTGGGGAGGAGAGGGGACTGGCTCTTTTTCCGTTCCTGGTTTCTATTTGCTTGGGAAAGAAAAAAAATCTATTCTAATAAAGACCTCCTCCTGGCTGAGAGATGCTCAGGGATTATTTCCTGCCATTGTTTCTCCATTAAATAAATAAATTGCTGCTGGTTTTGATTTTTCATCAGAGGATTTTGACAGATCTTGAATGGATGACTTCAGGTTTACAGTCTTATTTGGGTAAGTTTAACTTTGTGGTGACTTGGGCGTGATGGCAATATTAAGTAAAAAGTTGAATTTCTTCACCATGGGGGGAAGAAGGGAATCGGGGTTATATGTGCCCTCCTTTTCTTCTCCATTTCATTGGTTCTTTTCTAATGAAGACAGATGCCAGGTAACTCTGGTTTATCCAGCTACTCAAAGGTGTAACTGACTTCCCAATTTATTAACATTGGTGATTCATTACCATGACAATTGGGAAAAAACTGATTACCTTTGAATTTCTGATGAGGTAATCCTGCCTCTCTCCAGCCCTGGTAATGAATCATCATTTTCCCTCCCTCTTCTGACCTAATTTTCCAAATCATGTACCTGTATGAAATATTGTGTGGAGGTGTGCACCTATTTATCTTACAGGAGTCCTCTCCTTCTGAATTCAGGGGAGAAGACAACCCCTCCAACTGGGAGGGAAGATTCATGAATGTTCTGGGTCTGGAATTCACCAAAGCCCAATCCCCCACATAATCAATCTGTACTGTGACAAGTCTAGGAACAACCATTCTCCTCTTATTGGCTGGTACTCTGGCATTTTTACCTGATGGAAATGGAGAAATCTATAAGAACAATATGATTCCACTTCCCTCTGTGAAAAGGGGGTATCTAAACCACAGCCTTAAAAGGCTGAGATTCCTCACTATAATCCTTTAAGCTTCATAATGTCTCAGCCAAGAGAACTCAATGGTCTCACAATTCTTAGCTTAAATAAATGGTGCCATGGATCACCCATTGGGCCTCAGAATCAGTGTGATTTGCACTGATTTGATATTTGCAAATTGGTGGTCACTTAATTATTTAGGCTCCCCACCTCCACAGGAACCTGGCCAATGGTATGGTAAGGGTACCACACTAATTTGTTCAGGAGAATGCAGGGGTGGGGTACCACCACTCATGTTCTCTGAATCACTGTTAAATACTCGTTTATCTTTCTTCTTGCGGTGAGAAGCATTCCTAACTTGGTCTTTGTTTTAAGATCCCTGGTTAAAAATATTCTAATATTTTCCCTGTTGACAGGAGCAGTTACCTCCTGTCACCCAAAGCATAGCTACACAGACCAGAGGACACATCTCCTGGACACACATACACTGGGCAAATTGATTATCTTTAGTGCATATTTGTTAAATGTCTATTTTTCTGGGCACTGGAAACAACTAAAGAGAAATGCGACACACACCTGATGCCTCAAGAAATCTTCTTTCATTTAGGGGATCTGCATCAGTGTGGTCTGGAATGGAACGTTCCTATTGTATTTTAATATTTGTCTAGGTTCCTAGTCTCACCAGTTTTCCTGAACAGCAGGCCCAAGGAAAATGTCTTGGTTGTATGTAACTATTTAGGAAACTTAAGTGAGGAAGTGGGAGAAGTGAGTAGGGAAAAGATAAAACCAATGTTATAGTGATGGGGGCTCAAGTCCATGGGGTAACTCCCTAGCACCATGGGGATCTTGCCTGGGAACCCAGAGGACATTGGAAGGTGAGGCATTTATCCCCCTAATCCCATCCCTTCGAGGTGAAGTATAGCTCCTGTTTTTTTGAGTTATGCCTGAGGCAACTGAGCAAACTCTATGGTGCCAGAGAAAGCCCTGCTGGGAGGAGGGAGAGGAAAAGGGGCAGAGTCAAGAGAAGGGGCAACTGAGTACCACAGCGGCTAGTAGTGGTTGAGGGGTTATGGGGCAGGGTATCAACAGCAACTACAATGACTCAAATAAAATGAGACAAGCTCCATGAGATGCTTTGAAAACCAGACAGGCGACTCCATAGATTGGGCTGTGGGGGCCCAGAGCAGGACTTGTGGGTCTCTGTCTGTAGTTTTGGCTTGCTCCCCTTGCTTGCTCCTCTCGTAGCAAAAGTCTTCTTTCCTCTTGAGACGGTCCTCTCTGGCTTGGTTGAAGGCTTTCTATTGTATGGCCTTCCATAATAACTCAGGTTAACCAACCAGAATATTTGTTGGGGGGAATTTGCATGAATATGTGAAGAGAGAATTTGGGGCATTAGGGGTCACTTAAGTCTGAATCGATGGTGATATTTTTCTACCATGTGTGAGGTAAAACCAATACACTGGAGAGCAGAGCATTGGGGGTGGGGTGGGGCGGGGGGGGGGGAGGGAAGACAGAGAGAGAGAGAGAGAGAGAGAGAGGGAGGGAGAGAGGCAAAGAGGCTAAGAACTGGAATACATCATTTGCACGACAGAATCCATACCTGCAGTATCAATTACTCAGAAAGGCTTCTGTCACCCTAAAGCTGAGGGATGTTGCCTTCCTCAGTTATCCAACAATGCCATGTGATTAAGTCTATGTTTGTACTTACATTGCAACTGTCCGAGTGCCTAGAACAGTCTGGCACTTGGATGCTGACATTTGTTGAATGGATGAAGAACCATGCTGTTACTTTTCTGGTCATCCTTTCATTGGTTGTCAGAGGAGCACTTTTCTGGAGGCTGCTGGATGCTGCAGGGCTCCCCACTGCTAATTGGCACCCCTCTTCATGGTTATATTTAATATCCTTGGGGCCAGAGAACCATGCTGGGGCCCAGGGATAGCTGGATTGGGCTATCAAATGGAAACTCTTCTGAATAGCCCTTTGTAGAGCTACGTTATCCAATAGGGCTTTCTGAAGAAACAGATGAAAGGGAGGGAGAATGGGGAGAGCCTAAAACTTTTTGGGTCAGCTAGAGGTAGTGTAACCACTGAGAGTCGAGAGGCATGAGGTTCAGGCTTTTCTGCTACAAGCAATAACTTTCAGCTAAGTGACCATCGTGGGTAAAGATTTTAACTCACTCAAGAATTATGACTCATACACTGAGGTGTAAATAGATCATGAAGAGAGGCTACAAATTTAAGTAGTTTCCAGGTTGTTCTTTATTATTGTTGAGTACCTAGTAGGTATTTAAATATGATTAAGAGATGGGAGGCGTTCAAGAAATGTTGGAAAGGAGTTCTGGAGAAAAATAATAGACTATATACCAAGAAACTAGATGCTAAGCACAACCTTGTACTAAGGGGGGTCACATTGAAGAAGTTACTCAACATCTCTATCCTTTAATTTAGTCATCTAAATCAGTTACATAATTTTTTTCTCCATTCGTCCCTTGCTCCCTCCCTCCCTTACTACCCTTCCTCCCTCTTCCCTTTCTTTCTCCCTGCATCCCTCTTTCCCTTTCTCATGTCCTTCCTTCTTTCATTTAACAATAGTGTTCTGAGCACTCGAGACCCTGGAACTTTTTCCTCCTGTGTTAGTATTCTATTGCTGTATACCATAAACTAAGTGGATCTATTATTTCGCAGTTTGTTTAGGTTAGCAGTCTGGGTTCAACAAAGTTAGGTTTTCTACTTAGAATCTTTCCAGGCTGAAATCAAGGTGTCATCTGTGTCTGTGGCCCCATCTGAGGCTGGGGGGTTTCTTCCAAGCCCACTGGTAGTTGGCAGAATTTAGTTTCTTGAAGTTGTAGAACTAAGACCCCTGCTTTCTTGCTAGTTGTCAATTAGGGGCTGCTTTTAGCTTTCAGAGGCTGCCTGACACCCATTGAGCCATGACTCTCTCTACCATGAGGCAGTTTATTTCTTTAAGGTCAACAGGAGAATCCCTCCCACTTGGAATTACTCTGATTCTCTTTTAAGGGCTCAACTGATTAGGTCAAGCCCATGAAGGATAATATCCCTTTTGAATAGCTCAAAGTCAACTGATTAGGGGGTCTTATTTGCTTTGCAAAACCTTGTCTGCCATGTAATAGAATATAATCACGGGAGGGATATCTATCATATTCACAGGTCCCACTCACATCCAAGGGGAGGGGATTATGCAGGGTGTATACGCTGAGGAGAGGGCGAGAATCTTGGAGGCCATCCTAGAATTTTGTCCACCACATTTCCTTCCCCAGCCTCTTTTGTTAGTATCCAAAAGGACTTTGTCATAAAATGGGGCTGTCTTCCTCTTGGGAGAGTGCATTCATTTTTCATGGGAAGAGAAGTGTGGCATAGGGCAGATGTTCTCAGCTAGTCTGGTTTTGGTCCCAGAGGACATTTGGCAATGTCTGGAGAGATTTTTGGGGTACCACAACTCAGGGATAGGTACTACTAGCTTCTAATGGGTAGAGGCAAGGGATGCTGCCAAACATCACAGAATGCACAGGACAGCTCCCTCTCACCCCCTCACACCCACCTCGCCAGGTTACCTGACCTATAATGTTATTAGGGTTGAGGCTGAGAAGCCCTGGCCTAGGGTATAAATAAATGGAGCTGCGATGTTAGAATGGGAGATGGAGTGGGGGTGGAACAACTAGTGCATCTGCAGGAAATGAAAACTGTGTGTTTTAGAAATGGTTAAGTGAATGAATCACAAGTATCTCCATGCATGACCTGAGATGCAGGATCTTTATTCCATCAGACATGGAACAGGTACAGGAAGGACCAGGATATATGCAGAGAAATCAGAAATTCTGAAACCTCGAGTCCTTTAGCATACCTGGGATTTGAGACTGGAGGGCTTGCTGCAGGGGAAAGAGAGAAAATTAGCTCTCTGAATAAGGTTACTGAGAGGTAAGAAACAAATAAAAATAACTTATTGTGATACAATGGAAACACACCCTACTCCAACTATCTTGCAATTTGCTCTAAACTCTTTTCCAGACCTTCCTTGCTATTCTTTTGGAGTTAGAAGGGATAGTAAAGATTATCTACGGCGGGGTCACAAACTCAAGTGTCCCCAGGCATCGGGCAGGTGTTGTAAGGGAGTGTGGGGGTGCTGCTCCGGATTTCAGAATCTGGAGAGCACCCACCTTGTCTGAGGAGGGTGTCACCTCTCCAGGTCCTCAGACTGCATGAATGGGGGCTCAAGTCAGCACATCTGATTTTCCAAACGAAGCCAGAGAGTAAGACTGTTATTTCCAATCTCTTAGTTTTCAAATATTGGCAATTGATTGAATAACAATAGTGAATTACAATGCGTGGTCCAGGTCCACTCCCAGCGTAGCGGGCTGGACCTTACCCTCAGACCACCACTTTGCAGCCCCAGTTGGAGCTGGTACTGGTGACAAGAGAGACTCATTTGGGGATGAATTTCTCACATAAAAGAAGCCCAGGGGTGGGTAGTCTCTCGAATTGTTTCACCAGGCACCCAAGCTCCTTTGTTTTGCAAGAGCCACAGTCCTTGCTCAAGGACTCATGTTTGCTTCACTGATGCCAAAATTTTACCCAAGCTCTGTTTCCATGCATTTCTGTGTGACCATGAAGTTTTTGTTTCAATGTTGATTCAAAGTGTAATATTAGGAGGACATTATAAACAGCAATGAAACTCCATGTGCAAGGAACCCAGGGTGCACACAACACAGGGGATGCAACAGCAACTTGAACTTCTGGGCCCTTTGAGCGTATGCTCAGACTGAGCCAGGACTGCCGCCCGGTTGAGCCACTCTGAGATGAATGGCAGGTAAGATGCATCCTGATTTCAGACGGATCACATTGTGGGGGGAAAAAGCAGGGCTTAAAGCCAGTAAAATGCATTTTTCTGTTTGGTACGTGGTAAATATTGACATAGAGAAAGGAAGCAGTGTCCACCTGGGGTGGATTCTGGAGACCAAACCTAACCAGAGAGTCTGGGTGCTGGAGTTCATTCTGCCACCTTGCTGTCTTTACCTGCCTCAATTTATTTTTCTCTGGCCATCTCTCAACCCCTTCTTTGAATCTTCAGTGAGGAGTCAAGGAGAAAAATAGCAGTTTTCCCAAAGACTTGTGTCCCAGCTCTGTCACCCTCACTTAGAACTGTGTGATCCTGGACTAGCTGCCTGAGCTTGAAGAGGCTTGTTTTCCTCACTTATAAAATGGTAATAACCCTTCCTTCTTCCTCGGGTTAGGCTGCAGATTAATTACATGTATGCATCCTTCCTAGCACTGTGCTCGACAGAACAGCTGCTTAGTAAATGTTAGCTTCTCTTTCCCTTTCCCTTTGCAGAACTCACTCAGCTAACCCATTTGCCAACTCCTTTATCCATTGGGAATAGTCCAACAACTCACAACACAGAGGCTGTGACCTTGTGCATCCAGGTTCTTGGTCCTTTTCCAGAATCTCTTCTGCCTGCTTGGTGGAGCCTGACATTTTAGCACAGGAAGTTTGACTTTTTATCTTAATACATGTCTCTAGTTTGTCTCCCATCTCAATGTCCTTTCTTTTGGGTAACATTGTGGAATGCCACCAGTCACTCATTCCTTGGCATGAGTGTTAAGTCCTTTCTAAGGGCCTAAGACAGAGGACCCAGAAGATACTGGGCACCTGTTGATGGCAGGAGGATGTGGGGAGAAGGGAGTGGGCATATGGGGGCTGGAAGCACCTCCAACTCCCTGAGGGTATTGTGCCATTGGCAATCATCCATGGTGGAGACACAGTTTGTTTCATGACCAAATCTCCATTTTAAAATTTATTAAATTTTCCCTTCCCCTCTTACAGTAGTTTTCTCCTTCTGCTATCCTTAGGGTTGTATTTTGTTGTTTTCGTAACTTTCCAAAGTGACCTTTCTGTTCTTTTCAATTCAATGCATTAACCTTTGAGGACAACTTTGTTTGGATTCTGTTTTGATATAAAGTATTCATTTTCACTATTTAAAAATACTTCATAATTATACTTGTGTTTTTTTCTTTCTCTCTCTCCTTCCCTTTATCTCTCCTTCCTGCCCTCCCCTCCCCTGCCCTCCCCTCCCCTCCCCTCTCTTCCCCTCCCCTCTCCTCCCCTCCCCTTCCCTCTCTTCTGCTCCCCTCCCCTTCCTTCCCCTCCCCTCCCCTTCCTTCCCCTCCCCTCCCCTCCCCTTCCCTCCCCTCCCCTCCTCTTTCCTCCCCTTCCTTCCCCTCCTCTTCTCTCCTCTCCTCTTCTTTTTTTCCTTTCTTATCTCTATGGTATTTCCCCCCCCACATCAAAGTCCTAGGAATATCACAGAAAACAAAAAAATTGCAGCATACTGATCCTACCAAATGCACAAGACCCATATTTATGTCCTCTGATGGTAAAATCACCAGAGGCTGCATACTGAATAAAACGAACATCTTGTGACCGCCCACATCTATCACTGAGCCAAAATGGGGACACAGAGGGTGCCAGTGGATATATACAGTTTACCCTATGGACACTTGTAAGGAATTTTCATTTATTTGTTATTCATTTTCATTTTCTTCATTCAACAAGTTAAAAGCCTAGCACGTCCCAGTACTATGTTAGGCAGTGACAATAGCAGCCACACTCTTTGCTCTTACAAAGCTTTCCATCTTGTAGGGAAGACAAGCATTAGACACATAACCATCTCCAAAAACTGTGGGGGATACGGCTACCGGAGAAGGCCCACAGCTCTGTCAGAGCCTGGAACAAAGGAATCTGCTTTGTGAATGAGTGGGTGAGCTAGATTATGAAGGAGTAAGCTCTGGGAACTTAGCTAAGACTAGAGGATGGGTAGCACCGAGCAAGGTGAAGGCACCTCATGAGGAGGAGCAGAGAGCTGGCCACTGTGGGCAAGAGACTGGGAGCTGCAGCCCAGAGAAGCTCATTCCTTGTATGAGAAGCTGGAGCAGCAGATGGTGTCCAGACATACAGGTCCTGTAAGCTCCACTGATGACTTTGGTCTTTATCCTAAGATCGTTGGATGGTATTGATCAGATCTGTGTTGTGAAACATTCTCCCTAGCTGTTTTGTTGGAAACGTAGTAGAAGGGGCAAGTGTGGATGCAGAGAGGCCAGTCAGGAGGGCTCTGCTGGGGTTCAGAGGGAGACAAAAGCAGCTTGGGCTAGGCTGGGGTTGGTGGATATGTCAAGAATAAATGGATTCCAGAGTAGCAAGTATGTAGAAGAACCAAGACTTGATGATTGTTGGCAGGGAGAAGAGGAGGTTTGTGGGGTCGGGGGATGGGGGCTTGGCTGACTCCAGGGCTTCTGGTCTGGGCACCTCCTGATACAGTGGGTGGGTTGGTCTGGCTGAGAGCAGGGCCAAGTGCCCACCATTGCTAGGCTCTATGGAGGTGGGTCTGCCTTGGTGTTTATCTCTCTCCATCTCCATTGTCTGGCCTTCCCTTACCGCTTTGAAATGCAGTTCTGTGGGATCTGAGTTGATGTGTGCTTCTAAATTGGAGGATTTGGTTTGAGTTGAGGTAGCTGCATTCCCACCCTTAGCAACCCCCCTGCAAAGTCAAGTGGAACCAGATGTCTAACAAGCTCCTGGCACCAAAAGGCTCATTTAAAACCGGATCAAGGGCCAGAGTGATTTGGGGGAGGGCTGGGGGTTTTGAAGTGTTGGCCACATGAGATGATGTTTAGAAAGCTTCTTGTCACATGCCATTGAGTTGCTTAAGAGAAGGGCTTCCCTTCCATTCTTATCTTTGTTATGACTGCAGCAGCAGCAGAGGGGTGGCAGGACTGCATTCATGGAAATGTCATATCCTCAGGGTGGGTAGGAACAGCCCTCCTCTGAGCAGGGCTGGACAGGGAGACAGAGTAGGGAGTAGTCCCTCACTGGAGGAGTTGGAGAAAGGAGTCAGGGGGCTGCCTGTCAGGGTTGTGGTAGAGGGCATTCCTGAACTGGGCAGTGTAGGCCACACCAGGGCCCACTAGACAGTAGCAGGTGTAGCCTTCATGTGTGTATTCACCATGGATTTTATTTTCTGTACTATGGTGCTCTGACATTTTGAGGCACTGCTGACTTCGGAGGCATTGCATCTCTCAGGGTGAGCCAATTTCTAGAGATAATAAACAACTCACCAGGGGCATGCTTTGCAGGTACACACCAACCAATCCAGACTCCACACTCCTAGCCACCTCCTCTAATCACTCTCACAATCCACACCACTATCCACCTCCCCTAATCAATCACTCCAGGGCTAGATACCAGACAACTAGGGACAGTCCCTACACCCCAGAATCTGCTGAAATTATGCAAACTGACCAACTCTAGGCCTGCTGTCCCTGCCTTGCCTGTTCCTTCTCAAAGGCACCACAATAAAGGCTCTTCCCCCTGAGTTATTTCTTCCCCTGCCTCCTGTCTACCCCAGGGTTTCCCGGATGGCCTTGCATGGCGTGCTTCTTCCTCTTGGGAACTGTGAGTAACAAACTATCTTTTCAATGGCAGTCGTCTCCTGGCCTGTTGGCCTTAATGCAGTTCACATTTTCTATTAGTACATTATATTTTAGAACAGTAAGAGACAAGGGTTTCCTAACAAGTCATGATTCACACCCCCCTTGGGCCCCGTGTCTACTTAAAGGGGTGACATGTGGGATAAATGGTGCATTTATTGGAACTACCAGATACAGATAGTCATTGTGGCTGTTTTCAACATGGTGCCCACATTCTTTGACACTCTCTTCTTTGAGAAATGAGGTCTGTGTCCTCTCTTCTTAAGTCTGGGTTGGCTTGTGACAGCTTTGGTCAATTGACTTTGCCAGAAGTGATGTTATTGACTTGCAAGGAAGGGCAAGAAAAAGTCTTGCAACTTCCTCCTGCTCCTCTTGTGATATGTACTCTGGGGAAAGTCAGATGCTATGTAAGAATTCCGGCTAACCTGAGAACCCCGTGCTGCAGAGGCCATGTGTAGGTCAAGCTTTCTCAAGTTTCTGATTCATAAAATCATGAGCAAATTAAGATGGTTATTGTTTTAGGCTACTGATTTTTGAGGACATTTTTTGCTTAGCAATAGTAACTGAAACTATAGTGTACATTTATTTTGCACTTACTATGTGCCTGGCATCGTGTTAAGCACTTTACATACGTATTTCATTTGATTCTATTAACAATACTATAAAATAAGAATGATGCTTCCCATTTTCCATGTGAGAAAGATGAAATTCAAAGAGGCTAAGTGGCTAAACCAAGGTCACACAGCTAATATGTGACAGTACTGGGATTCAAACCCAGAGCTACCTGAACTTCAAAGTTATTTTGTTATTTTCAGGACATGATACTCAGGACCCAGTTCTTTTTAAGGCAAGCACCCTGGAAGACTGCTACAGAAATGCTGCTTACTTGCCCAAAATTACCTAAAAATATGTAATATTATCTCTGCATTATTTATTTTTACTTAACATTTTGTACTTTCTGACATGTGTGTTGTAGGCACTGTTTTAGTCCTTTGGTTTTAGGCTATAGGCATGATTGTAAATTAAAGTTCGTTTGAATCTCAGTTTAATTGAATAAACCTTGTATTCTTTCTGGGTGAATCTCTTAGGATACATTTCTGGAAGGTGGAGATTTCATTGAATCATTTTTTATTTTGCTTCAAATACAAGGCCCTTTACTAATGAGAGGGCAATGTGCCCATATCGCTGTGTTAAGGATGAACAGTGTCTGGCACATAGTGAGTGGTCAATAAATATTTGTGAATGAATGAGTCAGTGAACAGAAGGAGTTTTTACATTTGAGAAGCATTTTCTAGGAACCATCTTCCAAAAAATGGGTTCAGGGGTATATGTGCGGGTTAATTATGTAAGTAAACTGTAAGTCCTGGAGGTTTGGTGTACATATTATTTTGTCACCCAGGTAATAAGCATAGTGTTTGATAAGTAGTTTTTCAGTCCTTACCTTCCTCCACCCTCCACCCTCAAGTAGGCCTTGGTGTCTGTGGTTTCTGTCTGTGTGTCCATGTGTACTCTACATTTAGCTCCCGCTTATAAGTGAGAGCATGTAGTATTTGGTTTTCCGTTTTTGTTAGTTTGCTTAGGATAGTGACCTCTAGCTCCATCCATCCTGCTGCAGAAGACATGATCTCATGCTTTTTTATGGCTGCATATTATTCCACTGTTACGTATCACATTTAAAAAATCCAGTCTACTGTTGATGGGCACTTAGGTTGATTCCATGTCTTTGCTATTGTGAATAGTGCTGTGATAAACATACACATGCATGTGTCTTTATGGTAGAATGATTTATTTTTCTTTGTATGTATACCCAATAATGAGATTGCTGGGTTGAAGCGTAATTCTGTTTTAAGTTCTCTGAGAAATCACCAAACTGCTCTTCACCGTAGCTGAGCTAATGTACATTCCCCAAAACAGTGCATAAGTGTTCCGTTTCTCCACAGCATTGCCAGAATCTGTTATTTTTTGACTTTCTAGTAATCACTGTTCTGACTGGTGTGAAATGATATCTCACTATGGTTTTGACTTGCATTTCTCTAATGATTAGTGATGTTGAGTATTTTTTCATTTGCTTGTTGGCCATGTATATGTCTTCTTTTGCAAAGTGCCTGTTCATGTTCTTTGTCCACTTTTTTAATGGGGTTGTTTTTTGCTTGTAAATTTGTTTAAGTTCCTTATAGACTCTGGGTATTAGACCTTTGTTAGATGTATAGTTTAGACACATTTTCTCCCATTCTGTACTGTGGATAAGTTAATGATATTATTTGAATGTTGAGATTTCCTAATACTAGAGCCTTCCTTTTGGGTCATGTCTCAGAACACAGGAATTCTCTCAGGCCATTAAAATCATGCCATGGAGACAGTGCCCTTCTCCTTATCATCTCTGTTTGCAGAACTGCTGGTTCTGGAAGAGAGGCCCCCTGCTACACCGGGTCCTTGCCAGGTGGCTTCTCCCCATTGTCTCCCTCCCTGGCTACCCAGAGGGGAGTCATTTACACAGCTTCTCATGCTCCTCTCCCTCAGGGAGTGGGAAACTGAGGCTCAGACTCTCCTAAAACTCTAAAGTAAAACCTCCCTGACCTGGGAGGGGGAGCAGAGAAAGCTAGAGCAGACTGCCTTTAAGGCAGGGGCAACAGCAAGTGGCCAGGGCAAGGGATGGCCATGCATTGTATTGCACTAGTCAAGGGGACAGGGAGGATGGTTTTAGAGTGGCCCATGAGGTGGGTTCCTGGTGGAGTGTGGATTAAAGTTCACATCCCAGCTCAGTGACATCTTTCTAATTACTGACAATACAGGACATTTGTTTTTAAGACCAGGTTGGGCAACCGTGCAGATATCAGCAGTGACAGCCAGCTACCATGTATTGTGCTTATGAATATGGTGTGCCAGATAAAGCTGTACCAATATTAATAAATTATTGTGACTTAACCTGCAAAGTAGCTCTTACTATCCCTATTTTACAGCTAAGAAAACTGAGGCTCAGGGAGGTTAAGTCACATGGATAAGATCACACAGCTAGTAAGTGATGAAGCTAACATTCAGAACTGGGTTTTCATTCATTTGTTCACTCAGTCAGTGTTTATTGGTTTCTTAGTGTGCATATTCCAGGCACTATTCCAGCACATGGAAGCATGTAAAATCTCTGCTGTCTCAAAACAAACAAACAAACAAAAAAAACAACAACACAGAAACAAATATCTGACCTTGTATTCTAGTTGGGGAAAGAGAGACAGCAAACCCAGAGACATGTTGGCAAACCAGCAGGGTGATTCCTGATGCAGATAAGCCCTGTTGATAGAGTTTGGATGTGTGTCCCTGCCCAAATCTCATGTTGAACATAATTCCCAATGTTGAAGGTGGATCCTGGTGGGAGGTGACTGGTTCAGGGAGGCAGATTTCTCATGAAAGGTTTAGCATCATTCCCTTGGTGCTGTCCTTGTATTAGTGAGTTAGTTGTCACAAGATCTGGTTGTTTAAAAGGGTGTGGCACTCCTCCCTCTCTCTCTTGCTCCTACTCTGGTCATGTGACATGCCCGCTCCCTGTTTACCTTCTATCATGATTAGAAGCCTCCTGAGGCCTCCCCAGAAGCAGATACTGCTATGCATCCTGTACAGCCTGCAGAACTGTCATCCAATTAAACCTTTTAACTTTATAAATTACCCAGTCTCAGATACTTCTTTATAACAATGCAAGAACAGCCTAATACACCTGTAAAGAAGATAAATGGGAGTGAGGTAGAAGGGAGTGACTGGGAAAATAAAGGTAAGCAAAAGGTGAGCCCACTATTAAAACCTGTGCCCTGTCTGCTCTGAATGCTGTGCTGTGCTGGGTGTGAAATGGAATTAGGGCCTGGAGATAGGATTTGACCAGAACCCCACGGTGTCATGGGAACTGTAAGATCTACTAAAGTGATGAATTGGTTGCTAAGGAAAATAGTGGGAAAATAAAAGCTGGATTAAGAGTCAGGAGACCTGGATTCCGATCCTAACTTTGCCTCTAATTTGCTGTGCAACTTTGTGCAAGGTGCTTAGGCTCTCTGGACTTCATCTCTTCAATGGTGTATACCATCTCCTGACAAGGAGAGTAATGTAAGAAAAGCTGCTCTGTGCCTCTGATGTCCCCTAAGATTCTAAGACTTCCTTTTCCCCTCTCAGTTTCTTTTTGGGTTGACCAAAGAGTCTCTCTTCATAACAGACTGGGAAACAGGTCATGGTGTATGCATAATGCTTGCTTTTCCCATGGCTGCCCTAAGTCTTACTCCTCCTGTCCTTTTGCCCTGGTGGCACTGGGGACGCCCTCTCTGCTGTCACTGATAGCAGCTTGATATAAGCCACCCCTTTGTCACAGCAAGCTTTAATGCACTCTCCGTTCTTGGCACTCGGCGGTCTGGGAGTCCCTGACTGCCTGGTCCTCTATCTGAAGTCTCCACACTCTCCTCTCTTTGTCACTCCAATTCCTCCTCAAAAGCTCCCAGTTATCCCTTTCGAGCACATGTGCCCCTTCAAATCTATTTCCCCACTGACACCTTTTGCTTTGTTGGGAGCAACCTGTTGGTTTTTCCAAGAAGGCAGTACATTGTCCCCGTTGTCCCACAACCTTCCCCACCCCTTGGTCCCTCACTTCCTTCTCTAGCTTTTGTGTTGTAAGAATTCCCCAGGTGGCAGTTTTCATTTTCTGCTGCTGCTGGGGCTGGTTCCTGGCTGATGTGTGCCCAAAAAAATCCTGTCCTTCTTGGCATTCTCTTTCCTTCTACTGAGTTGTCCTTTGTTGTGAACTCTGTATAGACAGTGGGATTTCTCACATTGTAATTTGCAGACTTCTGTACTGCAAATTCATGTGACTCAGAATTTCAGGGCAGGAGCTTTGTGATGTAATATGTGTGTGTGTGTGTGTGTGTGTGTGTGTGTGTATCTGTGTGCGTGTCTATAAGAAGGAGAGAGATATAGAGAGAGACACAGATATATAGAACTTAAGGATGAGTGTGTGGATACACATAAAAGCATTATCTCAGAGCTCAACAGAAATAAAGGGCACAACTCTGTCACACACCTCCCTAATCCACCATATATAGAGTAAATCACTCCCTCTAACATGCTTTTGAAATGCACACCTCTGTAGTTACGTAGCCAACATGTTGTGGAGCTTTCATTTAGACCTAGGTCTTTCACTTGCTCAATAAATATTTACTGAGCACATCTAGGATCCATGTGCCTTATCTTGCTCCTGTGGGAGGCTGTCTGCTGATGCTGGTATAAGTGTACATGTTTTGATGTGTGAGCAGGTAGGAGTGTGGCTTCAGATCTCAGAGCATCATAGGAAGAAGGGGCTTGCCTGTGCCTCCCACCACACAGACTTGTACATTCTCTGCCATCACCACACATTCACACCCCTGCACAGATTGATGCTCACCCTGGATCTCTGACATGCCGGCCTCCCCAGCACAACCATCAGTTAGCTGAGAGCAAACATATCTGTGTCCCAGCATCCAGCTCTGTAGCTGGTATGTAACACGTGATGAACAATTGATGACTTAAAGTTCATACTAAAGAGTCAAGAATTTCTTCAATTCTGTACTATTCTTTGAATTCCATAGCAAGAAAAATATTCTAGCGTGGGTGCAGTGGTTCATGCCTGTAATCATAGCAATTTGGGAAGTCAAGGTGGCAGGATTGCTTGGGTCCAGGAGTTCAAGACTAGCCTGGACAATGGAGTGAGACCCCCCATCTCTACTTAGGAAAGAAAAACACTCCCTAATAAAGTAGAAAAATATTCCAAGTGGCTTCTCTGGCCACTTTACTATGACTAATAACCTGAAACATAGGATTTAAAGACTTAAGTACTTAGTGGTAAACAAGGCAGATTTGAACACACCCTCATTTAAATATTTTCCCTTCTAAAACTCTAAACTAAAGGAATTAAAAAAGTCAACACTCCTAAGGACAAAGAGAAAAAGAGAGTAGATCACAGCAGTTGAGAGATGGCAGCACATTTTTTGAAGATGCGGAGTGAACAGGTAAATAGGAATTGACTTAGCAGAGAAGGGCAAGTTGAAACCTGGCCTGTCAGGATGGGGATAGAGTTTGGGGAAACTATCATGAAGCAACCTTATTTCTACAGCAGAACCTCAGGAATTCTTTGAAATGGTAGGCAGTGGGTTCCTCTTAAGGTAAAAGTGAGGAACTTTAAGTAGTAAGACAGTTCAAAAGTCTTTAGAAAGCTCAGGTAGATCTTGCAATTTCTTCTCCCATTCCATGCAGCAGGCAACCAGCTCTGCCCTCCTCCAGCAGTGCAATGGAGGTCAATGATGAAACAACGAGTGGAAGGACCTCTAACCTAAGGACACCAGCAGAGTGAAGGGGTTGCTATGCTAAGAATAGGGAATTGAGGGCAAGTCTATGTTTTGAAGAACGAGACTCCATTCCTACCCATCCCTCTTGTGCCACTGAGCTTCCTGAAAACTGGCCTCCAGAATTTGCGCTGCCCAGCAGGAGTTTGGGTTTGCTAACTAAAAAAACTGACCAATTACTGAGGGATCCTAATAAACAGTTGGTTCAGCACATATTCACCTATAGTGAAGTTTTCTCCAATATACATCATTCATGCACACAGAGCTTCCAGTTGGCTTCCAATACCAGTCACATAAATACAGTTAGCAAACCAAGGATTACCAGACATGTAAACCTCTAATATGAATGCTGGACAAAAGAAAATGCAGAAGCAGCAAAATTATAAAAATTAATACAATCAGTGTAATAAAGTAGATTGTATTTATAAAACAAGAACAGGAGACTATAAAAAAGAACATCTGGAAAACAATAAGTAGCTGCTGGGAATTAAAAATGGAATCATAATGTCAAAAATGTAATAGAAAGTTTGGAATATATATTCATGAAATTTCCATGATAGGAGAAGAAATAGAGAAGCAGATGAAACATAGGAGAAAGATAATCAGCCAGGATGTCCAACATTTTATTAATAGGTTTCCAAAACATTTTTTTAAAAAGGAAAATATAGTAAAGGGAAGGGAATCTTCAAAGAATCAACACTGGAAGTTTTTCTAGAACTAAAGGACGTAAGTTTCCTGATTGAGAGGGTCCATAGAATGCCCAGTACACATACACACACACTGCACCACACAACACCACACCACACAGACCACACACACACCACGTACAGCGTACATCATGTACCACACACACACACACACATATACACATGCACACATACATACACACACCAGAATTAGAATATTGTGCATCAGGTCAGGATGGAATCCTAGAATCTTCCAGAGCAGGAGAAAAAAAATCAAAATCAGAATGCAGATAGCAAGTCACAGGTCAGAAAAGCCCTTTGATTATTCACCAGGATGTGGCCTCCTGGAGATGCCAGGAGTCATGAATGAGAAAGATGTAATCTGTGGATTTTTCAATGAAGGGAAAACTGGCCAATTATAATTACTTTCTTATAGACTCACCTAAAAACCCTGCTCAGAGCAAAAGTGCTAAGAGCCCCAAAAGGTCATGCAGTGTCTTCAGTGTTTCCCCAAATAGGCTAAATTCACAGTGTGGCCGTCACAGCTCCCATGATCTCAATACTTAGTCACTCACTTGTCATTAATTAAGTTTGGAGATAAAACATCTCTTTATTCTGAGGAGAATTTTAAAGTGAGTTCATAAAACAGTATTATAATTTACTCTTTTGCCTGTAACTTGTGCCCTTATCAAGTTTCAGTGTGAAAAGGTGTGGTTTGGCCTTGCCCTTGAAGCGGGGGCTGTCTCCCTGGTGACAGCAGAACTCATTCACAACAGTTGGCTGGGTGCTCCTTACAGAAAATGGATGCTGACGCCGCTGTCATCCAACCTGTCTTCAACCAACCAGCCCAGGGAGACTTGGGGAGAGCAGGAGGGCAGGGAATGCATCTGAAGGTATCACACCTCACCAATGCAGGATCTATGTTTACCCAAGTTCACCAACTCCCCTGCCTTTGTGGTTGTCCCGTCTCAAGAGTGGAACTTTGTCCCCTCCCCTTCCCTACTGAAGATAAACAGGGGCTCCCCAGGTGGTGAACCCACAGACATGGATCTGCAACTAGGCTCTGCCTTTTGCTGTGAGCACAGTGGATAACTTTGTCTGAACCTAGGTTTCTTTAGTAGCAAACAGATTCCTAAGGCCTTTTTCAAGTCCAGGCCTCTGTCAGCCCTGGGTATTTATAATGAGCATGACACAGTCTTTCTCTCAAGGGACTCCTAGGCTTGAGGCTGAATCAATCAAATAAACAAAGAATTACAACACTTACATGTGACGGGCTGGAAGGGGGAATTCTGGGGGAATGTGCGCCCCCAGGCAAGGAGCACCTGACCAGTGATGGGGGACAAGGCAGGCATGTCAGAGGATGGGGGTACCCTGAGATGGAGCTCAAAGAATGAAGAGGACTTGGATGGCTTTAGCAGGATGCTTCTCTCTCTGGATTTCACATTCATTCATCTGGATATGGTGTTAATGCTTCATTTAAAGAGGTGCAGTTCCCTATGCTTGTCAACAGTTATCCCTCAGTTGCATTCAGGAGATTTATTTTATTGACACAGTGCAACTTACAGTTCTCTCTTGTTCTCTGGGCCTTTGTATGTGCCATTTCCTTTCTCTGGAATGCCCTTCCTATTGAGTTTCTAATTATCCTTTCTGACTAAGCTCCAGCTAAATGTTCTTTGGGAAGTCTTCCCTTAACCCTTCATACACGTCCTATAAGCATGTTTTGAATGAATGAGTAAATGGATCAGTCTGTGACATAAGGACCCCTGGAACTTTGTGTTTGTAGGCAGTCATGCCACCTGCCACACCCAAGCTTAACATCATCTTTACCCTATTGGTTAAAGCTCTCTGAAGTTACCTGTCTGGCCCTTATCTCCACCATCAGGCTTCAGAAAAGTGAAAAGGCTGCTCCTCCAGCTCCTTCCTCTCAGCTCTGAAACCATGGGGCCCGAGAGAGCTGTACCAGCTGTAAGATGACTTGTTAGACCAGCAACTGTAAGGGACAGAAACATCTGTTGGTGCTCTCTGTCACGAATCGTTCTCACGGTTTTCATCCTGGCTGCTGACACCTGCAGCTGAGCCCAGAGTTCTGTGATCTGAGGTTGGTGATTGGTAAAATGCCACTTCAAGTCTATGCCTGTCAGACCACTCAATGTCTGCTGCATGGCCTGGCCCCAGGGCACGTGAACAGGCAGGCAGCTGATACAGTTGACGGTGGTCAAATCTAGGTCCAGTGTGATGAGCAGGGCTCCTCATTCTCTTAAGTTTTGAGTGATACATGAGGCTATCTCCTGACACCATGTGTCTTTATTGCCAACTTACACTCTGACAGGCTGTGTAAAGTGACAAGGTTTTAAGGATGTCACCAGAAGAGTAGTCACACTTGATTTGTGAACAGTCAGAGAAAAGGGTTAAGATGTAAATATTGGAGAGTCTGTAATCAAAAGCAAATTTCAGTGAAACAAATCTGACAAAGGATTATAGCCATCATATATCAAAAGTTCTTACAAACCAATAAGAAAGCAATACTACAATGGGAAAATGAACTGAAGACGTAAATAACTTTATGGAGGAAGAATTATAAATGAACAATAAACATAGAAACATGTTCAGCTTTGCTAATAAATACACATAGAGAAATTAGAAAATCTTAATTTTCACCTATCAAACTGGCAAAAAGCTTTAAATAATTATCCTTAGTTTTGGTGATAGTGGAATAACCTGATTACACTTTCTTTTGGGAGTGCAAACTGGCATTACCTTTCTGGAAAATAATTTTGCAGTAGGTACCTAGAAACTTCAAAACATTCCTAATGCTTGACTCATAATTTCTCTTCTAGAAATGTCTGCCAAAGAAATAGAAACTGGGACAAAGATTTATGTACAAAGATGTGTATCTGCAAAGCTATTTGGAAGCAACTCAAATGTCCCACCATAGCAGAGTGGCTAAGTAAATTGTAATGTAACTACACAGAGAAATATCATGCAATCATTAAAACAATGCCTTTGAAGAATTTCAAATGACATGGGAAAATACTCATAAGATCATTTTAGGTGAAAGATTCTTGATAGAAAACTATCTGTACATTGTAAATTCAATTATGTAAATACTGCTCCCATTTAAATTCTATTTTTTTTATTATTATACTTTAAGTTCTAGGGTACATGTGCACAACGTGCAGGTTTGTTACATATGTATACATGTGCCATGTTGGTGTGCTGCACCCATTAACTCATCATTTACATTAGGTATATCTCCTAATGCTATCTCTCCCCGCTTCCCCCTCCCCACAACAGGCCCTGGTGTGTGATGTTCCCCTTCCCGTGTCCAAGTGATCTCATTGTTCACTTCCCACCTATGAGTGAGAACATGCAGTGTTTGGTTTTCTGTTCTTGTGATAGTTTGCTGAGAATGATGGTTTCCAGCTGCCATAAAAAAGGATGAGTTCATGTCCCTTGTAGGGACATGGATGCAGCTAAATTCTACTTTTGGAAAAAAATGGAAGAAAAATACAAAAATACAGTGGTTATCTCTGGATCATGAGACTGTGGGTAATTTTAGTTTTCTTCTCATTTTCTAAATTTTTCAGACTTTCTACAATGATTGTATTTGTAATTTATCCACTCATTCATTTATTCACTCATTCATTCATTCAACAGATTGGATGAGTGCTTACGGTAACTCTTCTAGGCACCAATAGTAATAATAATAATAACCCTACAAACATTCTGCTTATGGTTGAAGGTGCTGAAAGCAGACCACTGGAATTTAATCCTGGTTCTAATGCTCAGGTCCTTCCTCCCCCTGTGCCTCACTTTCCTTAAGAGTAAAATAAAGGATGGTACAAGTACCTTTATCATTCTGTGCTTGTAGTGATTAAACAAATGTGTGATAGAGCTTGGCATGGTGCCCAGGGCACATAAGAGTGTCTTAACCACTGGGAAAGCCACACATACAGAGTTCCTCCTCCGTTTCTCCGCTTACCCAAATCCCACCCAAAGTATGCAGAAGCAAGCGGTGAAAAGTGGACTCCTCTTCCCCATCTGTGACCCTCCCTCTTCACACTCACAAACCCACTCCTGTCTGCAGAAGAAACCACAGGAAACAGCCTTGTTTATTTATCCTTCCAAAACATGGTTCCTCTGCATTTCCACAGGCATGTAGATGTGGAGTTCTACAACTTTGTGAGGCAGATCTGATCGTGCCCATTGTCCAATAAAGAAGCAGAGGCTCAAGGACAGCAGAGTGTCCCCTCACACTGATGATCACAGCCAGGCCCGGAAGTCTGATTTGATCAATCTAATGCTGGCGCCCGAGCCTTCTGCACTGGCCCTTCAGCTCTGAGCCCAAGCCTGGATGGGGTCTTCAGCTTATAAAGAACATCAGTCCAAGGAAAAAGCAGGACGTTGGAAATCCAGGACTCGGTACTGCAAATGTCAAAGCCACTTTGTTTCCCACTGTCACTTGCATCTTTCTCAGTGGGGGTAGCCCTCCCCTTTGCCCCTGAGGTCAACTTGGTAGACCCTCAACTTTTGTCCTCAATTTTAGTTGACGAAGTACTCCCTCACTGTGATCACAAGCCCAGTCGCAGTTGAGGCATTGAGTCTTCTCTTCCCGCTCAAGGACAGGGGAGGGGCTGCTTCTCTCCACATCTCCTTGCAACTCCTTTTCCAGCCATTAGCTCTTGTCTCCATGGATCCTGGGTGTGGGAACAGGAAGAAGTGGAAACAGGCTACGAAGTTTTTTAGTTTCCTGAAGCCTACTTACTTCAGACTCTTTGTATTTGGCAGATGTCTGTAGCTGCCTCTGGCTTTGGTAGGCGTATTGGGATTTCTTGAGAGACTCCCTTGCTGGGCCCCTGTAAACACCCCCCTAGCTCGTCAAGGGCTGTCAATCACAGGATCAAAGGCTACATTGGGGATGATATCCTTCTTTCACTTCCTTTTGTACTGACTTTTTCAGTCAGGAGGAAGCACGGAAGGAAAGAAGGAGGAGTGGGGGGGAGCGAGGGGGGAAGGAGGATGGAGGGGAAGGAAGGAAGGAAGGAATGAAGGAGGAAAGGAAGGAAGGAAGGAGAACCAAGGAGAAGGAAGGAAAGAAAGAAGGTAGGGGGAGGGAGTGGGGGTATGGAGGGGTGGGGAGGGAGGGGGAGGGCGGGAGAGGGAGGGGAGGTGGTAGGGAGGGTTGAGGGGGATGGAGGGGGAGGGAGCGGGTGGAGGGAGGTTCTTTCTCTTTTTTTCTTCTTCTTTCTTTCTTTCTTTTTCTTTCTTGTTTCTGTTTCTTTTTCTCTCCCCCTTCCTTCCTTCCTTCCTTCCTTCCTTCCTTCCTTCCTTCCTTCCTTCCTTCCTTCCTTCCTTCCTTCCTTCTCTCTTCCTCTCTCCCCTCCCCTTCCCTTCCCTCCCCTCCCCTCCCCTCCCCTCCCCTCCCCTCCCCTCCCTCTCTCCTCTTTCCTTTTTTGGGACCAGGTCTCACTCTGTTGCCCAGGCTGGAGTGCAGTGCTGCAATTTCAGCTCATTGAAACCTTTGCCTCCCAGGCTCAAATCGTCCTCCCACCTCAGCCTCCTGAGTAGCTGGGACTACAGGGGCATGCCACCATGCCTGGTTAATTTTTGCATTTTCTTCTATAGAGACGGGGTTTCGCCATGTTGCCTAGGCTGGTCATGAACTCCTTGGCTCAAGGTATCCACCTGTCTTGGCTGCCCAAAGTGTTAAGATTACAGGCGTGAGCCACAGCACCTGGCTGAGAATCCACTTCAATATGGCCCTAACATTCTCTAGTAACCCAATATCTTCCCCCAAGATTTATTATATGTATGTATGCATGTATGTGTTTGTCTGTATGTATATCTATATTTTTTTCTATTTTTTTTTTTTTTTTTTTGCCATGGCAAGGGAGGGCAGCACATATCTAAATCAGTCACTAACAAGGGAATAGAGCATCATAATTGTTTCAGGTATATGTATTTGCTGGGTCTCTGACACATAAATAAAAAAAAATGAAAACCCAGAAAGGTGAAGCATCTGACATAAGACTTTGTGGTTACTTAGTTGTGAAGTCAGAACTCAAACTCAGCTTGTCTGATCTCCTATAGCCAGAGCTGCCTTCCTTAAATCACCCCTCTGGCTGATCTTGTTCACCAAGGCTAAGGATCATGGTTGGCTTCAGTTTAGAGTCACCTCAATACCAACTCTTGCTGATTGAGGGCCACTTCAGTGCGAAGGGCTATTCACTTTGTGCATGTTATCTCTAAGAAACAACAGAGGAAAAATTAATAGTAGCTGGTGAGAAACACAGCTGGACAGTTTGAGCCTTATCTTCCAGAGAGAAATCAAAGAAAAGGACCTAAATCACAGCTGTAATCCCAGCACGTTGGGAGGCCAAGGCTAGCGGATCACTAGGTCAAGAGATCAAGACCATTCTGACCAACATGGTGAAACCTTGTCTCTATTAGAAATACAAAAATTAGCCGGGCATGGTGGCGGGTGCCTGTAGTCCCAGCTACTCAGGAGGCTGAGGCAGGGGAATCTCTTGAACCAAGGAGGCAGAGATTGCAGTGAGCTGAGATTGCATCACTGCACTCCAGCCTGGCTACAGAGAGAGACTCTGTCTCAAAAACAAACAAAACCATTCATGAACAGTAGCATTATACATAATAACCAAAAAAGTGGAAACAACCCAAACGTCCATCAGCTGACGAATGAATAAAATGTGGTTTATCCATCCAATGGAATATTTTTCAGCCTTAAAATGGGATGAAGTATTGATACATGCTATATAACATGAATGAATCTTGAAAACATTATGTGAAGTGAAAGTCAGACATGGAATGACAAATACTGTTTGATTTTATTTCTATGAAATATCTAGAATAGGATAATACATAAAGAAAGAAAGTAGATGAGGTCTTCCCAGGAGCTGCAGGGAGAGGAGAATAAGGGGTGACTGCCAAGGAGTTTCTCTTTGGAGTGATGGAAATGTTCTAAAATTAGATTGTGGTGATGGTTACACAGCTGTGTGAATATACTAAAACCATTGAATTGAACACTTTTAATTCAATGGGTGGATTTTATGGCTTGTGAATTATATGTCAATTTTATGGTATGTGAATTTTAAAAAACCCAAAAAACCCAAATGGCAAAGCCATGAGGATTTTACCTGGCCTGCTTGCCAGAAGACCCAGGAAGACAATTACAGTGAGCGTGTGCTTGTGGTTCTAACAATCCATCCCTTCTCCATCTCTGTGTTAGGACTGAGGCCTATTAGCTCCATATTGGAAGTCTAATCTCCGGGTGAAGATGTGAGAATAAGTTAATTTACTTTCAGTCAATCAAATGTGTTAAAAAGGAACTCTCGAGGCAGCCGACAGGAGGAGGGATTATTTTGTTTTTCTAGTGTTATTGAAGGCCCCGCAGAGCAACTGGCCGCCTTTTGCCAGCTGGGTGAGGCCTCACAGCAGGCAGCCCAGTGGGCTGGAATCCTCAGCAAATCATCCTGACTGTCGGAACCATGAAATCCAGCCAGACCCCAAAATGGTGACCCTGCAGTCCCCAGCGCCCTCCAAAGCCCTCTGGATAGGCTGGCTTCCATTTCTGACCCAGGCTGGTCACTAAGGAATGCCAAACATCCCCGTGCCTGGCAGCCACAAGGCTACCAGGTGTCTTGGGCCAGCACAAAAGTTTAGGGGTAGGGAGGTGTTTCTTCTGCTTTTTGGCCCTGCTGCTCATGGAAGTTTTCCCCAAGCCTCCCACCTCCAACCCTCTCCTATTTCCTCATGAAACTGGTTCAAAAGTTTGGACAAAGCCACGGCTCTCTCTATAGCGTGGGGGAGACCGATGGGCCCATCTCTTTGGGGGTATCATTTCTTAGGGAAACATTCGGGCTAATTGGAGACAGGTGTCCCCAGGTGCTAACATGCAGACTTTCCCTGGAGAAGTGGGTGCAAAGTGAAACCACATGGGCTACTTACAAATAAGTGAGGTGCGAGCGGCAGGCCCTTGTACCTTCTCCTTCCTTCTCCTGCCCCCGCTCCTCTCCCTGCAGGCCAAGGGGGGAAAGCCCCTGGACTCACACGTCGGGTGGTATGGTTGTGGTTTCCGCACAGTGCTTTGTTAGGTGGAGAAGAGGGAAGGGCAAAAGGTACCTCTGAGCCTGTTCCCAGGCAGGTCTTGAAAGTGGGGTCGTGTAGGGGGATGTGCCTTCTACCTTGTGACCAGAGCCAGAATCCTGAGAGGAGCTGAGGACAGTGAGTGGAAGTGGATCCCTTAAGAAGAGGCCCAAAGAACTGAGGCTGTTTGCTTCAGGAAGCCTGGAGACCCTTTGCACACATACTTTATAAATCCATTTGACCAGTGGGTTTGGAATTTTGAAGAAAAGTGCATCCTAATACTTTCAAAATATCGAGCCCTCCATGGGTATCCAATTATGGTCTCCATTTTCTCTACAAGAAAACCGAGGCCCTGGTGTGCCAACATCATAGGGGCAGAGCCAGGATAGGAACGGATGTCTGCAGGCTCCGGAAGTCAGGGCTCTATTCTGACTATGAGTTGAGTCTATATGCCTTGAAAGACAGGCGTGGAGTTCTGAGATAAGATACAGTTGACGTGAGGGGAGACAAGATCTTGGGGATGCATAGCAGAGAGACAGGATGAGTGGGGTCCTTAGTGAGTTACTGATCCAGCCTGGTACCACAAATGCAATGTGTCTTATCCCAGATATGATTAAAATGTCCTAAAGGCCTTTATTGTTTAAGCTATTCTTAGGCAGGTACTCTATCACTTGCAAACATCCAAGAATTCTGTACATGTATGATCCATATATAGATGGTGATGAAAGTCTCTGGGCATGGAGGGGTGTGTGTGTGTGTGTGTGTGTAGATATATATATTTGAAATTGTCTTAAATGTTTGTTGTGGGAATATTAGCTTCTACTACTCCCTTATAGTAATTTAAGCTCCAACCAAACTCAACTCCCAGGGTAAATTTGGGGCTGCAATGCTGAGCTCATCACTGGCTCCTTGAGACCTGACCTTTCACCCCTGTGAATGGCACCGTGGGCCAGCCAGGGGTCCACCCAGGAGAGGACCTGGGAGTCATCCTTGCCAGTTCTCTCCATCAGGGCCCCCATCCAATCTGTCTTCAGGCCCTGTACCTTCACCTTCCTCCAACTGGTCCCTTTTCTGGACTTCCACTTCCCTGATGTGGTTTTGGTAATCACTTTTCTCAGATGGATTAGGGGCCTGGCCTCAGGGGTGGTTTCCCTGACTCTGGACTTTGTGGGCCCACCTTCCACTCTGCAGCTCCAGGCACCTTTTGAAATAAAATCATTATCATGCCACTTCCTTGCCTAATCTCTCTAGGCTCCCATTGCTAGTAGAAGAAAGTTGAGGCACCTGTACAAGTTTACAAGACCCTCTGCCCATATCCTCAGTCCTGTCTCTCCCCCTCCCCTCCTTGTACTCATCTGCACCCAACTGGAATTATTTTTTGTTCCCTGACAGTGCCCTGTAAGTTCTCACTTTTTGACTTTGCAAATTCTGTTCCTTCTGTAGGTAACACTCCTCCTACTCATCCTTGAGCACAGGTAACCTCTGTTTCTGGGCACTGAGTAGCATATCCTTGTTGTAACCTCTGTTTACTACCTATGCACCTGCATTTCTTCCTCACTGGACAGTAGCTCCTGAAGGGTGAGGTCTTACTCTTTTTCACATACACAAACACACATGCATACATACATATATACACATGTACACACACATACACACTACATGCATGTACACACACATACACATCTTTAGCATCTTGGGGTGCTAACTAGGTCTCTTTGGTTGCAAATGTCAAAAACCCATCTCAGATTGGCTCGGAAAAAGGAGGGGCTTCTTGGGTGGTATTGCACACAGTGAAATGAAGAGTTGAATAGTCACCCCTAACGATGTCTGGGTGAGCATGCTCTATGTGAGGCTGGCTGACATTTTCCCTTGGTCAGCGGACCCTCTGCCTGAACGACAGCTAGAAACAGACTCTGGAGTTTCCTAACTGCTCTTGGAGAATGAAGGCCTCATCCTGTTAACCCTGTAATAGAACTAACGTGAAAATAAAAACAGATGGCCTTTCCAGGGTTCCCACCAGCATCTCAAGTTCTGCATATCAGGGACTCTCCTTCCATGTGTTTTAGGTGGGAAGTGTCCCCTCAGGGGGACTGATAAGCTGGTGTATATTGGGATGGGCAGATCCTGGGAAACCCTCTCCAGTGGGCAGGAATCTCTCTCCTTGGTCCTTTGGGAGTGCTGGGAATTGGATCCATTACAGGGCCACTTATTTGTGTTAAGGAATTGCTATCTCACTGGGACATTCCTTCCCTCCTACTCTTCCTTCTTCCTTATTCCCTTCCTCCCTCTCTTCCTCCCTCCCTCCTCCCCTCCCTCCCTCCTTCTTTCTTTCCTTCTTTCCCTCCCTTCCTTCCTTCCACTAGGTATTTATTGAGGCCTTTCTATATGCCAGTCTTATGCCAGTCACTGTGGTGGTAATTTGATTCAGACAAAGTCTCTGCCTCTAAGAAGCTTACAATTTAATGGGTTTGGTACTCAAGAAATGTGAAGAACCCTAGGTGGTCCCCATGCTAATGGACACAGGTAAGTGTCATTGTTAACCTGTTCTTAGTGGCTGAGAACTTAAGTGTGCTATGTACTTACCAGAGCTAGTCAGTTTCCATACATGCCGTATTTAATTATGTTGAGTAATTACTCTTCTTCCCGTTTTACAGATGAGAAAACTGAGGTTGAGACAGAGTGGTAATTTTCCTGAGGCCACACTGCCTGTCAGCTTTCTATTCACCCTTTCTGATGGCTGGCTCCCAAGGGCTGGCACTAGGTCAGCATCACCCCTGATCCCCTGGCACGAGTTGCATGTGAAGTTAGACCTGCTAAGGAAAGAGTTTCCCGGTCAAGTAACCCGGGGCAGAAATGGCTGAAAGAAAAGTTAAATAGGATTCTTTACTGCAGGGCTCCTCAGAGTTTTAAATATGTGTATTAATGAGATCCTTTTGCCTCAATATAACAGAAACTCCATGGAGTTAGCGCAAAAAAAAAAGCAACTTAGTGTAAAAGGAGCGGCTGAGTGAACACAGCGGGAGCGGGCGGGGGCGGGGGGCGGTGCCTGGGGCAGGGTTGCACAGGGAGAATCTGACTGGGTCTTGTCGGGTCACATGCTTCTTGTGGTACAATCAGGCACCACGTATTGCGGGGCCACTTCCTTCCAGCTGAAGCGGAAAGCGGGTTGCTCAAGAGAAAGGCTTAATGAGAGTGGCGCAGACGCCTTCCATGGTGTCCGTTTTGGAGTGTTAGTGAATGTGGGTGAATCTCCCAGAAGGGACTATGTTAACTTACATTTTCAAAACTGTTTTTGATCACGGAAGCTTCTTTTCATTGGTGCCTTATCAGACAACTTGAGAATCAGTTTCTTGGGTAGAAAAGGGAGCTGACTAGGAAGAGTGGGGCATTGCTGGGCAGGGCAGGTGGTGGGTGGCCTCGGGTAACCCAGGGTACACAGGCAGCTGGGGTGGGTGTTAACAGGGAGGAGGTGCGGGTGGGGTGATTTATGCTCCTGCCGGTATCTGACTCTGGACTCCAGCAAGAAAAAGGTAGTCACAGGAAGCCCCGCCCCTTCATTCCTTCAACAGCAGCTAACTAAACTATTATTATGAAGACCCTTATGTGCAGGCAGTGTGCTAAGGGTTTTCCACTCATTATTTTGTTTAATATTCATAGCACCAGGACATAGGGACCTTTATACCTCCACTCTACAGGTCAGGGAACTGACGCCCAGAGAAGTTAAGTCACTCCTCCAAGGTTCCCCAGCTAGTGAGTGACAGGATGAGGGCTCGTTCTGAAGCCTGAGTGTTGAATCTTGCTCCATACTGTTCTAGAATTAGAATGTAAAGGGCTGCATCTTGAAGAATGAGCTCCCGTGAATAAGAATACTAAAGTCCCAGAATGTCAGCACCGGAAGGAAGCTCAGACATCCTCTGTTTCAGCCATGTTGATTCTCTCTACTTTATCTTTCCAACTAAGCTTTCATTCAAACTTTGCAGCCACCTACATATCACATAATTCTATCTCCATGTAGAACCTTGTTCAAGTAACTTTATACAAATCCAGGTTGCTGGGCCTCAAGCCAGGGATTCTGATTCTATAGTTCTAGGGATGGAGTTCTAAGTCCTGCCCTGTGAGTGAGTCCCTGGCACCACCGCCAGCGGTGAATTCTAGTCTGGGGATCCCTTAGACTTTGCCTTGGGGGGTATTGCTCTCATTTATGTAGTCTGTAACCACAGGGACCTCCAGACTCTCAAGCCAGAGACACTTAAAACTAACAACTGCTGACGTTTAAATGTTCCATTCCCCAGAACTACAGAATCAGAATCCCTGGGTTGGGGCTCAGCAATCTGAATCTGAGTTTTTTGTCTGGTTTTGAGACAGGGTCTCACTCTGTCACCCAGGCTGGAGTGCAGTGGCACGAATGCGGCTTGGTGCAGCTTCGACCTCCCAGGCTCAAGTGATCCTCCCGCCTCAGCCTCCTGAGTACCTGGGACTACAGGTGCACACCACCACAGCTGGCTAATTTTTGTATTTTTAGTAGAAACAGGGATTTGCCATGTTGCCCAGGCTGGTCTTGAGCTCATGGGCTCAAGTGATGAGCCCAGTTTAGTGTACTGAGCTGTTTTCAGCACCAGCCTTGAGCTTCTCCTCCAGTGGGAGAAACAGGGAGAGGATAAAGTGGGTGCGCCCTGAGTATAGCTCCATGGGGAGGTGTGGCCCGTGACCTCTCAGCATGACCTGCAGCTTGGCGCCAGGCGCCATGAGCTAAATGTAGAACTGAAGAGCAAGTGTCTGGAAACGTAGAACAATTTCAAGCTGCTGTGGCATCCAAGTGTGTGGTCAGTGGGCTCATCTTATTGAATGGGGCATTGACCAATTTGGGTATTGTGAAATTCTGTGCTAAGTGGCTGAGTTGCACATAGCATAAGTTGCACATGGCATACGGAGGAGCATATTGGCCTTTCATCACAGGTGGCTGGGAAGTTTTAGGGCCTATGGGACTGTTAGGGATTGGGTTGAGTCTTGTTGTTCCATTGTGCTGCTAGGAGAATTAGGATTGGGTGTGATGGGAAATCTTTGCCTTTGCTTTTATTTGCTATAGTGAGGGATGGATGGTTGACTCTGAATTGTTAAGTCATAGGTTGTAAACTTGGGGCCAACAGGCCAACTGTGGCCCTTGAACCTCCTTGCTTAGCATGCAATTGTTGGTTCCCATGGTGTTTTGAAAAATTTGAATCAGATGTTAATATTTTCACGTGAAAAACAGGATGCTGGCTGTCTTGAAAAATCAGTTTACCTGCAAGCCTGAGCCACATTCCAGCTTGTCTGCAACTGGCTGATGCTAAACAGTAGCTGCTCCTCTGAATAGGATGTGTGCCCCTCAATTTGCCTCCACCCTATTGCCCTTCTGACCTGATCTGTTACACTAATTTACATTTTGCCAGACTTGCCTCCTTAGGCTTTTTGACATGCCTGACTTAGGTCAATTCAGTTTAATTCATTTGAAATTTTAATCAGGCATTTGTTTTGTGCCTGGTACTAGGTGGTTATTATTATTTTAAAATCAGGTACCTATTAAAATCAGGTTCTGTGGAAGATAGAAAATAATTTTTTAACATAGTCTCTCTTGCCAAGAGCATGTAGCCTCCCTCATCAGGAGGTGGGTTGTAGATGTGGGATGCAGCAAGAGTCCCAGGCATGAAGGTAGATGGTGGGAACAAAAGATACTTTAGAGAAAGGAACAATTAACAGTACAAATTCATTTATACGTGTATAACACTGCACCTTTTCAAAGCCTTTTTCTACACAGTGGTTGCTTTGATGAGCCCTAGTGAGAGAGACAGGGCACTTATTAGTCCCCATATTAAGGGACTGTCTTAGTCCCTATATTAAGGAAGATACTGAAGCCAAGCAGTGACTTGACTGAGTCTCCCATCTAGGAAGAAGTGAAAGTCAGGCCTCTGCATTCCCATCCAGTGGTCTTTCAATCTAGTAGACAGAGCATCCAGAAAACCAAGCCTGTGTCTTGGGGTAGATTCCACTGAAGGCAAAGAGGGCTCATGTGGTCCAGAGACTGTGGTTAAATGATGATTTCAATATGTAAAAATCATCCTGCCAAGAATAATTCATCAAAGAGGGGAGCAGTTCAGGAATGGACACACCCAAACTATGTCATCACCTAGGGAATGAGTTCTCATTTTTCAACGCAGGGCACGCCTTGGTTGAGAAGTGTGAGAGAAGCCATTTGGCCTGGCTCATTTCCTGCGATGTGAGGTTGTAAATGTGATGATTGGGTGGAAGTCTTTGCTAGAAACATCCTATGATCCTAAACCTCAGAGAAGTTGATGGAATGGATATGGTTTATGCCGAGCACCTAAGAAAATGCAGCAGGATTTGATGAGCAAAATCTCAAGGGCAGCCAGCTTCTCTCTTTTAGCCTCAGTTTTTCAAGTCAACTTTGAGCAGCTCACTTTGCCTCTCTGAGCCCAGCCTGAAAAATTAGGGCTGCTGCTTCCCCTTGGGGAGGGACGACTAGCTCAGGAAACTGTTCCAGAGACAGTTCTCTCAGTTTAGAGGCAGAGAACTCTAACAGCTGGGTAGTCACAATGCCAGAAACATGAATGGGAAGGCATACAGGATGATCCACCTAGCAAAATATGTCACATCTTAAGTGCTTACCTCAAGTGACTCTCTCTCTCCCTATAGATATATGTAATCTCAATTTAATTTCAAATAAATCTGTTGAGGATGGTGTGAATACCCCCATTTTACAGTAAAGGAAATAAAGCTTCTACAACATTAAATATCTTGCCCAAGGGTGGACTCTAGGATACAAATGCCAGGTTATTTGATTTCAAAGTCCTTATTTCTCATCTACCATCCTCCAAACCATGTTGTGTCTCCTGATGGATGATGGAGGTTCAAGAAGTTGTGTTACTTGACCATTTCTCTCTTCCACCCATGTGACACTTGGTTGGAGGAGTGAGTGTAAGGCATTGCATTACAAGAATTAGACTGTAATAACAATACAAAAAACATTATAATAATTAGATTGTAACACTGAGCCATTTTTGCATCTATAGCCTTTACGTTTGTGTCTGAAATGGCCTATAGAATTGAAGATGAGCAGGAAAGGAAATAATTACAAGTTATCTGAATAAAATTTGCAACAAATTACCTATAAAACTATAACTATCCAAACAGGATGACATTTACCTTATAAGTTCATTACTTTCTTACTTTAAAGTTTGCTAAAAAGAGAGCAAAGTAATTACAGTTCTCTGCTGATTGATTAAACATGACATATATGCTAATATGAAAGTAACTCTTGTCCTTTGTTACTCCATTGTCTGGCTCACAGCAATTTAGAAGGTAGCAGATATAATCATTTCAGAGCTGCCAGTCTGGACTTTTTTTTATACTAAGATTAGAATCTTGGGTCTCCTTTACTTCAACCAAGAATTCATACTCCCTCTCTGCGTTTTAAATTTTGTATGGATGTGAAATGATGCTGCAGCTATTAAAGCCTGGGTTTTTTTCCTCTTGTACATCAGAAAACGCATGTTACCACTGGAAAAAAAAATCACCTGCTAAGATTTACTTTAAAGCAATTATGTAGTTAGTAGTCTGTCAGATGGAGTATTTTTCACTGTCTGAATAAAATAATAAGTTAGACATGACTGAGAAAAAAACACACAAAATTTAGGACATCAATAAATATGCCACTTGTCAAGTTATTGGGAGATAGTATTCAATTTAAAGCAGCAATTATTTGAAAAATAGGTTACAACCACATCCCTCAAAATTAGTCTGTATTTTGAGAAGACTATAATCACTAATATGTAATTTTTTTTAATTCATAAAAATGAAAGCATTAGATGTAAAATATAATAACGGCATACATATATTGTGCTTACTGTGTAGTAAGCATTATTCCAAATACTTTGCACCTATCAACTAGATTAGTTCTTGTAACAACTCTGTGAGATGGATACCATGATGAGCCGCTTTTTACAGATGTGGGAAGAGAGGCACAGAGAGGCTAAGAAACTTCCTTAAGGTTAAACACTTGTGAAATTCTAGATACCCCCTTATTTTCATATCATGCTGCTGCAATATTCCATGGAAGGAAATAATCACATTCTTGGTTAAAGAATAGATTCTTTACAGAAAAGTAATGTAGTAAGCCTCACTCTGTAACCCTGCCTCATCCTGGAACAGGATGGCCTATGGACCTTTAATCTTCCTCTGACTTTAGTAACCCCCATGAGCCCAGAGACACCTGTGATTGCAAAGAACAGAGAAACAGAATAATAGGCCAATAGCTTGGGCCATCCATTCAGGCTCGTGGCCTGACCTGGTCCCTGGGGGTTCTCTGCTACGTTGCATCTCTACCCCAACCTCATCTTTGTTTTGTTTTGTTTTATTTTATTTTATTTTATTTTTGTTACTTTTTTTGAGATAGAGTCTCGCTCTGTTGCCCAGGCTGGAGTGCAGTGGTGTGATCTCCGCTCACTGCAAGCTACGCCTCCCGGGTTCATGCCATTCTCCTGCCTCAGCCTCCCAAGTAGCTGGGACTACAGGCGCCCGCCACCTCGCCCAGCTAATTTTTTTGTATGTTTAGTAGAGATGGGGTTTCACCGTATTAGGATGGTCTCGATCTCCTGATCTCGTGATCCACCCACCTCGGCCTCCCAAAGTGCTGGGATTACAGGTGTGAGCCACCGCACCTGGCCTGCCCCAACCTCTTCTTACTAGCTTTTTGGATTTTGTGCTGCCCTTGTCTAACTGGGACTGCAGAACTTGCACATAATCATTGACTTATCTGGGGAGACAAGGTGGCTCCGTGTGTCAAACATACCCTGAAGAAGACACATCAGGATCTGACTCCTATATCTGCCAACTACTAGTCTCTGGGTGACTTTGAAAACATTTTTTCAGGGCTCTGTGCTTCAGTTTGCCCATCTGTAAAATGGGGATTTTCAAGGTGTTTGTGAAAATCACATGACACAATGTGTGTGTCATGCAGTGGGCACGGGGCACATGCTAGAGAGCTAGTTCCCCTTCCCTGTCTCCCTCCCTCCCTTTCTTCCTTCTTGACCCCTGTCCCCCTTGCCTGTCAGGCCAGCTGGACTTCCTGAAGTCAGCTGACACAGGGGTGCAGGTTGGCCCTTGAAGAGAGGTGTCCTCTGCTTCCCCTTTCTCTGCCTCCTTTTTCTGTGGCTTCTTTGTGAGCTTTAGGGCTGCATGCAATACTCAGACCCCCCTTAGAACCTGGGGCCTCCTGGCCCTTGCTTTCCACTTTTCTAAGCTGCATGATCACTGCCATGCATAATTTTTGGCAAATAGGACTCAGGTAATAATAATGATTGCTACCACTTTCACTTTATCTCTATTACATCAACTCTGCATGATTGGGATTAGGGAGGTTAAGAAATTTGCCTAAGGCTTACACAGATGGGAGGCTGGAGTTTGAAGTTCTATACTCATTCGTTTGTTCAACCAATAGGGACTAAGAGTGACTATGCCCCGGGTACTGGATGGGAGAGGGACAAAGATGAAAAAGATAGATCTGCTTTGGTGGTCATAGACTAGCAGAGGAGATGGACGAGTGGTAAGTATTACAACAGGGACAAGCATAGGTTGCAGCAGCAGCAGTAGCAGCAACAGCACATAGGCTGGGAGTTCCGAGTAGGTGCCTGGAGGAGGCACCATGGGACTTGGGAGTTGAGTTGTGGAGACCGGACAGATTTTCAGGTGAGTGCAGGGTGGGGAAAGGCATTGTGGGTCGAGGAAAGGGGAGAGGCAGGGCCTGTGTTACCGTGTCAAGGACACCACAGGCAGCCAAGGCTGGTGTGCCAGTGCAGTAGAGGAGGCACGTCTGAGATGATCTCCTCACTCCAAGTAGCTCCTGGCTAGGAGGGCTGAGGGCTGGTTCACCTGGGACAGTTGATCAGAAGATTTCCAGCGTCCCTCTAGCATGCAGCTCTGTTAGGTCCCTGGTCTTTCTACACAGTGGCTCATGACTTTAAGAAGGAGGGGTCCAGTAATTAACCAGGACACTGCAAGTCCTTTTCTTACACACTGTTGAAAATCACAGAGGCTGGATGTGGTGGCTCACGCCTGTAATCCCAGCACTTTGAGAGGCCAAAGCAGGTAAATCATTTGAGGTCAGGAGTTCGAGACCAGCCTGGCCAATATGATGAAACCCCATCTCTACTAAAAGTACAAAAATTAGCTGGGCGTGGTCATACACACCTGTAATCCCAGCTACTTGGGAGTCTGAGGCAGGAGAATCACTTGAACCTGGGAGGTGGAGTTTGCAGTGAGCCGCGATCATGCCACTGTACTCCAGTGTGGGTGACTGAGCGAAACTCTGCCTCAGAAAAAAAAAAAAAGAGAGAGAAAAAAAAAGAAAATCACAGAGACACCTCTGCCATATGCCATTGGTCAAGCTCATCACAGGCCCAGGGGGATCAAGAGGGGGCAACATAGACCTGTCTTTCCATGGGAGAGTGCCAAAGAACTTGTAGTCATGTTTTAAAACTGTCACACCTAGTAAAACCCACAGGTCCTGAGACCCAGTCTTTTAATTCTGGTGTGGACTGTTATAAACGTCTTAGTCCAAGATCTTAATGGTATTTTTAACGTCAGTGATATTTTAAAATTTCTTTTTCTCTAATGAAAGAAGAGCTGGTGCCATGGTAGGGAAGGGCCCCTGCTCACCAGGCCTCCCTCTCATAGGTTCTTTGCCCCCCTAAAACCAGTCTCTAGGGTCCTTTCTTGGAATGCTAAAGGATCCAAGGAGCAAGGTTGCCAATTTACTCTTTTAAAGTGCTGTTTGCCTTTAATAAACACTCCCTGGCCGGGCGCGGTGGCTCACGCCTGTAATCCCAGCACTTTGGGAGGAAGAGGCGGGTGGATCACTTGAGGTACAGCAGCTTGAGACCAGCCTGGCAAACATGGTGAAACCCCGTCTCTGCTAAAAATACAAAAAAATTAGCTGTGTCTGGTGGCACATGCCTATAATCCCAGCTACTCAGGAAGCTGAGGCAGGAGAATCTCTTGAACCCGGGAGGCAGAGATTGCAGTGATCTGAGATCGTGCCACTGCACTCCAGCTGGGGCAACAGAGTAAGACTCCATCTCAAATAAATAAATAGTCCCATGGGAGAAAGCTCTCTGCAGGTATAAATCCAGGCACCTTGAGAAGCCCAAGAAGATCTTTCTGGTGTCTCCTCAATTTATGCTGTTCAGGCCAGGGCACATCCTGGCCACAGATGGGGCCAGCATTGTACAAACCCACACCAGTTGCCTTCTACACTACCTTCTCTCAGACCCCTTTTTAAATTTCAGATTTCACTTTTTAAGTTTTTCCCTCCACTATCACCAGCCTTTCTCACTCTTGTTTCTTTCTCCTTTTACTTCGCCTTCTTCTGATGCAGCAGTGTGACTACCGTATGAGCACTACGTCTTTCCTCTTTCACTCTCAGGCCTTGTGGGGGCTGCTCATGGTGGTTCTGTCTGCAGAAGGCTGTGGGGGCGGCCTTGGCAGACCTCTCACCCTGGCACTCACAGGACACAATGTGAATAGTAGTGATAGCCCTTTCTGCCCCAGGTCTGTCCAGCCAACCTGTGAGTGGCAAAACTTGCAATATTGGTCAGTGTCCTGGCAGGGTGGTGGGAAGCGATACCCTGAAGGTGGGATTATCGAGGGAGAGGTGAATGAGGAGACTATTTCAAAGGTGTGGGCAGGGTAGAGAGAAGTCACAAAGGGAAGTCACCATCACCAGGAGGTAGAAACAGAGAGGTCTGTGTGGAAAGGTCCAACAGGAGCCGTGATCTCCTCTGCTGGGTGCAGTTAATCTGTGGGACCCCACAGGGAGGGAACCTCAGGGAAATGGGTATCTCAGCCTTACTCTCTTCCCTGCCGCCCATCACCTGCCCACACTTGGCCATCTGTTTACCTTTGGCCAACACAGCTGAGAGTCATGGGCAGGGGAAGTCCTTGCTGCAGGTCAGGCTTCTGGAGCATAGAACAGGGTGGAAGGATGGTGTGGTGTGGATCCAGGGGCAAAACGAAGACACCTTGTATGCTCACATGTTTGGAGTGCCTAGCTTGCCATCTCAGGATGGTGCTGGAAGGTGAGGACAGGGGTCTCCATGCTACAGATGGCCACCTGAGCCTTGGAGCGGGTAAGTGCACACAGAGCCTTTCCAGGGAGGTGAGTGGCAGCGAGGTGCTCACTGCCAAGCCCTCAGACTCTGGGCCCAGAAGATGCTCCACAGTTGTCCCGCAGTTGCCCCACAGCTACCTCCCCAAAACATTTTCGATGCTCCTCAGTCATAACAAGCTCCCTGCACCAACTTGCTCTCCCAAACGCACGATTTCTCATTTGCCAAGTGTAATTAACATGATGCATTGACTTAGAGAAGCCCTAACAAGCACATATTAATTTTGAAAAGTCAGGTTCTTTCGCTGGAAATGAGTTACTGATGAACACCTACCACAGGAGTTTAAAAGTGCAGGAGCGGGAGTGGGTAATTATGGGCTGGCACAACCCGCAGGTCTGCGCTTCTGCCCCCTGGAAACACCCTGACAGTGAGTGATGGCTCCCCGCCTCCATGAGGGGGTGCTCAGGGTCACCCCAGCATTGCCTCCCTGATGCCCAGTTTCCCTGGCTCCCTTGGGGAGCATCTTTGTTCAGCTGGTTTCTCGGTGCAGTTACCTTCCATCAGAACCGGTACCTGGAGCTGTCATTTGCCTAATTGCTTCCCCTGACTTGGATATTTACACCCCCTGCCAAACCCATCCTTCTAGGGACCTAGGTCACTGGGCAGCCCTGGGCAAACCGTGGAAGCAAAACAAAGATGCTTGGATCCTTTTCTGCCATTCACTCAGGGGCTCCCTGACAGCTGGAATTTCCTTTAGAACTCTGGTTTCATGAGCCAGATGTTTCAACAAATTCCCCTCCCTATCTATTCTCCCAGTGGGGAGAGGAAACTTCTCTACACACCTTTCTGTACTAGGGTTGGACACCAGGAAGCAAACAGTTTTCCATCATAATGCTGTCTTGGTGTGTGGGGAGACTGTTTTGCCGTAGGGTCCCATTCCATTCTGGGACCCTTTTCCTTGTCCTGGAAAGTCCACAGAGGAGTCAGGACTGGCGTAGGAACCAGTTCTGCCACCTTCTAGCCCTTTACCTTGGATAAGAGTGTGGGGTCCATGGGTTGCTGCGGCTGCCCTGACATTGGTATTTCTTGGGAGATGTGAGGAAACCACTGCATACATCTGTTTACATACTGATTTTGTGGTTTCCTGGGTTATTTATAGAGCCCTGCCTGTTCTCTTCCCGACCTGTTTCCGCCTCACTTCATTCCCACTCCATGTCGCCCATGTTTTGCATCTCTCTTGCAGACCATTCTCCCTAAAGGATGGTGGATGCCTGTGAGGGGTCTTGTTTCAGGTCCTGTGGTCTCAGATGGTCCTCTTTATGTTGACAGGGGTCTCATGACTGAGTTCCTGCTGAATTTTTTCTCCAGTGGAGCATTTCCCCCTTCAGCAGTAAGGAAGGCTTACTCTGCTAGTGAACCTCTTCTTCCCCGCTCATTTTCTAACCCCACCCCAAAAACTGCTTTGTACTTTGCGCCTGATGAGATCAAATTTGATGACTGAGACTTGACCCTTCCCAGCAGGATTTCCAATTCTGGGTTACTGGTTGGAAACTTTTTTCTTGTTACTAAAGTTAACTCCCTCCCAACCTTCTTTATCTCCCGGCTACCTAACCTAGCTTCTCTCTGTTCCACTTGGCTGTTGTGGCAATCCTTCTTCGTTGAGTGCCTCCTAATATAATGAACCACTTAACCTTATTTTCCAAGGACTTCAAGGACTTGCTCTTCTATCTGGCCTTCTGTTAAGGCCTCTGTCCTTTGGTGGAACTTCATTAAGACTGGGTTCCAGTTCAAAACACAATTCTCAAACCTTGCAAATGGGCTTGCGCACATTTTCTCCAGACTTAACATCCTTGCATTGCTGGCAACCTCATCTCAGCTGAAGTCTGAGACTAACCTTTCTCAGAGGATCCACTGGGTAGGAGAGAGCAGTGCTGGGGCTTCTCCAGCCAGTGGAGCTTTGGCTCCATCTCTGAGATTCCAAGGCATGGATGCTGACATTCATTCAACTTCTCATCCTTGTACTGGTTCTGAGGACATGTGGGAGTAGAATACGACCAATAATTCTTTTAACTCCCTTGCTTTAATAGCTATCAGATGGAAACTGGTTTCTTTATTAAACTAGGCTGGATGTCACCCAGAGAACTACTGTACTGTGTGGTGGGAATTTCTATCCTGGATTCATCTTGTTGGTTGACTCCTTTTCCCCATCTCGGACCCAGTTTTAATAGGGGCATTCCCAGGAAAGGCAGCCCTCCAGGCTGGTTCCCAACTCCTCCAGCAAATCATTTGATACAGAAAGCATCTTGAGTCTTAAGTCAAATTTGGAGAGAGATTCTGATCACACCTTTGAAAGAGTGCATTTTGGTTGTGCTGAATTTCATCAATTATTTTGAAAAATAAGCAGCCACTGTGCTGAACTCACAAGACAGAGTTTGCAACAGGTTTCTTTGTAGCCTATGTGGCAGAGGCTTTTGTGTTCCTGCATTGTGAACACATGGGTCTGTCTCGTCTTTCTTCTCTTTGAACAACCCACTTCTCATCTCCTGTCAGAGTTGATGGCAGCATCATGCCTATTCCACAGTGTCACCACCTGCCTCATTGCTGTCCAGGGGACACCAGTGGGGTGGAGAAGCCTAAGGGTCAACATGTTTATGCCCAACAACATCAGGGCTTTTCAGAGGGGAAAATGAAAGGAGGCTGGGTGCAGTAGCTCACACCTATATTCACAGCACTTTGGGAGGCTGAGATGGGAGGACTGCTTGATCCCAGGAGTTTAAGACCAACCTGGGCAACATAGTAAGACTCTGTCTGGTTTTTAAAAAAGTTAAAAATTAGCTGAGCATGGTTGCATGCACCTGTGGTCCCAGTTACTTGGGAGGTTGAGGCAAGAGAATCACTTGAGCTCAGGAGTTCGAGGTTGCAATGAGCTATGAGGGCACCACTGCTCTCCAGCCTGGTTGATGGAGCCAGAGCCAGTCTCAAAAGAAAGAAAAGAAAGGACGTCAACTTTCGTAAGCATACCATTGTGCCAGCCACAGTGTAGGAAGCTCCATACCTGTGATCTCATTTTCTCCCCACTAATATCCTTGCAGAAAAACCACTGCTGCTCTGTCTTTACATGACCAAGCAGCGCTTCATGGGGTTGGCATAGGTTCTCCAAAAGCAAGGTGCTGGCATTTGGGATGCAGATGTTTGTTAGAGATCAACACCTGAAAAAGGAAGATAGAAGAAACAACAGGAGACAATTGCAATGTAGGTCCAATGAAGCATTGGCCAAACTGCATAGTGCTTGCCCGTCAGAATTGTCTCAAGTCAGGCTGAAATGACTAGGTCCTTGTATCCATACCTAGACCAGTCACCAGATATGGTTGCCCCATGAAAGGCATGACCCCCAAAATCCTGTGAAGTGAGGTCTTGGTAGTGCACTTTTCCATCTACCATGAAGGTAGCTAAGCCAGACTCTTAAATGCTGGGCCTGGAATTCCTACCAACGTCTGATTGCCTGAAAAAGCCATATTCTCTCCACTACATCAAACTGAGCCTTCCTTGAGGATGGAGAGTGAATCTTCCCATTGGGTTGGAAGTTATTTGACAACACACATTGTAGTTTTTCCTTCCTTTCCTCCCCAGATAGGGAGACACTCCCACTCATTTTGGGATCTCCTGATAGAGTGGTCAGCAAGGGCTTGGTAAGGCTATCTATTAACTAAGGGACTTTGCTGAGGGTCAGCCGGATGTTTTGACTTTATAAATATAGTGCTGGACTCAGTTTGAGTTTCCAGGCTGTGACAGTCAAGTCCCTCCACCCACTGTGGAGCATGCCAGGAAATGCCCCCTAGCTATCTTAGTTTTCTTCCACTTTCAATCCACACCTCCACTGTTTCCCCCTCCTCCATTTTGGTGTTTCTAGCTGTCTTCAGCACAGATCAGTCTGTTTGTTTTTAAAAGTCAGCCATTCCTTCAGTGGGGCCACGGAATGGGACATGAACCATCAAAGTAGTTTTATGCTTGCTGATCGATTGATTAGTCATCATCGATTGATTAGTATCAACAGATAGCCCTATTGAGAGGACATGGGGTTAATTCTCTTTCCTTTGAAGGGAATATAGGAGGAAAGATCTTCTCCTGTGGGCTTTTGTTTACCCATGTTGCAGCATGAGTGTTTTAGACTGGAATCTGTTCCGATTAGCCATTAGAAAACACAGTGATGGCTCCCTTCGGTCAGCCTCATGGATATCCGGCTTCATTGGGAGGAGGGACTCCTGATTGTTCTGCTATAACTTGGTTTGTGACCTTGGGCCTGCCACTTCTAATCTCTGGGCCTCAGTTACTTGCATTTACCTCCACAGCACAATAGGTATAGGTAGTATACTTGCTTCCCAGGGTTGCTACAACAAAGTATCAAAAACTGAGTGGCTTAGAATAAAAGAAATGCATTGTTTCACAGTTCTGGAGGCTGCAGGTCTGAGATTAGGGTGACAGTAGGGCTGGTTCCTTCTGTGGGCTGTGGTGGAGAATCTGTTCCACGCCTTTTGCCCAACTTCTGATGGCTTGGTGTTCCTTGGCTTGTAAATATGTCACCCCATGCTGCCTTCATTATCACATGGCTTTCTCCCAGCATGCATGTCTGTGTCCAAATCTCTTTTGTAAGGACACTAGTCATATGGGTTATAGCTTGCCCCAATAACTTCATCTAACTTGATTACCTCTGTAAAGACCCTGTTTGTAACAGAGGTCACATTCTGGGATAAAGGGAGTGAGGACTCTAATATATCTTTGGAGAGGACACAATTCAATTCATACCACATAGTTAAACCACATGGCATCTTTAAAAGGCCATCTCAGCTCTCACACTCTGGGTTTCTGTCTGTAATTGAAGCACCCCAGAAAGATGTTGGGGAGAACACAGTGATCCCCCTTGATCATAGTCCTGGAAGTCAGCAATCTGTTCTAATTAGCCATATGGCTCTGCCGTCCCAGAACCAATGGAAATGTTTCTAAAGTAGTCATGCCCCCATAGATACATCTTTTGGAGATCACGTAATTGCCTTGGTTTCCCATTCCTCATAACGATCTTGTTGAAATCTTAAGTCATTAGAGAGGGTGAGACAATAGCAATCAGCTGGCGTTATGGTTTTCAAGTATTTTTGAGCTGGAGAAGTTTTCTCTCATACATAATTGCTTACAGAATCCTCACCAGTAAAGCAAATCAAACGCAAGCTTCTCTTACTAAGGTCAAAGTAGAGGTACTTTGAATGCTGAAGGATAAGCTGGAGACATTCTGCTGGGGGAGTTTCTGGTATTGGGGTAAAAGTTGTTTAATGATTTGTTTTTCTTTGCGGGATGTTGGTGACATCAATTGTATCAACCACTTTGAACTTTAGCACTTGACAAGGGAAAAGGGGATTTATATGATGTCAAAACACTGGCCATCAAGGATGCAATTGAAAGGTTTTTTAAAAATTGGCCATCAAAGCTATTATTTTTTAAAAAGTAAAAGTAAAGGATGAAGCAAAACAAAATCACTTTTTTAAAACTTATTTTAATTTCAGGGGTACATGTTCAGGTTTGTTACATGGGTAAATTTGTGCCATGGGAGTGTGTTGTACAGATTGTTTAATCTCCCAGGTATTAAGCCTAGTACCCATTAGCTATTTTTCCTGATCCTCTCCTCCTTCCACCCTCCACCCTCTGAGAGGCCCCAGTGTGTGTTGTTCCCCTATATGTGTCCATGTATTCTCATAATTCAGCTCCTGCTTATAAGTTAGAACATGTAGTATTTGGTTTTCTGTTCCTGCATTAGTTTGCTAAGAATAATAGCCTCCACTTCCATCCATGTCCCTGCAGAGGATATAATGTGATTTTCTTTTATGGCTGCATAGTATTCCATGGTGTACATGCACCACATTTTCTTTATCCAGTCTATCATTGATCTGCATTTAAGTTGATTCCATGTCTTTGCTATTGGGAATAGTGCTGCAGTGAACATACATGTGTACGTGTCATTACAATAGAATGATTTACATTCCTTTGGGTAATGGGATTGCTGGGTTGAATGGTATTTCTGTCTTTAGGTCTTTGAGGAATCGCCACACTGTCTTCCACAGTGGTTGAACTAATTTACACTCCCAGTGACAGTGTATACGTGTTCCTTTTTCTCCACAACCTTGCCAGAATCAGGTTTTTTTTTTTTTTTTTTTTTGACTTTATTACTAATAGATATTCTGACTGCTATGAGATGGTATCTCATTGTGGTTTTGATTTGCAATTCTCTAATGATCAGTGATGTTGAGTTTTTTTTCATATAATTATTGGCCACATATCTTCTTTTGAAAAGTGTCCATTGATGTCTTTTAAAACAAAACCGTTTATATAGCATATTGTGTTTGTGACTTAATTTGCTTTGGCTTACTTTTCCTTATGGAGTCATCTAATCAACAATTTGGCACTTATTCTTTTATTCAATCAGCTTTCTGAACATATAGGACTGATGAACACACAGAGAGGGTTGAATTGTGTTCTTTTATAAACTTTCTCTCTGGGGAATTATTCCCATTTTCACCTGTCTACAGCCATATCTTTGTCTATGTCTTCATCTATATTTATAGTGAAAAGGCATGTTAAAGAGCAGAATTCACCTCCCAGGGCACGTCACACACCTCTTGTGCATCCCTTCTGAGCCTCTAGGCCTCATCTGCTTCTTGGTCCAGGCTTGTAAGGGCTCAACCCAGTAGCATCTGGTCCCTGATAGGTGGTTCTCACCTCTCGAGTACAGTGCCAGTCTTCCCTATTGAGATTTTCTTGGGAACAACATCAGTGCTAATGCTCTGTGCTCATGACCGCACATGCACAAACCAGAGTGCAGAAGCAACCTTTCCATCTAAGGAAGGTGAGGTTCAGTGGATACATTTGTTCTAGCTTCCCACATTAGCCATAGTCTGGAGAGCAGCTAATGTGACTTCTAGGGGTCGCAGTCCCATGGATAGAGCAAAGCATCAATTGGTCCCTTCATCTTAGTGATACACCTACATATGGACTGTTTCTCCTTTTCCAAATTTATGTCCATATCCCTCCACTCCTGATCCCTTGGGTTGCAGTCTTGGTAAGGCAATAGCCCGTAAGCCTTCCCCTAGGCTTATCTTTCTGGAGAACCCAGGCTAAGACTTAAGGTGACTTAGTGGGAGAGAAGAGTTGGAACTCTGCCCTAGTGATGCCCCCAGGTGTGTGAGTCCTTCACCTCACCTCGGTGTTCTGACCAGGTGGGGGTTTGTTTGAGTTTTTCTCGGTTGGACGTGGCAAGAAAGAGGACTTACAGATCAATTCACTTGTCAAGCTGGGTTAGCAATCTCTGGACTTTCTTTTCTGGTACAGCATGGAGACCTCTGTCCTTCCTTTTTTGCAATGGTTGTCTTGGGTGAAGCAGGAGAGGAAGGAGGACTGGGCAGGGTATCAGGAGCCCTGGCCTCTGGGCTTTACTCTTCTACTAACAAGCCACGTGACCTTGGCTGAGTCATATTGCCTCCTCACATGTCAGTTTCTTATCTGAACGATGAGGGGCTCAGCCTAGAGTATTTCTATGATCACTTCCAACTCTAAAATCTTATGATAGACTGTAATTCCTGCCACATCAGCTGCATTTGTAGGCAAGTTACCTCAATTCTTATTCAAAAGGTCAAATTGAGGCCTCTGTGAGAATTTTCATTATGATAGTTAATGCAAAAACATTTTTATTGGTGTTTTCTAGAGGAAAAAAACAGAATTTGGTCAGAGCCACTCTTACTTGTACATCACAAGGGAAAAATAGAGACTCTCTGCTGACAACTCACTACTTTCAACTCCAGTTGTGGGTCTTTTTCTCTTACAATTTAGTCTATCACAGCTAAGGGCTGGTTTAGGAACCAGAGCTCAGAGACAACTGTAGCTGGAAGGGAAGAATGGCTCTCTCCCCTCTAACACGTATACCCACACCCCCTCAACCCCATGCCAACACACCATTCACCTCTTTCTGCATATCCCACTCTCCCCTCCCCTTTGTGTGGGAGAGAAAGTTCTCTGTGTCTAAGGTCAAGGCCATGACCACACCCAGCACTATGACCGCAGTGGGCGGTGGGGAGAACTTCACATCCTCTTTGGGAACTCATAGAGGTCATTGCAAATCACTTTTGGTCATTGCCCAAACTGGAAAGAACATATTTTCCCCAGATTATTATTAAGAATTTTATATAATCACACACTGTCTTCTCTCTCACATATAGACATACATTCCCAAAGAGAAAAACTCATCTCTAAGTATTGGGTCATAAATTATATGAGGTACATTTCATTATAAAGCACATTTCTTTAGTTCTTTATGAATGCTCTCCATTTACCCCAGGGGGGTTGTAATGTACACTGACATCTTACTTTCTTCCAAGAAGCATTCCTTCATTTTGTTTAGTATGTGGGGCCTAGCTGGGCAAACAAATCCTACACTGGAGAATGAAGGCAATCGACTCGTATATAAATGGGAATACAATCACGCATCTATGCCTGGGCTCCAGGGAGGTCACATATAATCTTCAGAAAAAGTGGATAAGTAAACATCAGCGAAAGAAATGTCTGATGGAGAAGGGGCTGCATAAACAGTGCAAATGCATAATTGCCATGGCCCGGAAAAAATTGGAAACCAAGTGATTCTATAGTCAGAGAGACAGGAACAAGTATTTTATAACAAGTCAGTCCTCATTATTTCTGATTTTTGATTTTGGTCCTTGACCATCTCAGTGCATCCTCCCAGCTCCCATCCAATTCTTCCTAAGGCACTTTGTTTTTCACAAAGTAAAGAACCAGGAAAAAGTAAAAAGTTGAGCAAATTAGAGACAACATTGCTGCCTCTTCACTTTCTTCAATTGACAAAGCCAGCAGCAGCAGAGTCTTTAGAGAACTGGGGTTTTTTTAATGCTTCAGTTTTACCTTGCAGATCAGAAACCAAAGCTCATAAAATTGAACTCAGATGAAGAACACTGCCGTCTTTGGAGTGCTACTAAACAATCTGCAAATTATTTAAATTAAACCAACCCAGCCCTCAACATCTGCACACAAAATGCTTAAATTCCAAGTGCAACTTTACAGGCATAAGAAAATAATAAGGGGAGTTCAATTTGTGTCAGCATGGCTCAGGAAAATAAGATATCATGTCTTGCTGTCTGCTTGATGTCAACTTCTCAGATGCGAGCCCTAATGCCTCATCCTAGACTGTCCGCACCAGAGCCTGCCAAACAGAGAAGTTCAGCCAAAGTTCACCAAGCTACTACCAAATAGCGTTCCCCCCCCCTTTTTCAATCATTAAAAACCTTCTGTTTTATATTGTGCACACGTGATTGTATCTACCTCTTAAAACATATATAACTCTATTAGCTTCTCCTATTCTGGGAATACTGTAAAATCTTTTCTGGGATGAGTTTGTTCTCTGGCTTACAGTTATTCAGTGTTTTAACTTTCACTGTATATACTAGATTCTATCTGGAACTGTTGGTTAGGATACCCAGATAAAATCTGTAATATTCAAAATGACTTGAAAATAATTCCCTTTTTTTGGAAAACAAATACATAAAGTGAAAAAGAAATAAAGCAGACATTGATCAATTACTCTCTTGAGATGGACTCAGAAATGCATTACTAGCTCTGTTTCCGTCCTTCTGACCCAAATTAGTGGTTTAATCAGAGTATGCCAGAGAATCTGCCCTAAAACTAGCATCCACCCCTCGGAAATATCCCCAGCTCAGACCTTAGTTCTAATCTCCCCTTCAGCTGGGATATTGAGATGACTAACAGGGCAATGCATAGGCCATTTTTCTCATTTTCCTTGTTTAGTCTTGATTTACCTTAAATGGCTCACAACTCTCATTCCTCCCAGTGAAATTGTGCACCCACACTTTTAATCATGAAAAACCAACATTTTAATGCTGCTGGATGATATATCAATTTAGGGTCCTGGGATTGTCAAAGAGCTAGAATTTCACTAATCAGCAGAAATGCAGGTTTAGTAGGTGTGTGAAGACAAAAATAAGTGCACTGGAGTCTTTGATCTACTGCATGTTCTTTACAAATACCTTTCCTATAGTGTAACGTGTCACGTTTAATCTATGTTCCACCTTTAGCATCTTTTTTTCCAACCATAGCTTGGTCCCTTTCAAAGACCTAAACACCAGTGCTCAAAGCAGCCTTGCGGAAGGGGAGTTGTCTTGTTTCCCTTTGGTGGTAGCTGTTGGGGTGGGTGTGGAAAATCCCCACCCATCAGGAAAAAGAGCCTCAGTATCCTAAAACTGTAAACTCATTACTGGGCCACTGCCTTCTTATAGCCATAACTCTCTCAAAACCAGTTAAAATATGCGAAAATTCCCATTTCGGGTAAGTTACAGCTGATTATAACTATTGCTATAAAAAAACCTCCTTTGCATTTAGTGATGATTCAGATAACCTTCAAACTCATGCTAAATGTTTGGCCACCAATAGCTGAGTAGGGCTTAAGGAAGCAATGTGATAAGCTATTACAAATAAACCTGGTCTGAATACAAACATTAAAATAAAACAAATCCTAAAATATAGATATATTCTTGCCACATAATGATCACTATTATCTTGATTTCTTTTCATCTTTCATATCATAAAATAACTCATCTTATAGGATGTATTTAAAGAAACTTGTCTGTTGATCCATATTTCAGTTAATCTGGTATCAATTACTGAAATAGATTTGGAAATTCAATGTCTGTGCAGATGAAATGCTTTAATACCTTAGATAGTAGCTGGTTTCTGGATGTAGCCTAAAATGGCATAGTCAGAAAAGTTTAAAGTATTTTTGCTAGATTCAAAGACGAGCAAGATTAAAAATTCCCAAATGTGTATTCTGGAATCCTTCCAAAACATTCCATCTTTATTCATTATTGGATATTGTCTTGATTAAAATTCCTGTTGGTTTGTTCTATGGTTAAGTAGTAATCTTGTATCTTAGCATTTGGAATGTATCGGTATCATGTGACGTGCACAGAGCCCAAATGAATATAGAGAGATCTCTTTCACAAGTCAACAAGGAGAACTTAGAGCGTTTGGATTTCAGCAGAGCTGTTTGGGGGGAGAAGGGGGGTTATTTGTTCAGCACATTCTTTCCAACAAGTGAGTCAGAAAGAGCTGTTCAAAAGCAAAATGATTTTTCCTACAACACCAGTGGTCCTGAATCAAGGCAGATTTCTCTGGAGGAAATAAGAATTTTTTCTTTTTTTCCCTTTCTTTATCTCTTTTTGTTCTATTTCTAGCATTTGGTGCCCTTTATTGCTAACTTCACCCAGTAACATGTGAAAAATGTACTCGACAATGCAAAGCAGATGACGCGGTCACCATCTTCTGAGTCACCATCGTTTTCTCTGCATTCCTGCAGAGCCCTTTCAAAACTAGAGAATGATTTGGTTAGGAGCCACTGAGAAGGGAAATGAAAATGAAAAAATTGGCCTGATTATGCAGCCACACAGATGCTTTCGTGGCTTGTCCCCTGCTACAACCTGCGTGACACTGGGCATCCCCAGGGACTCCAGGCCAGGTCCTAGAATCTGGACAGATCTAGGGGGCATGGGAGGCCACATGACTTTGGCAGACTTGGCTGGCTTTTTGTTTTGTTTTAGCTCATAATGGCCACTTGGAAGTAAGCCCTGTGGCAGAGAGGGAAGGGAGAGGATGCTGGCATAGGTCAGGGCCCCTTGAGGTGATGTAATTTGTCACCACCTCTCCTGTGCTGGAAATGCATCTGTCACTTAGGAAGTCAGGAGAGCTGACTCAGAACCACACTTAGGATAAACCCAACTTTGGGGCAAGCTGTTGGGGACACAAGTCACTTCCAAGTCCTCCCTCATGTTCGATGGGGGTACCACATGGGACTGGATAAGAACATGACTCCAGTGACCAGGTCCTCTGGAGCAAAGAGTCAGATTGCTATAGTGGCCGCAAAGGAGTCCACGGCAGGTGCTTGCTACCTTTCTGTGCATCAGGGAGCATGCCTCCCTAGGATCTGATCTTTGCCTTAGGGAAAGTGAGTGGACCAGAGAGCGTCTGGTAAGGCCAAGTCACAGGATGAGTCTTCTGGCTTTTGCCAATGAACTTGCTTACCCTCCACATGTGGAAATACTGACCAAAGCCAAGAAGCTGTCCAATTTGTTGAATGCAAGCTCTCTGATGACCAAAGCTTTGTTTATTTTGTTCACCACCGTATGACCAGTTCTCAGAACAGTGGTTGCACACAAATATTTGTGAATGAATGGGCAATATCACATGAAGATTCTGAATCAAAAATCAATTAATGCAATAGTCAAGTGGTTTTTGAGCACAATGATCCTAGAAAAACAATCATTATTTTAACAAATGACGAATTGATGGGTGCTGACGAGTTGATGGGTGCAGCACACCAACATGGCACAAGTCTACATGTGTAACAAACCTGCACGTTATGCACATGTACCCTAGAACTTAAAGTATCATAAAAAAAAAAGAAAAAAGAAATTTTAAGAAGACTGGAGCAAGGGAAGGGAGAAAACTAACAATTGTCGATCCCTTACTGTGCAACAAGAAATTTCTTGTGTGCTGGATGAATAGTTATTGTCCCAGTTTTAGAGTTAGAAAACTGAGGCTTGGAGAAGTTAAACCATTTGCCTAAGGTTATATGGCTAATGAGTGGCAGAACTGTGGTTCAGACTTAGGAATCCCATGTTGGAGTGATTTTAAAGACTTAATTATTGTAGTACTTTATTATTACAGATCACTGCAATAGCATTTTGAGATTTTAGACACGTGATGCTGGAAAAAATTTAATTAATTAATCTTCATGGGACGTTTTTAGAGTTTTGAGATTCAAACCAGATTAAGTAGGTAAAAGTCCTTTTTTAGACTGCTTAGGTCGACACTAAAAAATTTGTGCTGAATCCAAATCCCATATAAAGGTATTAGTTTTTTCTAGCCAAGAGCTTACAGAAGCAAGAAATCAATCAACATGGTTTCAACCCCAGAGGGTGAAGTGGGAGAGTGAGATGGATGTTTGATCACAGAGAGCTCAGGCTTTAGTACCAACCCCATTGTGAAGCGACTGTGTGATCTTGGGTAAGTCACTTTACCTCTTACGATTTCAGGTTTATGGGTGGTCAAATAAGGGACTACCTCTTGCTTTGCTTACTGCTCAGATATTATTGGAATCAAAAGAAAGAGTTGAATTAAAATACTTTGCAAAATCTATAGACTCCAATTGATAAAACTTTCACGTTTGTGATGAAATTGTCCTTTATTCTATAATAATGGGAGTTGAGTCTTTCCCCATCTATGCATCTAATTTGATTAATATAATTTGCGTATTAAATAACATACTTTTCTCTTATAATTTCACTCAACTTTTTATTAAGTTAAATAAAATTTAATGTTGACATCTGTGACTATTTTCCTGAGTTTTAAAAAGTTTTAGATCAATAAAGATTTACTGTTTTCCTCTAAGACAAGTTTTAGTACCTGAATTTACCTCAGAGGGCACAGAGAGTTGTGACATTTCCCTCTGTACATACATTTTTAGGGTTGGCCCAAAGTATGAAACATAATTATGGTGCTCTCTTGTCTGATACTAGACAAGTCTGAGGAGGCCTGGAGTACATTCCTTGAGCTCATGAGTAATTATAGTGTTGATGATAATCAGCTACTTTATAAGATCTCAAGCTGCCGGGATTCTGGTTTTTCTGTAATGCATACATGCCCCATGAATTTAATTATCACTGTTTTGGTGCCTGACAAATATGCTTCACTTATAAACCTTATATTTATGTTCAGATAGAACTGGAGTGTGCCTGTTATAACCGCTACACCCCAGACATTCAAGAAAATAGTCCTTCAAATTCAGAATGGCTTTTCAGTTTAATGACCCATGTATTTGATATTATTTTCTTGGTTGGAAAATTATTTCTCAAGTTCTGTTTTCTCCACCTCCTTTCTTCTCCCTTCCTGCCTCTCTCTAAATTTTATAACGCTGTGTTTCCTTTTAAAAGATTAGGTAAGAGGGAACACGTGTGTGAAAGTCGTGGCCAACTCCTATGTGCTGGGGGCTGGTGAGATGAAGGCCAAAGGCCAAATGACTTCAGCACCTGACAAGTGTGTGGATCTCATTATGGCCGTTGAGCCTGGTGGACTTAATAAAAAAGAAAAGTCAGTGGACTTGCAGGAGGCATGGTCAACATTTGGTGAGAAAGCAGGTCTTCAATATAATTGCTAAGGCCTTCAAAATTATTTTTGTCTCACAGTTGAAAATTTCCCGTCTATCCCATATATTTAGTTATTCATAGAGTTTGAAGAAGACTTTGAGATTATCTTGTCTAATCTCTTCATTATATAAATGAGTAGCATGAGCTCAGGAAGGAGAAAGAGAGTTTCCCAAGGCCTTGTCATCAACCAGATTGTGTGACTGTATTCCAATCTTCCTATTTCACACCTGCTGTCCTAGCACCAACCTGCATATGCATATATCCAGTGAGGACTTTTGAACATTTGCTCTGTACTTGGTGGTAAGCTGCTTGGTCTTTAAAGCATAGCGTTGGTCTTCACGGAATTTGTTAGCAAACTGGGGAGTCACACAGACACAAGATCCTCATTATAGTAAATGACAGCTTATAGTTCAGAGGTGATGTGAGTGCAGCAGTGGACCAGTTCTTCAGGATGTCAGAGTGTGCAGAAGCTGGGGAAGGCTGGTTCACTTAGAGGATATGAATGAAAGAGGTAGAACTTAAAGCAGGTTTTGAAGGTGCAGAGGTTTGAAATTCCAGGAAGGGAGTAGGACTTGAGAAAGGCTCAGAAGCCTTAAGGAACAGCATGTGAGGAGGGTTTAGGGTGAAGAAAAGAGCAACATCACAGTCCATGTATGGAAAGTGTGGCGATGGAGTGGCCCATAGGGAAGGGGCACAATGCAGATGGCCTTTAATGCCAGCCTAAGGTGCCTACGTCCTCATGCAGGGGATGGAGCTCTACTGAAGATTTAAAATAGGAGAGTGAGGAGATAAAATAAAGATAACTTGGTTGGAAGAAGGACTGGAGGGAGTTATGATCAGAAACAGAGCACCAGTTGGGACATTTTGAAGAAGAGTCCCAGGATGAGATGATGATGTGGATTGCAGTGCAGCAGGTGTCCAGGGAGCCCCTCAACTCTGCAGGGGCTGCCTGGAAGGGAGTGAAGTCTACATTGCCAACTCCTGGAATGACTAATTTTTTTGCTTTCAAAGATCTTGAGAGGTTTACCCTTGTTGTCCACGTGGCTTCTCCATGAGGGCGAGTGAGAGATGTGATTCTCCACCAGTTAGAGGGGCAAAGCTTGAGGCAAGGAAAAAGAAGTGCTTGCGCCCCCTGCCAACCAGGATGTCTCATGTTTACACCAAAGTGCCCATTGGCTGGGTAGAGTCTGACTCAACCTCTTCCTAACTCCAAGGCTTTGGCTAAGCTACTAACATATTCTGAACCTCAGTATTTTCGTCTGCACTTTACAGGTATAATAATGCTTGCCCTAGCTACTGTGTTGTAAGGATCCAATGAGAACTTAGATGTGAACCATAAATAAACCATCATGATTATTGTGTCACAGAGCTCTTGCTGCTGGGGTGGTGGAATATCTGATTCAGGGAATAACCACATAAGAGTAAGGACAGATTTTCTTCTAAGAAAGATACCTTAGAATACCAGGAAGGGAGCAGGGCTTAAGGGTTGCCCCATAGGGTAGGAGAACAGAGCAGATGTCTTGTGCCTTTCCATTGGGAGTATTCTTTGACATTGGATTTTCACTTTTTTGTTTTGTTTTGTCTTCCATTTAAGAAGACATGGAAATCAAAGTAGTTTGAGGATTCTGTTCAGACTGATTACTGTGAGCCATCCTAAACCAGAACCGATCAGACTGCTGCTAGAGACTTTACAACTTGGGTGGTCCCATTCAAAGCTGAAAAATCAGCAAAAGGGCAGAAGATGGGGTGAGGGTTGTCAGATACTTATCCCTGGATGAAAGGGTGAGGTTTTAAAACTATATTTTTAATATACGTTCTAAACTTGATGACAACTCTGGCTTAAGCCATGGCCATTTCTAAAGTTCTCTGAGCAGCGTTTCCCTTGGAGATTGGCTTGATTATTGGTTTAGGTCTTGACTCCTTTCTAAATGTATATAATCAGTTCATCCAGAACTCCATAAAATCCCTCTTCCCAAAGGAAGAAGTCTTTGCTGGAAGCTGTATTGGACTGGAGTGAGAGACAGACAGGGAACTCTGTGTCAGGGAACTTCCAGCCTAATTGGACAAAGGAAAACATTTGGAACATGCTTATGAGCACCAACAGGTCTAAAGGGTGAGAGACAAAAATGTGTGTGGAAGGGACATTTATTGAGTGCTTGCTATGTGCCAGAACTTACTTTTAAATTTGGGACAGAGGAGGCTAGGGACAGAAGACCAGTTAGGAAACAACAGTAGAAGTCCCTTGAATTAAGGCAGGGGCAGTAGGGAGTGATACAATTTGGGAAATAGTTTATTGCAAAAGTGAAAAGAAGTGACCCTTCAGAAAATGGTGCCCATAGCTTTTGGTCCTCATGAACCCAGCATCTGGTGCTTATGAAATGCTCAAGTTTGTTGTCCTGGAATTCTTGTTGATTAATTGCTTGGTTCACTATACATTCTAAGGAAAAATTTCACTGTTTATTCTATTCAGAAATCTGGAGCAAAATGTAGCCACAAGGATGTTTATCACAATATGATTTTTAATTGAAGTATGGGAAAAATATGTCAAAATAGGGGATGGCTCTTATGTTGGATGGAATGTTTGCAATTATTAAGAATTATTTTTTCAATGGGTATTTCATTACGGTAAATTCTCTTGACATAATGTTAAGTGTAAAAATAATACAAACTAGGCTGTGTGTGTTGGCTCCTGCATGTAACCTCAGGACTTTGAAAGGCCGAGGAGTGTGGATCACTTGAGGTCAGGAGTTCAAGACCAACCTGGCAACAGGATGGAACCTCGTCTCTAGGAAAAAATACAAAAATTAGCTGGACATGGGACACATACCTATAATCCTAGCTACTCAGGAGGCTGAGGCAGGAGAATCGCTTGAGCATGGGAGGTGGAAGTTGCAGTGAGCCATAATTGTGCCTCTACATTCCAGCCGGGGCAATAGAGTGAGACTCCATTTCTAAATAAATACATAATAATGCAATTACATATAAATGGTATTCTCCTGATTCATACCATTAAATACTTTTTAATATTCTGTGTTAAAAAATATACACAGACAATAAATAAGAAAATACATCAGCATGTTAATCATAATTATCTTGAGCTTTAAGAGTACAACCATCATTTATTTTAAGAGTAAGGACAGATTTTTATTTTAAGAGTTTTATTTTAAGAGTAAAATTTTATTTTAAGAGTAAGGACAGATTTTCTTCTAAGAAAGATACCTTAGAATACCAGGAAGGGAGCAGGGCTTAAGGGTTGCCCCATGTTGAAATGTTCTTTCAACATTTTTATATTTTCCTAATCTTATACTATAGAGAGGTAAAACTTTTCAAATCAGAAGAATAAAAATTATTGTGAAATACAAAAAAAAAAAAAAAAAAAATAAGTCCCAAGAGGAAACCACTTAAAGGTTCAGAAGATTATGCTCAAGTGTTAGTATTGCTTATGATGTAGTCAAATCACTTAACCTCTATGGTCCACAGTTTCCTCATCTGTAAAATGGCCTTGATAACATCTGCTTGTGAATTATCAGGCTACTGTAAATGTCAAACAAAATAAGGGATGTGAAAATGCTGTGTTACTAATAAGTTGCTTCAGGAATGTGCAAGATCCTGGTTGTTACTATATTTGCTCCCCTTAATGGGATACAAAAGTGGATGCTAGAGGTTCCCCCAGGTAGGTGTGGGCAGCTGGCAACCTAATCTGGAGGAGGAGAGAAGGAGCTTCTCCCAGCTTAAAGCTATTTTGTTTGAATGGGGACAACCAAGTCTGGCCAAAGAAAATTTCATTGTGCTGAAGAGAAAAGGAATAAAGCTATTCTGGGAAAGATCAAGAAGTTGGAGTAAGAGAGCCCCAGAAAGTGTAAACCTGCTGGGATTACACTTCTCATTTTCAGTCTATCTATAAGACTGAGTTCTCCTTCCAGCACTGTGACTTCAGTCTTCAATAACCTTGAACCAACCCTGACTCCCTCTGGACCCCTGGTTCCTGTGGAGCCAATGAAGGCTTTTAAGGGTTGGTCTCTAAACTGTTTTTCTTCAACACCTGTTCTCATATTCTATGGGTTCTTTAATCAGCATTATAATAAAGAATCAATGCGAACTATTCAAATGAAAGAAGATGAAGGATATGAAGAGAACTCACACAAAAAGGAGTGGGGTGGGAGGAGAGTGGGCAAGCCAAGGGATGTATATTACAACCAACAAACATATTTTCTGCCTGTATTAAATGAAGGTGCTGATGATTCATGCTGAGGGTTCAAAAACATTGCTCATAGTTCTTGCCTGCCTCGGAAGACATGAGAAAGACATGCTCGATTTCTGATTGGCAAGAATGCATCCAGGGAGTGAGCGCCCATGAGATCTGAGCAGGCAGGTGAGGGCTGGACTGATTAGGGAAGGTCTTAGACGTCAGGGAGCTGGGTAAGGTCTCTCAAGCTGGAGAGAGCAGGAAGCACAGGAATGAAAATATGTTTAGGGAACAAGAAGTAGACAACTTCCTTCAGTTGGGAAGTTTCTCATTATCTTAAGAAATCACTTAAATCAATTTCTGTTTCTTCAGTTGTGCAAATGAGGCTAATACTACTTCTTAGGCGGTTGGGCTGATTAAATGAGGGAAAAGATAAAGTTACAGGAATGTAGTAACTAGTGAAAAAAATATTAATTTCTTTTCCTCTTTTTTTTTCCTCTTTTTTTTTCTCTACTAGGTAGATGATGTCTAGTCTGCAACTAGACATGATTGCAAATTGGTGACCCATGAGCCAGACTTAGTCTGTAGATATGTTTTGTTTAGATCACAGAATTCCGGCTTACACTATGTTTTAAAAACATTTTGAATTACTTGGCGACACTTGAAAATTAGGAGATTTCACATAAACATCCAGGTTTCTGGCTTCTCTTGAAAAATCAGATATAGCCACTGGGGGCCTATGTTACCACTTGGCACCTTCTGGCTGGCGCTGAGTCAGGGCTGCTGCTGTGGGTGGGACCTGCATTCCCTACTTCTCCACAGTCCCCACAATTCCCTACTGAGCCCCTGCACTGAGGCAAGTGTCAGTTGCAATTTATCATTGTTTGAACTATTTTGTTTTTATTCTTAAATTGAGTTAAAAGTTGAGTGAAATTTCTTTTTATAGCAAAAGCAGAAAAATGAAAGGTTGGCCAAGAATGTCATAAGTTTCCAAAACAAAGAGAAAAGGAAAGGAAGAGGGCATATTTCTTTGGGGAAGTGAAGAGAATTCCTGTATATTTCATATCCAGGCAACGCATGACTATATCAAAAGAATACACTTGGCTTACTTCACTTGTTTATGTTTCCTGCCTAGCCTTAGTAGTCATTTGACTTTATTGTTGTCAGCCTACACTACTTGCTCTTATCAGTATAGGCTTGTGGAAAGTATCAACCCCTCTCTATAATTTTCTCCCAGCCATGAAAAGGAAATTCAGGCAGAACTGAAGGGAACCATACAGACACCAATGGTGGTTGACATGAAGTCCATCGAGTTGGCTACTGAACAAGGCAAGAGGCCTTGATGAATCTATATTAATTTTCTATGCAAGCATATACTCTGGGCCTTGAGATAATTAGTCCTTCAAGAGCTTTCTGGTAACCATGCCCGAAGACCACAGGTAAATAAGCAGTCGAAGTGATAGTCACTGGAACTAAGGAAAAGTATGGTTTAGAAAGGCACTGGCCAGCAGAAATATAGTGTGAGCCACATGTAATTTGTATTTTTCTGGCAGCTACATTGTAAAACGTTTTTTAAAACCAATGAATTTAATTTTAATATTTTATTTTACCCAATATACCTGAAATACTGTCATTTTAACATTTTAATATGTAATCAATATAAGAAATAAATGAGGTAGCAGTACATTCTTTTTGTTCTGAAGTAGGTCTTTGGCATTTGGTGTGTATTTCACATTTATAGCACATTCCAGTTTAGGCTGGCCATGTTTCAAGTGTGCAGTAGTCCCTGGTGGCTAGTGGCCACCTGATTGGACAGTGCGGATTTCAAAGATAGATGGCAGCGTCAGCATTATGGAAACTTTATTGGCGTCTAGTCTTTGCTGATAGCTGGCTCTGATTGGTCAGGCCTTGATTTCCCCCCTCTCAGTTACCCTAGAGCTGTATATTAGTCAGTGACCACCGGCTTAAGAGAGGTCTTACATTATTGTCTGTAAGATGAACCTACAGCTTTCTTCCTGACTTTAACAGTGAACAACTTGAAGGTAACCCCATATTTTTTTTCCCTTTCTTATAAACTCTACTGGATGCAGGATGTATGGGACACCATATAGCAGGTGTTTACTATATTTTTCTTGACTGACTATGCTTTTCTTAGTAGAAAATTCACAAAGTTGAGGTTTCTGTTTTGATGCATGATATTGGCTTTTACTCCTCCAAGATCAATATCCAATTGAATCTGACTTTGAATATCAACAGACATTCATTCATTGGCTCACAGGTTCATTAACCACATGTCAGGCATATTGTTAGGTACCAGGAATTCCACAGATCACAAAAGCATATTTATTACTCAGTAAGTGTTACTTGATATATAAAAAAAAAAAATGCTGTTCAGTATGACAGATCCAGTAATAAACGTAGGGTGAGAAAGAGTGAAACAGTGAGGGAACAAATGGAGAAGTGGCCCGTTTGTGTAGAGGTTAGGGAAGGCTTCACAGAGGAGGTGATGTTTGAGCAGGGCCCTGAGGAATGAGTATTCAGCAGGCAGGAAGAAGGGCATGAACTTACACTTGTGTGGTCAGCACATGCAAAACTCTGGAAGAGGGCCCCAAGTAAGGGCTGATGGCCAAAGCAGATGGCCCAGCTGTGTCTTTTCACTGTGGGTTCATAGGTGAGCCTGCAGTCCCCTAAGTTTGATATTCGCTTAGACTTCTGTTTTATCCTGACTTTATCAAGATGCTGCAAGGTGTAAAATGCTTAACTCTATGACCAACTTCAGAAGGCTTCTATTTCCTTGGCTACCTCACAAAAATTTAGACAACTTTACTTGTTTTTACACAAGGACCTTTTGGACCCCATCTAAAAGCCATTTCTGTAAAAGTATCTTAAATGGACTTCTGAAGAACCTTCAAAATTAACTACCATTAAACCGTAACCAAAATGTACATGTGGATTTGAGATGTGTCAACATGTGTTTTGCATCTTTCACTTGTGAAATTTATGTATCTTTCATGGCCTTTGGACAGACCCCATGTGTTTCACATATGGCTGGTACATTTCTTATTAGGAATGGTATAAAGAGGGTCAGGAGAATCAGACTACTGTGTTGGTAAACATAAGGTTTGAGATCCACTGATAAAAAATGGCTTTCAAAACACTCACTTTAATGGGAAGAACATTTATCTTGAGAACATAGAATTTTATGGCTGGAAGGGATCTTAGAGAGAACCTGGTTCAACCCAGTCATTTTACACATAGATATGGAGACTGTGAGGGGTTAAGTGACTCACACAGTTCCCAGATATTAGTGGTAGAACAAGGATGATTTCCAGCCCAGTGCTTTTTTCTGTTTTTTTTTTTTCACCCTGCTTTGCTCATGATTCTCATTAGAAGAGCATTATCATTTTCCAGTTTAAAATGATTTCTGGATAGCAGTTCTGGAAAGTTCTCCAGATTCCAACTATGAAGACATAAGATGAAAATTTGTGGGAATAGAGGCATGCATTTTTGACTCAGAATTGTAGCCCCAGGGTCTAGCACAGTGCTTGGCTCATTATTCAGAGAATGAATGGACCACAACGCAAAGATGACAGCCAATGTACTATCAGAATCTGTGAGAGTACCCACAAATATTACAAGACCTATAAAACTAAAACGAGAACTGCAGTTGGGGGCCAACATAGGGCTTGCCAATGAAAACAAAGGAACCCTGATCTCCTGTAGAATATGTTTCTACCCAGGGTGATATTCAAAATATTTAATGACAATAACCACACAGTCACCAGCCCTCAAAGTAGAGGCTGCTGTGAACAATCAGAACTGGAACCCACCGCCTAAACACCAGCCCTATCTCTTCTCCTGTTTGACTGTTCTTTGAGATGTCAGAATGTGGTTTTCCTTCTCTCCTACCCAATAATTCTCCTTTCCATGTCTCCTGAGAGAATAAAACTCCAATAAAACTTCAGAGAAGGAAGGAAATATGGATAATGGATGTTTATATTATTACATGGAAGAAGTAATTTCAGAGACTAAAGCTCTGCAGGTAGGAAGAACTAGTAGCATTGCATGCTGGACTTAATTTGGGCATGCTTCATTATTTCAGAGTCTTTATAAGCCAGGAAATAGAAAAATGGCATTTCTGCAGTATGGCTATACTAGGCGAGCATCTGCTATACCCATGGAGCTCTGGATAGCTGTGCATATTTTCCTGCCTTCTTACTATTTAAAAATACCTGGGAAGGGGTTTTATCAAAATCAAGGTTTTCAGCAAGTGAGGTGAAGGGAATTACACACACCACACCTGCTAGCAAACACTAAGTCTGGATGCATCTCTTTTAATTTTAAGACTGGAGAACAGGAAAAACCCAACATGGAACATATTAAAAGAGTGCATAACAAGTGATGTGGAATAAAACATTGAGAAACTTCTGGAAATCCTCTGAAGGATGCATGAAGTTTTGGCTTCCGTGAAACAGGAACAAAAATTATGAGGAGGAAATAGCCTGAAATGGTAATAATGAGAATGCAAAAGAAATTAAACGTACAGTTGAAGAATTTAATCCTCAATGAAGACAGAAAATATCAAAACTGACAATGCAGAAGACTGAAGCAATGATATTGATGACAACTTGGCTTTAGCCCAGTGAAACTGATTTTGGACTTCTGACCTCCACAACTACAAAATAGCAAACTTGTATGTAGTTATTAAAAATTGAGGTAAAATTCACATAACAGTTAATGGTTTCAGAGTATAATTAAGTGGCATTTAGTGTATTCACAATATCATCTCCAGTTTCAAAACTTTTTCATCACTCCAGAGGAAAATCCCTTGCCCATAAAATAACTTTCCCATCTTACTGTCTTCTACCCCTTGCATCCCCTAGCAACCACTAATCTGCTTTCTCTGCATAAATTTGTCTATTCTGGAATGTTTCATATAAAAGTATTGCTAACGCTATGTGGCCTTTTGTGTCTGGCTTCTTTCACTTAACATAAGGTTTCTGAGGCTTATCTATGTTATACCATGTGTCAGTACTTTCTTTCTTTTCATAGTTGAATAATATTCCATTATATGTTTATACAAAAATTTGTTTATCCATTCATCCATTGATAGATATTGGAGTTGTTTCCATCTTTTGGCTCTTACGAATAACACTGCCATAAACATTCATGTAGAAGTTTTCCTGTGAACGTATTTTTATTTCTCTTGGACACATACTCTAGGAGTAGAATTGCTGGAGCATACAATAACTATGATCCATATGCTTATGGTTAACTATCTGTTTACTTTTGAGGAACTGCCAAGTTGTATTCCATAGTGGCGGCATTATTTTACATTCGGCCAGCAATGTACAAGAGTTCAAATTTCTCCACATCTTTGCCAACACATGCTATTTTTTTTTTTCAGTTTTTTGGATTATAGCCATCTTAGTAAAAGTGAAGTGATAAATTATTGTGGTTTTGATTTGCATTTCCTTAATGACCAATAATGTTGAAAATGTTGAACATCTTTGTGTGTGCTTGTTGGCCATTTGAAGCAATGTCTATTCAAATTCTGTTCATTTTAAGTTGGGTTGTTTATCTTTTTGTTGGTGCATTGTAAGAGTTCTTTATGTAATTTGGATATTAACCCCTTATCAGATACGTGATTTGCAAATATTTTCTCTTAATCTGTAGTTTGCCTTTCAGTCTGTTAATTGTGTCCTCTGATGTACAATTTTTTTCATTTCTGTGATGTCCAATTTATCTACTTTTTTCTTTCATTGCTTGTGCTTTGGGTATAAAAATCTAAGAATCCATTGCCAAATTTGAAGCCATAAAGATTTATTTCTATGTTTTATTCTAATAATTGTATAGTTTTAACTCATATTTTTATACTTCAGGGACAACAGGACTCACTGGTGAAAGCTTTGAAGTAAACCTTGCTTCCAGGGTCAGGAACAAAGTTTAGGCTGTCTCTGACAGTTCTTCCTTAAGTTAAGATGTTATCTTTCTTAGGAAGGACATGAACAAGGCTGGGCTGTTTCAGGTAGTTCCTGCTTCTCTCAGGATATTGCCAATTCTAGCACATTCTACATTTATTCTGAGAACTACATACATGAGGGAAATAAGGGGGAAAACCAGGTTGGCTATCTGGGGACTATCTAGAGTTAATTTTTGTATATGGAGCAGGAGGGGTCCAGTGGCATTCTTTGGCATGGCATTATCTAGTTACCCCATCACCAGTTGAAGAGATTATTCTATTCATGAATAGTCTTGGTGCCCTGGTAAAATTATCAACCAGCCATAGCTGTTTGGTTTATTTCTGAACGTTAATTCTATTTCATTGGTCTATATGTCTAGCCTTATGCTAATATCACATGGTTTTAGTCACTGTATTTTGTTAGTAAGTTTTGAAATCAAGAAGTGTGATTCCTCCAACTTTGTTTTTCTTTTTTAATATTGTTTTGATTATTCAGGATTCCTTGCAATTCCTTATAAATTTGAAAATTAACTTTTTTATTTTTGCAAAAATGGCCTTTGGAATTTTGATGGGGTTGCATCAATCTGCAAATATGGTTATTTTATCATTATCAAGTCTTCCATGAAATTCATATACATTTCCATTTATTTAGGTCTTTTAAAATTTCTTTCAGAAGTGATTTGTAGTTTTTAATTTATAAGTCTTTTACCTTCTTGGTTAAATTTATTCCTAGGTATATTATTCTTTTGGATGCTATTGTAAAGGGAATTATTTTCTTAATTTTCTTTTTGGATCATTCATTGCTAATGTATAGAAAAACAACTGATTCTTGCAGCCTTGCTGATTTTGTTGATTACCTCTAGTATTTTGTGTGTACATGTCTTCTTTTGGATTTTTTATATGTAGAATCATGTCATCTACAGGTAGAGATCATTTTGCTTCTTTCTTTCAAATTTGGATTCCTTTTATTTCTTTTTCCTGCCTAATTGCTCTGGCTAGAGCTTCTAGTAAAATGACGAATAGCAGTGGTGAGAATGAGCATCCTTGTCTTATTTCTGATCTTAGGGTAAACACTTCAGTCTTTCACTATTAAGCATGATGTTTGTTGTGGGGTTTTGATATATGCCCTTTATCAAATGGAAGAAATTCCTTCCCATTGCTAGTTTGTGGAAACATTTTTAAAAATCACAAAATGGTGTTCAGTTTTGTGAAATTTTTTTTCTGCATCTACTGAGATGATTATGTTTTTTCCCTTTAGTCTAACATGTTGTGTTACATTTATTAATTTTTTATTTATTAAAAAATATGTTTTTTAAGTTTTTTAGCAATAGGGTGTCATTCGTCACCCAGGCTAGAGTGTAGTGGCCTGACCATAACTCACTGCAGCCTTAAACTCCCTAACTCAAGTGATCCTTCCACTTTAGGCTTCTAAGTATCTGGAACTACAGGTACTGCCACCATACCTAATTTTAAAAAAATATTTTTTGGAGACAGGGTCTTGCTATGTTGCCCAGGCTGTTCTCAAACTGGAGGCCAGCTTCAAGCAATCCTCCTGCCTCAGCCTCCTAAGTAGCTGGGATTATAGGAGCACATCATCACACCTGGCTTGATTAACCTGTCCTTATGTTGAACGTACCTCATATTCCTGGAGTAAGTCCTATTTGGTCATATGTATAATCCTTTTAACGAGCTGTTCAATTAATTTGCTAATATTTTCTTAAGTCCTAGATTTTTCATTTAGGGGAGGTTTTAAATGCTAATTTTGATTACTCATTCAATGTCTTTGCTTATCATAGGTGCTTTGAGATTTTCTATTTCTTCTTGCATCTGTATTGGTAATTTGTGTGTTTCTAGGAACTTGTTATTTCCTCTAGTTTATGTAATTTTTTGGTCCCTAATTGTTTATAATATTCTAATTCTTTTAGTTTCTGTAAGGTTAGTAGTAATATCCTCACTCTGATTTTTGATTTTAGTTATTTATGTCTTCTTTTTTTTCTCAATCTAGCTAAAAGTTTGCCAAATTTTTATCTTTTCAAAGAACCAGCTTTTTTTATTTTTTAAAATTCTCTCTATTATTTGCCTTTTCTCCATTTCATTTATATATGCTCTAATATTTATTATTTTCATCCTTCTGCTGGCTTGGGATTTAACTTTTTCTTCTTCTTTCTAATTATTTCAGGTGTAAAGTTAGGTTGCTGATTTGAGATCTTTCTTTTTTAATGTGGGCATTTACAGCTATAAATTTCCCTCTGAGCACTGTTTTTGCTGCATCTCACATATTTTCGTATGTTGCACTTTCATTTTTATTCATCTCAAAGAATCTTTTAATTTTCCTAGTATTTCCTGTTTGACTCATTTGTTGTTTGAGTATAGTTTAATTTTCACATGCTTGTGGAATTTTCCAGTTTTTCTTCTGTTATTGATTTCTGGCTTCATTCTATTGTGGTCAGAGAAAATACTTTTTATGATTGTCTTTTTAAATTAATTGAGAATTGTTTTATGGCTTAACATACAGTTTATCCTGGAGAATGTTCCATGTGCACTGCAAAAGAATGTGTTTTCTGCTGTTGTTGGGAGAGTGCTCTGTATATGTGTTAGACATAGTCAGTTTATAATGTCTTAAGTCCTCCATTTCTTTTTTGATCATTTGTCTAGATGTTCTGTCCATTATTGAAGTATTAAAGTCTTTAAAATCCTATTGGAAGAAAAAGAGGAATTACAACCCAAAAGCACAATAATACTAGCTTTATTATCTATGTATTTCTCTTTATCAGATCGTTATTTCTTTATGACATTGAGTTACTTTAGCGTCCTTTCATTTCAACCTGTACGACGACTTCTAGCTTTTCTTATAGAACAGGCTTACTAGCAATAAACATCTTTAGTTTTGTTTATCTGTCTTAATGTCTCCTTTTAAAAATTTTCTAAAATTGACAGGAATTATTTATATTTTTATATACACGATGTTTCAAAAAGTATATACCTGTGTAATACCTAAATAAAACTAATTAATACATGCATTAGTTTACATACTTATCTTTTTTGTAATGAAAACACTTAAAATTACTTTAAGTGATTTCAAGAATACAATACATTGTTATTATCAATAATCACTATGTTGTACAATAGATCTCTTCAACTTGTTTCTCCTCTCTTTCATTTTTGAAGGATAGTTTTGTCAGAATTCTTTGTTGACAGTATTTTTTTCTTATAGCACTTTAAGTATATCATCCCATTTCTTTCTAGCCTCCATGATTTCTGACAATAAATTTCACTGTTAATCTTATTGAAAATTATTTGAACAATATGAATCTCTTCTCTCTTGTGCCTTTCAAGATTTTCTCTTTGTCTTTGTCTTTTGACAGTTTATTACAATGTGTATTGGTGTCACTCTCTTTGGGTTTATTCTACTTAGAGTTGTTGAAGTTCTCTGAAATGTATATTCATGTCTCCCATGAATTTGGAAAGTTTTCAGCCATTATTTCTTTAAATATCTTATCATTTCCTTTCTCTATCCCTTCTCCTTCTGGGAGTCTCAAAACCCACATATTAGTGTACTTGATGGGTCTCATAGGCTTTATTTTCTTCATTCTTTTTTCTTTCTACTTCACATATCAGACAGTTTTAACCACCCTATATTCAATTTTGTTGATTCTTCTGTTTGCTCAAATCTGTTGTTGATCCTCTGTAACAGTTTTTTATTTCAACTACTGTACTTTTACACTTAGGAATTTCTATTTGACTTTTTAAATAGAAATTTCCCACTTGTTCATATCTTGTTTTTCTAATTTTTTTTAATTCTTGTCCATGTTTTTTTTCCCCAATTCTTTCAGCATATTTAACACAATTAATTTAAAGTCTTTGTCTAGCATATTTACTGTCTGGGCTTCCCCTGGGATATCTTCTGTTGGTTCCTTTTTCTTATTTCTTTGTATGTTTTGAATTTTTTGCTGAGAACTGGACATTTTGAATATTGTAATGTGGTAACTCTGGAAATAAGACCCTCCTTTCCAGAGATTGCTGATGTTGCTTGTTAGGGAGCACAATTGCACATGTGTTTAGTGACTTTTCCAAACCATTTTTGAAAAGACAAGATTTCCTGTCACGTGTGGTCACTGAAGCCTCTTTTCCATGACCTCTGCAGTCAGCCAGTGACATGATCTAATAAGAAAAGAGAAAATAAATTTAAAACATGTTCTGTACTTTAAAATTCTTGAATAGACACTGACCAGGAAGCTGCTCAGCCCATGGGGGTTGGAATAATGGCCGATTCCTGTACCAGTTCCTCAGCGAGCCATCAGGCAGATTGAAACCCACAACACTGCTTCTTAGAGATCAAGGTTTTTATTGCTCGACTTGGCATCAATAAGCTGCGCTAGAGATGCCAGCCACCATCCTCATATCTCATTGTGCTTTGGCCTGATTGTCTTTCTTCTTCTTTTTCTAAATTATGCCAGGCTGTCACTTACTCCTCTGTCCTGGAAGTTCTTCCCCAGATCTACACATGACTGGCCCTTTTGAGAATTCAACTGACTGCTCAAATACTATCTTCTCAAAGAGGTTTTCCCAATTATCCAAGGTAATGACATTCTAGTTCTTTTATTCCATTATTCTGGGATTCTTTGTTGTTATGGTGGTGGTGGTTGTTCCTTCACTGCAGTAATCATTAGCTGGATTATTTTGTTAATTTAATGCTTATTACAAATATATTGTCCATCTTCTCCAAGAGAATTTAAACTCCGTGAAGTCAGGATTTTGTCAATCTTGTTAACTGTTTTATCCCTAGCACCTGGTCTATAGTATACTTTCAGTGTATATTTATTGAATAAATAAATGAATTAATGCAATCAGGTTTAAGTAGCTTTTCTAAATCTCCTTGCAAAACTGAAAGAAAATGTCAAGAATGATTGTGTCTAAACTCAAGACTACATAAAAGATTGGAAAGCGGAAGTGGGGCACACATTCAAGGCAGTAAATACATATTTTGTTTTTTCTGAATCAGGGACTCAAAGGAGTAAAAATATTAATACAGATGCTTGACTGTTTTTACTGAAAACACTAAAGTGTATGTTTGACTTATGATATTTTCAACTTGCAATGGGTTTATACTGACCTAACCTCATCATAAAAAAGGAGCGTGCCGAATGCTATATTTTAATAACTTTCAACATCAACTACTAATTGGTTTATTTTAGTTTTTATTATGTAGTTATGGTATTATTGTGTTATTTAAAACCAAGCTAAAGTGATATAGCTTTCACACCATTGTAAAATTGAAAAATTGTAAGTTGAAGCTTTGTAAGTCAGGGACTATCTAAAATTAGAAACACATATGGTGAAAAAATCATCTGAAAAACAGTTAAAGGTAACCATTGATATAAATAAAAATAGCATGTATACCATTTATGATATACTAATGACATATTATATAATCCTAATAACAAAAAGGTTTTTAAAAAAAGTTAAAAAATATAATCCTAATAAAAAAAGGGAAAGAGTAAAGGGAATGCATAAGCAGAAGCTGAAATGTCTGTAACGGCAGATGACAAAGCAAATCATTTTGACTATAAAAATAAATGACCTACCTTTTATTAAAAATAAAATATCACAAATAAAATTTAAAAAGGGAAAAGATTTACCAGGGAAATGTAAACCAAAGGAAATCAGGGTGGCAATATAAATTTTACACAATGTAGACTGCAGGGCAAATTGTGTTACATGTGATATAAAGAGTCCTTTTATAGTGCTAGAAGGTGAAATTTACAATGAAAATATAAAAGTAATGTATACCAGTATATACCACATGACTGTCATGAACTATAAAAAGCAAAAATGGGAGATATAGTAGAGGAACACAAGTTTCTAACTGTGAGAAATGCTGCTTCTAGTATTCAGGAGTTACTCTGTAGTACAAATAAATATATTAAGAGTCTTTACAATTTAAAAGACCACATTAATTTGTATAATAAATGCTTTTATACCTTACCAGTAGATTGCATCTTCTTTTTAAACGTGTATAAAACACATCAAATTGATCATACAATAGGCCCTTCAAAACAAAAATAAATTAAAACCTTCTCAAAGGCAAAAATTTTGTAGCTACAGCGTAGAAAAACTAAAAAGGTAAGAGGAATGGGGAACACACAGAGAATGAAATATGCAACTAAAACCCTAAGTTAGCAGCTAAAAAAACCCCACACATCTAAATAATTATTTATTCAAAAAGGAAATCAAAGCATGAACAATCTTTTTAGAAAATAATAAATATGAGAATATTGCATTTCAAAACGAATATAACATGACCAGTTTTCTTTATAATGATGAAAGGTGAAATCTACAATGAAAGTATAAAGTATGTACCAGATTATGAATGACATGACTGTCATTCATGGCCTTAAATAACATAATAATAACGTAATTACATAATAAAACTAAGCTAAATCAATCAGTAGTCAATGTCAAAAGTTATTAAGATCTAACAAGTAAAACAGCACAGGAAAGAAAGACTATAGGATTAAGAATGAATAAAAAACACAGAAAGTAAATATAATAGCTTGTGCTTTACAAAGAAGACAAGTTTTTCATAAATATAAATAATACAAATAAAATAAAGGAAAAGAAAGGTGATAAATCAAAGGATACATACTTTTTAAAAAGATTAAGCAAATATGTTTATATTTCTTTGTCAACAAAATCTCAAAGAAAATGATAATTTTTTTCAGAAAAATATAAAAGGCCAACTTTAAAGAAAGGGAAAATCAAAAGAGCTCAACAAACATGAAAATAATTTATTAAAATACTATTTCTTAAACAATGGGACAAGAAACTTTTACCAATTTGATACTTCAGTCTTTGAAGGACCATAATTCTCATGCTATGTAAACAATTCCTAAGGGGGGAAAAAAAAATAGGAAAGCTAAGTAATTCATTTTATGAAACTAGTGAATATATAAAAAACCTTGTAAATGTAATACATAAAAGAACCACAAAATAATATCATAAGTGATTGTATTTTAAAATGCCACATTAAAGTTGAACAAACCAGATTCAACAACATAATAAAATAAAAAGCACATTTCTCCTTGAAGTAGTAGAGCCCATTCTTAATGGTTTAATATTGAGGACATCTATCTCCATTCTAAAATGTACCTTTCTTTTTCATGTTTCAACATCTCTGAAATTACAGTGTATTTTATAATCAAGGAAACATGACAGGATAGTATTACTTGTGCTAATCTCACTAGATGTTAAGAGGTCTGTAGACAAACACCGACTTCTGCTTTAAAAATACTTAGGAAGCCATGAATCATAGGATACTTTTTAATATTTTAAGAATACTATGCTCATACCAACATTTTACATCAGTTAATAATAAACTACAAAAAACATTTCCGTTAAATATCAGAAATAAAACAAGAATGCCCACTCACACGGTAAGAATAATAGAACAAACAAAAGAAAGTAGTGGAATGACGATCTGATAGGAGGAGGCATACTTACCACCATTTGCACATGGTATGATTACATGGCTAGAAAACCCTAGATAATGCATGGACAATCTTTTAGATTAATAAGAAAGTTCAGGCCGGGCGCGGTGGCTCACGCCTGTAATCCTAGCACTTTGGGAGGCCGAGGCGGGTGGATCACGAGGTCAGGAGATCGAGACCATCCTGGCTAACACGGTGAAACCCCGTCTCTACTAAAAATACAAAAAAATTATCCGGGCGCGGTGGCGGGCGCCTGTAGTCCCAGCTACTTAGGAGGCTCAGGCAGGAGAATGGCTGGAACCCGGGAGGCGGAGCTTGCAGTGAGCAGGGATCGCGCCACCGCACTCCAGCCTGAACGACAGACTGAGACTCCATCTCAAAAAAAAAAAAAAAAAAAAAAAAAAAAAAAAGAAAAGAAAAGAAAGTTCAGCAAAGTTGCCTTATATAAAACAAATTGGCAACGATTAGTAGATTTCCCAAATGCTAGCCATATCTTGTTAAAAAGGTATGAAGGGATTAAAATAAAAAAAATCTCAGCCCCAGAAGGAAACGGGGTCCTACGCCCAACAATAACAAGAAATGCCTGGGACCTGTGGGAAGAAAACTGCCTAATTTCATGGGGAGATGTAAAAATTCTGAATAAACCCTATGGTTTTCGATAGAACGATTATACATGAAAAAGATGTTCATTACTTTCAAAGTAGCTCCTAGTTTTAAAATAAATCTCCTTTTATGTAGGATAAATGTAGAAATATAGATATAGAAGACTGTGAAATGAGAAAAAATATAGACAGACATTTAATTGACATGGGAATCAGAAAAAACTTTTCTTAAAGTAAAACAATAAAAATTAAAAAAACAAAAAGAAAAAATTTGATTACATGAAAAATTTGGAAGACAAATGACAACTTGAGAAAAATAGTTTCAAGATTACTGAAGCATGAATATTTTATATATAAGAAAAGCTTTTAAAATTAGTAAGTAAAACGTTACAAATACAATAAATTCTTAGGCAAAGAACATGACTGCTATGAGGCTGGGCACCCACCTCCTCCTGTAATTCCAGAATTTTGGGAACCTGAGGTGGGAGAATTGCTTGAGACCAGCCTGGGCAATATAGCAAGACCCTGTCTCTACAACAAACTTTTAAAAAAAGTTAGCTGGCCATGGTGGTGCACTCCTGTAGTCCCAATTACTTGGGAAACTGAGGTGGAAGGATTGTTTAAGCTTAGGAGTGTGAGGCTGAGTGAGCTATGATAACGCCACTGCATTCCAGCCTGGGTGACAGAGTGAGACCCTGTTTCCAGAAAACAAACAAAAACAACTATTTTAAAAAGCCAGGCTGGGTGCGGTCACTCATGCCTGTAATCCCAGGAGTGATTGGGAGGCCGAGGTGAGTGAATTGATTAAGGCCAGGAGTTCAAAACCAGCCTGAGCAGTATAGAGAGACCTTGTCTGTACACAGATTTTTTTTTTTTTTTTTTTTTTTTTTTTTTTTTTAATTAGCTGGCCATGGCACCTTGTAGTCCTAGCTACTCAGAAGGTGGGACAGGAGGATTGCTTGAGCTCAGCAGTTTGAGTCTGCAGTGAGCTACAATCACACCACTGCACTCCAACCTGGGTGACACAGCAAGACCCTGTCTCAAAAACAAATAAAAATATGGTTACATAATTGGTGAAATAAATTAAAGGGGCCAGATATACATATAAAAATGTCATTCTTGCTACTAGTCAATGAGATGGAAATTAGCACAGAAGCCAAATGCCAATTTTCTTTTTCATAATGCAGAGAATAAAATCATCTGTCATATCAGTAATGCAGTGATTGAAAGGGCACTATCACATATTGCTAATTGAAATAGAATGTTGTACTTTTCTCAAGTGTAATTTCTTCATGTGCATCATAAGCCTCAAAACTTTTTATATCCTCAGGTAATTCCATTGTTTCGGAATACTGCTTCATGTAATAATCACAGACAGAAAGGCTTATGAACAAATATTGATGGCAGACACGCAAAGTGACAGACATATACAAATAACAGAGGGAAAGGTACAACAGCAGATGGAATACGATACAGCCAAAATAACCAAGTTCTCTTCATGAAAATAGGACACAAAATTACATATACAGCATGTTCTCAATTTTATTAAAAATGTATATGTGTGTGTGTGTGTGTGTGTGTATAAAGTGGTTTCCTCTTATATTCAGGGGATATTTTCTCTTTTTTTTGAGAAGGAATCTCGCTCTGTCACCCAGGCTGGAGTGCAGTGGCGCTATTTCAGCTCACTGCAGGCTCCGCCCTGGGTTCACACCATTCTCCTGCCTCAGCCTCCTGAATAGCTGGGACTACAGGCGCCCGCCACCTCACCTGGCTAACTTTTTGTATTTTTTTAGTAGAGATGGGGTTTCACCGTGTTAGCCAGGATGGTCTCGATCTCCTGATCTCATGATCCGCCTGCCTCGGCCTCCCAAAGTGCTGGGATTACAGGCGTGAGCCACCGCACCGGACCTTTCAGGGGATATTTTCTAAGGGCCCCAGTGGATGCCAGAACCCCTGCATGGCAATAAACCCTATCTATACTATGTTTTTCCTATACATACATATCTGTGATAAAGCTTAATTTATAAATTAGGTACAGTAAGAGATTAACAATAATAACCAATAATAAAATAGAATAATTATGGCAACATATTGCAATAAAAGTTACAAAAATGTATTTTCTGTCTTTATTTCTCAAAATATTGTGCTATACATTGTCACTGAAATGTGGATAAGGGCAGACTATTGTATGCAACATTGTATATGTGCAAACAATAAAGTTCTGAAAGGAAATGTACTGAAGTATTAACAATATTAATTTTGGCTGATGGAATTATGAGCAAGTTTTATTTTCATTCTATTTCTCTGTGTTTTCCAAAGATTCTACAATAAAACTAGAATAGTCGTAGAGAACCCAGAGAACACAGATAAGGAAAACCCGTAGATAACTTTTGTCTCTATTCCTGCCCACTCCTTCCCTCTACCTCCCTATCCATGAAAAAAAATTAAAACGCAACCTATATTTGTTAAAGAGAAACAAAAGCAAATGACTTGTCTTCTATTCTATTCCTGGGAGATCATTAAGCACCAGGTGGCCTCCAGAATATGGGAGGACAGCAGGACCCAACTTCAGCCTTGTGTCCCTGTCAGGTCTTCTCAGCAGGTAGGGAGCTCTGCAGGTCCGGTGGGCCTAGCTCCAACGGACAAGCAAACAAAGACAATTTAGCTTTCCAGGAGGTATTAGCTTACCAAGGAGGTATTAGGAACAGGTCTATTTTCTGCAGTCTGCAATATTTCACAGTGACTTTCTTATCATTGAAATTAAAGATGTACTCCTTTCACTTTGAATGCATACTCAAATCCTTAGCAAAGGCAAGAAACACTCACAGCAGGAGAGAATGAGGGATAAGAGAGTTCAGTTAGCCAAAAAGAAGCCAGTTAAGGAACCAGGAAGAAAGGAGGACACACTCTTTCCATAGTTTACAGCACAAAAGAAACTTGAAGCCAGGGGCTTTCTGACCTGGCCATTTTCCCCTCATTCAAATTGAAAAAAACCTACCCTGTCTGGAAATCAAAAGGTTTTTAAGTCTGGAAGAGTCATTAAATATTTTCAGGTTTGAGTAATACCAATTTTTCAAGATGAAAAGACAAAAAACAGAAAAAGAAAAAAGAGGTCTACGGTCTGATAAATTTGGAAAACTTTGTATACAATATTATCTTTTCGGAAATTTCCAAAAATCTTAAGCATTTAAAACCTTTGAAAATTCCTGCAAGTAAAACAAAGTAATCAACTTCTTTTCTTTGTTTAACCTCTTATTTTCTAAATATCTTTGACCGCTGTTGTAGATTTGTTGATTATTGGCCATCAATGATCCCTCTTATCCTTCTATACTTAGGCCACTCCTCCCATCATGAGTTAGATTCTCTTTCCTCTACACTTAAATCTAGACCAACCATTGGACAGAAGTGACACTGTGTTTGTTCTAGGCTGTGCCCTTGGAGGCCTGACATCTGCTTCTGCTCCTTTAGAAGCCGCCTGCTGTGTTGTGAAGAAGTTTGGGCTAAATTCCTAAATGATGATGAGTCAAATGAAGGGAGGCTCTGAAGGATAAGAGGTTGCCTTGGATGTTCCAGGCCCAGCCACATTCCCAGGTTAATGTAGATACATATACAACTAGAGTCTCTCATGAGGCAGAAAAACCACGCAGCTGAACCCAGCCAATCCACAGAATGTAAGAAAACCAAATCATTATTATTTTAAGACCTGCTTTTCATCAGGATTTATTACTCAGCAATAGATAACTGATACAACCATGGAATTACTTTTTTGTCTTACATTTATTATCATCGGCAGATCCCACTGCAGACCCACTGGGAAATGATGATATAACTCATCACCTTTATGACATACACTTGACCCTTGAACAACATGGGTTTCAACTGTGTGGGTCCACTTATATGTGAATTTTCTTCTGCCTCTGCCACCCTGAAGACAGCAGGGGTCTACTTCCTCTTCACTTCCTCCTCCTCCTCAGCCTACTCAATGTGAAGATGATGATGATGAAGACCTTATAATGATCCATGCCACTTAATCAATATTTTATTTTCGTTAGGATTTTCTTAGTAATATTTCTTTTCTCCAGCTTGCTTTACCATAATACATATCACATATTAAAATGTATTAATCGATGGTTTATGTGACAGGTAATGCTTCTGGTCAGCAGTAGGCTGTTAGTAGTTAAGATTTGGAGGAGTCAGAAGTAATACACAGGTTTTTGACTGCACCCCTAACCCCTATATTGTTCAAGCATCAGCTGTATGTAAGAAATATGAAGCCCAACAGATAGGGATTGACTCACCAAGGAACACTAAGCTAGTAAGAACCAGAGCTGGGTACCTTTTTAAAGTAGAGATTTACTGAGACTCTTCTCAGGCGTGAGCATTTTGCTAGGCACTGGGAATATGACAGTGAATAATTCTCAGTCTCTGCCTTTTAGGAGTTTCCAGTTTTCCGCATGTGTGGGCTCAGGAGAAGGTGGATTAGAAATTGGCAATTAGACAGAGAGCAAAGCGTGGTGATAGAGGTGGGCACAGGGTGCTGTGGAAGGCCAGAGGACAGCCCTAAATCCCTTGATGTTTCTGGGTCAGAGATAGATTTCTGGAAGTGAGGTCCTTTCGGCTGAAACCTGAAGGATGAAGCATGCAGTGGTTTTGAAACATGCCCACTCATCCTTTGACAATCCTCCCCTCAAAAGGTAGATGAATTCCTCTCTTCTTTCCTGCATTCAATGTAGTAACTTAATTCTAACTAACCAAATGCAGCAGAAGTAATGGTGTATGGTTTCCAGGACTAGGTTAAGTACTACGGCTTTTCACTTCTCTCATCACTTGCTCTGGAGAAAGCCAGCTGCCTGTTACAGACACTGAAGCAGCCTTGTGGAGATTATGAGGAACTGAGGTCTCCTGTCAATAGCCATGTGAATGAGTCACCTTTGAACTGGATCCTCCAGCCCCAGTGAAGCCTTCAGATGGACGCTGCTCTAGTTCATGTCATGGCTGCGACCTTACGGAGAGACTCTGATGAAGAACTGCCCAACCAAGCCACACTCATGAATTCCTGACTCACAGAAACTATGAACCAACAAATGCTTATAGTTTCAAGCTGCTAAGTTTTGAGATAATTTAATAGGGAACAATAGTTAATGAATACAAATACTGTTTAGTTACACATAAAGTGGAAAGTACTCTGTTCAATGTAGTTAGAATATACAGGCAATTGGGGAGTGGCGTGGTCTAGGCAATAGCAGACCCATCTGGCTTCTTACCCAGGTGTCTATTGTATCAGTTGTGAGCATTCTTGCAAGTTAAAAAGAAAAAAAAACCTGACTCAAATTGGCATTAACAGTTTGTTAAAATAATCTACAATTTTATAATCTCACATAATAAGAAGTCTAGTAGTAGTTTCAGTTACGGGCATGGTTTTGATCAGGGTCCTAGCTCTGCTCTTCCATGGGTGGGTTCTGTCCACAAGCTTTTTTTGTTATTGGTCGGGGGGACAGACAGGGTTTCACTCTGTCACCCAGGCCACAGTGGAGCAGCATGATCATGGCTCACTGCAGTCTTGAACTCCTGGGCTCAAGCAACCCTCCCACCTTAGCTTCTCAAGTAGCTGGGACTGTAAACCCACCATACCTGGCTATTTTTTAAAAAAAATATTTTCTGTAGAGATGGAAGACTCACTGTGTTGCCCAGACTGGTCTTGAACTCCTGGCTTCAAACAATCCTCCCACCTTGGCCTCCCAGAATGCTGGGATTACAGGTGTGAGCCACCTTGCCCAGCCTACAAGCTAGCTTTTCTGAAGATAATAAGACAGTTCTCAGCAGCAACAAAGATCCTTGCTTGTGTCTAACAGAAGAAAAAAGACAAACTTTTCTATTATCATGGATCTTAAATACTTCCCTTCAATCATATTGGAACACCTTAGATTACATGTTCAACTTTCTTAATTCAGCCAAATTAATTTCATGAGCAGATTGGCTTTAGACTATCTCATCCTAGAACTGGCAAGAGAGATGAGATCCTCACTAATTAGGATACACATCCAGTGGGGCTGGGATGAGGTCAGCTTCCCTTGAGTTCCCATCACACATGTGATGGGAAGGGTATGGATTATTTTAGGAAGAACAAGGAGAATTGATGCTGGGCAAGCAATCTACACTTTCTACCACAGCTAATTTTGGCTTATTTCTGGACATTTAGAGATGTTATTCCCTGGCAGTTTTCATGTCTGGATCTACTTCTGGACTTGGCAGAGGTGTTGGTTTCAGACTCCCAGGGCTCCTGACTCTGTACCATCACCAAGCTCAGGGGAAGGATCAGGATGAGTTGGAGGAAGATATTCACCCTGAAAGGTCACCATCCTCTTCCACTATACCCCAATAATTTTCCCAACCCAACTACTTCTGTCCATATCCTGGGCCTCAGTCTCTACCCACAAATTAGGCCTTGACCAGTTATTCTTCCAGCAGTTGACCCTGAAATGCACTGGCCCAGCTTTCCTAGAACGAGGCCTCAGACTATACCATACGACCCCCAAGTAGACTGTGTACTTCAAGATGCTGTTAGAAAAGCTACTATTCCTTTTGAAACCTCGCCCACCAGCCCTGCCAATTGTCTGAGGTTATCAATGGAAGAATATAAGGGGTGGGGGGGGAGGGGGGGCTGACCCTCACCTCTCTGACTTATTATTCTTGGGACTCATTTTCCCTTCTAGGACGTTGAAATAAAGATCCTCTTGCAAACCCTAAACTGGCCTTTCATGTTCAATCTCAAGTAGGACACAGCATGTTTATTTCCTAAGGTTTATATATTCAATAAGTTTTCTCAAGAAGAAGTAGAAACACACGTAATAGATAGTTGACTTAACTACCTTCCTTTTGGGGTCTCCATACCACTGTCACCATGCCTGGCTGTCAGCCTGATTTCCTGTGGCAGATGCTACCTTTGAACTTGCCACCTCAAACATGTTCAGATCTCTACAGGCAGATCCAAGACCATAAAGCCCAGAAAGAGATGACTGTTTCCACCCAAGAGGTTTAAGACTAACCTCCAAGTTGCTGAGATGTCCTAGCTGAGGGTCCATCTGTGTCCTGGAAGACCGACAGTGGGAATGATCATACATCCCCTTCCCACCCTGGGAAACTCTAATTCCTACCACTGAATTGTAACTTCACTCTACGTCAGTCATTTCAACCTTGGCTGCATGTTGGAATCACCTGGAAAGCATTCCAAATTCCAAATGCTCAGGTCAAATCCCAGAATATCCAGAATAGCAGAATCTCTGGGGCTGGGGCTGGGGCCTATGTATCAATATTTTTAGCCCTCTCCTTCTCCACTTACCCCACAGGTCATTCTAGTACATAGCCAAGGTTGAGAACCACTGCCTTATGCTCTTAACTGGGTAAGCATTTCCCAGCCAAATAGTGGGGCTGGGGATTTTTCATTACCAGAGATGTTCACATGGGAGGAAAGAAAATACGAGTTCCACAGGTTTACGTGGGGCTTAGCATCCGCAGATTTGTGGGCCGGGAGGCTCCAGGCTGTCTCCTGGCTCCTAAAACCAAGCATACAAGGCTCTGTGGCACAAACGGTGTTCAGCTCTTTGGGATGTCATCTCTTCTGATTGTAGCAAAATCATTAATATTTATCCAGCATTTACTTTACACAAGCAGTGTTCTGATTTCTAGATGCCTTAGCTAATTTAAGACTCATAACATCTTATCTCACAGATGAGAAAATGTAAACACAAAGAGGTTAAGCAATTTGCCCCAGCTAATACAGCCAGTGAGTGGTGAAGTTGAGATTATAATTCAGGCATCTGACTCTGAACCCATTGCTCTTTTTTAACCTTGTTATACTAGACTATTGGTCTCAAACTCTAGGGTGCATCAAATACACTGGATTGGGTGAGTGAATATGGAGAGAGGGGAATGGGGGTTAAAATGCAGAGTCTTGAGCCCCATGCCAGGTTCTGACTCAGCAGGTCAGTTAGGCTAGAAAGTGTTACTAGTCAAGAGGGTCTTGACTGCAAGTTGTCCAGGTTCTTGGCGTTTTGAACAAAGAACTGGACAAAACACCCTGCAAAGCAAAGAAACAATGAAGCAACGAAAAAACAAAAGCAAGGATTTATTGAAAACAAAAGTACACTCCACAGTGTGGGAGCGGGCCCTGGCAGTGGCTTAAGGGCCCAGACTGAATCTTCTCAGGTCCCAATACCCCCAATAGGTTCCCCATTGACCACTTCATGCTCACCTCATGTATATAAAGTGGGAGCCTGCAACTGGTCTGATTGGTGGTTGAAAGCAACTAATCAGAGGCTGAAGTGGAGTTACAAAGGTCACAATCTTGTGCAGACATCTGATTGGTTGCAAAAAGCAACCAACCAGAGGCTAAGGTGAAGTTACAACGTTGCCAAGGGAGACTTGGCCAGCAATCAGTCTGATTGGTTGCAGACAGCCTATTTCCCATCTGCCACGCAGAAAAGGTGGGGGGTTTGCAAAGGGAGTAGCCTCTGGTCCTTTTGTTACTTAGGTGTGGAAAGTTAGGTTTTCTTTCAATTTAGTTCTAGGAAGTTGGCATGAAACAGCCTTAGGTTCCCTACCTCCAGACCCTCATCTCCAGTCTCAGAATCTGCATTTTTAGGAAGCTTCTTAAGTGGTTCATAAGATCCTTAGATCATGCTTTAAAAACTTAAGCTTAACATCATCAAAGCACAGGTTGTCAGCTGGAAGGTACGTTGAGGTTCATCTAAGATCACTGACCTTTTATAGTGCTCCTTTAAGCCAATTGATTTCATTCTACTTTGTATTGTTCCTTAAGACAAATACCTCTGTCTAGGAACCCTGCTTTTTGACACAAAGTCCAAATCTTCGAGGAAACCACCCTGGTCTTCTAGATTTTTTGTATTCATCCTCAAGCAGCTGCTTTCTGTTTAGTGAATAAATGGGCAAAAAACTAAATGGCCTCTGTTGGTGATCTCTGAGAAGCATGAAAACACCACTGTCTTTTGAGAAGTGTCTGTTCATACCCTTTGCCCACTTTTTGATGGGGTTGTTTGTTCTCTTTCTTGTAAATTTGTTTAAGTTTCTTGTAAATTCTGGATATAAGACCTCTGTCATATGGGTAGATTACAAAAATTTTCTCGCATTCTGTAGGTTGCCAGTTCACTCTGATGATAGGTTCTTTTGCTGCGCAGAAGTTCTTTAGCCCCTAATTAGGTCCCATTTGTCAATTTTGGTTTTTGTTGCAATTGCTTTTGGAGTTTTCATCATAAAGTCTTTCCCCTATGTCCTGAATGGCACTGCCTAGGTTTTGTTCTAAGATTTTTATGGTTTGGGGTTTCACATTTAAGTCTTTAATTCATCCTGAGTTAATTTGTGTGTAAGATGTAAGGAAGGGGTCCAGTTTCAGTTTCCTGCATATGGCTAGCCAGTTGTTTCAGCACCATTTATTGAATAGGAGATCCTTTCCCCATTGCTTGCTTTTGTCGAGTTTGTCAAAGACCAGATTGCTGTAGATGTGTGGTGTTTTTTCTGAGGTCTCTGTTTTGTTGCATTGGTCTAAATGTCTGTTTTGGTACAAGTACCCTGCTGTTTTGGTTACTGTAGCCCTGTAGCATAGCTTGAAGTCAGGTAGCATGATGCCTCCAGCTTTGTTCCTTTTGCTTAGGATTGTCATGGCTAATGATCTTCTCTGATTCCATATGAATGCGACCAACAAACATATGAAAAAAATTTCAACATCACTGATTAGAGAAATGCAAATCAAAACCACAATGAGATACCATCTCATGCCAGTCAGAATAGCAATTATTAAAAAGTCAAGAAACAACAGATTCTGGCAAGGCTGTGGAAAAATAGGAATGCTTTGACACTGTTGGTGGGAATGTAAATTAGTTCCACTATTGTGGAACTAATATGGTGATTCCTCAAGGATCTAGAATGAGAAATACCATTTGAACCAGCAGTCCTATTACTGGGTATATGCCCAAAGGAATATAAATCATTCTACTATAAAGACACATACACACATATGTTTATTGCATCACTGTTTACAATGGTAAAGTCATGGAGCCAACGCAAATGCCCATCAATGATAGACTGGATAAAGAAAATGTGGTACATAAACACCATGGAATACTATGCAGCCATAAAAAATAATGAGATCATGTCCTTTGCAGGGACATGGATGAAGCTGGAAGCCATCATCCTCAGCAAACTCACACAGAAACAGAAAACCAAACATCACATGTTCTCACTCATAAGTGGGAGTTGAACAATGAGAACACATGGACACAGGGAAGAGAACTACACACACTAGTGCCTGTTGAGGGGTGGGGGGGGTGGTGAGGGGAGGGAACTTAGAGGAAGGATCAATATGTACAGCAAACGACCATGGCACACGTATACCTATGTAACAAACCTGCATGTTCTGCACATCTCGGAACTTAAAGTAAAATTAAAGAAAAATTTTTAAAAAATCACCATTCCACCAAGCAGTTGCTCAGTGAGGCTAGCACAGAGACAAATAATGCTAGTTATGTCCACAGCTTGCTGCAGCTACATTCTCTTTCTAGGAAAGCAGTCTCGTCCACTGCGTCTCACATGGCAATTATGTGCATTTGAATCACCTGAGGATCTGTTAAACAGCAGAGTCTGATTAGGTCTTTCTAGCCAGCTGCCAGAGGAAACAGAAGCTACTGGCTCAGGGATGGGACTTTGAGTAGCAAGGGTAGGTTTCCTTTCTAGGACAGGTGGTGCTGTGTTGAGGGTTATTTTGAACATGAAAGATGAGACTCCCCTGAACATGATCATGTGAATTCAGGAGAAACAAAGGGCTGAAGCACTCTGCATAGGAAGTCAGGAACATCTGTAATTTATGGAGGCAGCTGAGGGGCAGAATGTGGATGGAGAAGAGACGACAGTCATGGCTGACATTCCCCGCATTGTTTTAAGTGCTTTGGCTATTTTAACTCACTTAATTATCACAACAACCCCATGAAGCCTGTGCTAATATTATGCTCATTTTGTAGATGGGAACATAGGGTGATGGATAGGCTAAGTATTTTGTTTACCATCACTGGTCTGAGTAAGAATTTGCTCATAGGCATTGTAACTCTAGCAGCTGTGCTCTTAACCCCAACACCACAGTGCCTCATAGAGGGGGCCTAAGCAATGTGGCAAAGATACCTGGTGGCCCGAGGTGAGGAAAATCCAGCAGTGGTAATGCTCAGGGATTTCTAGGAAGTTGGATGCTCATTCAGTTTTTGGGTGTTTGCTGGGCTGAGATGCGCCGTAAATTTCTTCTGCTTCCTGATGCCTAAACCTATGGTACAACTCAGCTATACATATAAACTTTCATTTTGGTTGCTTTGGGAAATCAAAGGAAAAGAGGCCATGCTCCAGGCTGGGTCTAGATCAGAACGCAATGGAGAGACTAGATGCAGGAGGTGAGGCATGGATGTGGAGACAATTTGAGGGAAGCAGGAAAGAGGAGTATGGTAAAGCAAGATGCTGACAACAACAACAAAGAAATTTCCCCAGATTCTGGGGAATACTGGGAGTAGGAAATGCTGAATTTTCCATTGAAGACAGAATGAAGGTATGGAGCCATTGCTATTTGAATGCCGAAGTAAAGGTGGTTCCTTGAATTTCCTGGGAACAGCAAACCTATGCAAATTCAGGATATTTCTAATTGTCCTGGTTAGGTTAGACTAGGGATAGAAAGAGAGCCAGGAAGATTTTGTGTTATTGTCAAGTAGACAGATGTGGGGTTCAGGGGACTTGGGTGAAGAAAGGAGACTATTACAGAAGGCTGTAATTAGAGGCAGTAGCTTTAAACAAGTCACACGGCCCAACTTGTGCTTTTGTTCTGCTGTTTCAGAGAGAAGTGAGCACAGTGCTGCCTGCTCTGTGAAGGATGTCATCCCTACCCCCATAGAGCTCTTGAAGCCCTAGAGTCCTCATAAAATCTGAAGCCCTGCTATTGCATTTGTCCAGAGCCCAGGTAATGTGTAGTGCCAGCAACACTTGAGTTTTCTGGGCAGACAAGTAAACCCCTGCCACATTCACTTAGGCTGAGACCCAAGTGAGTTCCTCTGTCTGTGCGCTCCTTTTTTTGCAAGAGTTTGGGCCCAGCTGCTGCAGTCCCCATCATCTTTGAACAGTGGATTATAGTTTACAAAACTGCTTCCCACACGCGCACAGACACACATCTTATTTTATTCTCATGGGAGCCCTCTGATGCAGACTGAACAGTTATTGTCTCTATTTTATGAGTAGGGAGACAAGTTCAGAGAGGTTGAGTAACTCACCAAGGACACACAGCAGCAGTATGCCAGCGTTAGCAGATCTGGGGTGCTGAAAATGAGGTTTCTTATTTCCAAGTTTCTTATTTCTATGGGTCTCAGTTTGATGCTCCCTTGAGAACAGTAAGCTTTTTTGGCAAGAAATGTGTCTCCGGTTGCATTGGAATCACCCGTGAAGTCTTTGGGTCTGCCTGGTGCTGCTGCTCACTGAACATCTGCCTTTGTAGAGTCCAGTCTCCCAGCCATCTGCTCACCTTGACATGTCCCCAAACTTGGACCCAGCATTTACTAAGTGTGTGAGTCAAGTAGCTTCTCCGGGTTCCATGGTGGTGCTTTCCATTACCCACTCAAGCCTCCCTCTTAAACAGAGACAAACGAGAAAGGTGGGAAGAGCCCCCTGCTGCTAGATCTGCATGCAGTGATCACCTCCCTCCTTTTGTCAAAATATTTGTTAAGCATCTGCTGCCTACCTTGCTCTGTGCTTGGCTCCCAGGGACAGTGACAAACTAGGCTGGCACATCTCCTTCCCTCCTGGAGTTCATGGTTTAGAGGAGTAAGGCACCATCACACAGATAATTTTAGGTCATTGTGACAGGACAATAAAGAAAAAGGAGAATACAACCAGATCCAACCTCTTCTGGGGGCCAGGGGAGGCTGCCTGGAGGAGGAGGTTTCTAAGCTTAAATCTGAGAGATGAATAGTCATCTGGAGTCGGGAGGAGGTGTACGGTAGGGAGAAGGAGGGGCTTGTGTAAACACCCTGAGGCAGAAAAAGCCTTGGTTAAATTAAAAAACTTGAACTTCCTGGAATCAAGTAAGTGTGTGTGTGTGGGAGGGAGTGGGAACAGGATGGGGGGGACTGGAGGGAGATTGGGAGTGTTACATGATGAGGCTGAAGAGGTCCACAGAGGCCAGACAGTGCAGGGTCTTTGGCCTTTATGCTAAGGGGAGTGGGATAAAATGAAGGGTTTTGGATGAGAATAGCAGGCTCTGATTTTCACTTTCAAAAGATCTCTCTGTCACAGAGGATGACTTGCAGCACTGGGGATACAGGCAGGGCTGGAAGCTGGAAGCGGGCTGTGGCAGCGGGTCGGGCAGGGACTGGGAGCTGGCCAGGGTGTGGCCATGATGGTGAAAAGAAGTTGGCTGATGAAAGAGGGAGAGAGAGGAGGTGGAATGGACAAGAAGGAGATGCTTCTTGTCAAGGATGACGTGCAGAGTTCTGGCACCAGGGGGATTGTGGCCTCTTTTCCTGAGTGGGAAAGAATGGAGCAGAGCAGCGTGGGTGTTCAGGTGGGGCCGTGTTGACTGGGAGAGGCCCACTGAGAAGCTAGAGTCTTGAGTTTGGGATGAGATGAGAGACCTGGGATAGGTCTATCATTCTGGGAATGCCAACCCTATGGTAGAGGCTGCAATCATACGGGTGGATGTGAGTGGGGAAAAGAGAAGGGCTAGGACAAGCCTTCAGAGACCTCTGCTGAAGGCAACAGAGAAGCACCTGCTGGAGAAGCCGAAAGAAAACCAGAGTGGGGACCTCGGTGGGCAGGGGCGAGGCAGGGCCAGGGGGCAAGAAGGGATGTTTCCAGAGGAAGAAAGTGGTGAAAGGTGCCAAATGCTCACAGCAAGTAAGATGTAGGCAGCAAGTTGTCCATGGTGGCCTGAAGGTCATTGTAGGGAAATCCTTGGGGGAGTCCATTGGCTGGCTAGGGAATGGGAGGTGGGGAGGTGGAGTTAGTGCACTGAATCAGGTTCAAGTTTGATGCTGTGATCCTGCAAAGGTGCTTTCCCTTTCTGGGGCCCAGTGTTCTCACCTGAAAAATGAAGGGGTTGAGCTGTCAGCTCTAACAGACATTCTCTAATCCCAGCAAAATGGGATTATTCCCATTAGCAGCGTGTAACTGTGAGAGCTTTTTAATGACATGCAGTTCCACTGGCTCCTCGGGGCTGTCAAGTCTAGTGTGACAGACCAACTGGGAAATTTCCTGCTCGGCTCCACATTTCTTTCACTTGATTTCAGGTCATTGCCCCTAGCGACGTTCCTCTCTAGACTATCAAATATTCTGATTTCTGCACCTCCGAAACAGTTACTCAGTAGCATAATACTTTCCTTTTTTTTTTTTTTTGTCTTAATCCTTTGCTCTGTCTCTCTCCTCCTATGACCTTGCCAAGTACATATATGTAAAAGCCAGTTCCTGAGCATTTACCCAACAATAGTGGTGTTCTAGGCACCAGTCCATGTGTGTGCACACACGGTGATGGCAGTGGTGCGGTACTGGGGCTCAGCCACAAGCGTAGAGAGTCATAGAGTCTCATGGGCTTTCAAGGGCTAGTTTTTAGGTTGAATTATTTGGAGACAATTCTGGAAAGCAGGAAAAAGAGAGAGTTTTATAATTAAAAGTTAGTTTTAGGACTCTCTCAACCTATTCTGGTTTGCAGGAGCTGCCTGATAAGAATAATCAAAAAAAGAAATTAGTTTTAAGTGATGCCTTCTGCCAGTTCAGTTTAGCAGGAAGTTGTTTACTAGCCTCAGGGCATCCAGAGATGGAGGAGACATCAAAAATCACCCTTTCTATTTGTATTTTTTCATCTTGCATTGTCCAGTGAGGTAAACTGGGTCCCAGTCAGTTAAGCAAGTTACCTAGGTAACATTACAGACAATAATTGATTGTTAACATTGATTGGTATAATTGTTTACAATGTTACATTGTTACAATGTTAATTGTTTACAATGTTAACATTGATTGGTATAATAATAATTGATTGGTAACATTACAGACAATATAAGATTTGTGCATGGGGCTCCTACTGTCTTCTCTCAACACAACAGAGCACTGACTATGCGCTAAACACTGGGTTGGGCACCATGGAATGCAGGCAACCTTGACCTCCATAGAATCTGATTGGGGAGCCAAAAGGAAACACTTGTAGAACAATTGAGAGCTGTATTTACAGATGACCCTTGATTTACAATGAGGTTACATCTCCATAATCCTATTGTAAGTTGAAAACGTGGTAAGTCAAAAATGGATTTAACACACCTAAGCAACCAAACATCATAGCTTAGCCTACTCTACCTTAAACATGCTCAGAATACATACATTAGCCTACAGTTGCGCAAAATGATCTAACACAAATACTACTTTATAATAAAGTGTTGAATAACTCATGTAATTTGTTGAATATGATACTGAAAGTGAAAAAGAATGGTTTTGCACCATTGCAAGGTAAAAAACTCATGTCAGGATGATATGTGTATTCATTATATGTTAAGTACAAAAATGCTGTAGAAAGAAAGGCATCCTGTGGGTCTTGAAGCCACGAATTTTCAAACAGAAAGGATGAAGAAAGGGGCACAGGGGCTCTAAGTTGAGAGGTATGAATCGCAACGGGGCCAGGTGAGTGGTTGGGATGGTCTCATTGGACCAGAGACAACGTATGAGGAGAAAACAGGGAGAGATGGAAGAACTGGAAATGTGGGATCAGGTTAGAGGGAGATCTGATGTGGCAAGCAAACCAAGAGATATTACAGAAAAATAGCCTACTTACGAATTTTTTTGTGTGCATATTATATACATTATTATATATAATATGTACAGAGATATATGTATATATAATATGTATACATACATGTATACACATTATATATTATATACAATATAATATATAGTATTATATACAATATAATATATAGTATTATATACAATATAATATATAGTATTATATACAATATATATCATTTATATATGTGTATATATAATATACATTTATGTTATACATGTATACATATAATATACATTTATATTATATATACACACATATAAATATATATATATATTCCATTCCTGCAACAGAGCTCTTTGGGAATTGTCCACCTTGCTGATCCCTTCTTCCCTTCTTCCCTGGAGGTAGAATCAGGCTCAAAAAGCATCTACAGTCCCCCGCCTGGTGTGGGGAAGAGGTAGAGCTAAGTGGTCAAGATGATGTGAGCAGGATAGCCCTGGAAGAGAGCTTCTGTGGCAGGTTGAGAGGCTCCCAGGTGTTGGAGATCACATACTGAATCCTTGTAAAGAGTTGGGAGGAATTGAAATTCTACTTTAGAGAGGTCATTTTGCGTGTCTCTAATTTAAATTAGGCTGTGCAATATATCTATCCTTTGCTTAGCATCTTTTTTTTTTTTTTTTTTTTGGTGGGGGGGACCGAGTCTCACTCTTTCACCCAGGCTGAAGTGCAATGGTGTGATCTCAGCTCACTGCAGCCTCTGCCTCCCAGGTTCAAGCAATTCTCCCTGCCTCAGCCTCCTGAGCCTCTGGGATTACAGGTGCCCACCACAAGGCGCAGCTAATTTTTATATTTTTTAGTAGAGATGGAGTTTTGCCATGCTGACCAAGCTGGTCTTGAACTCCTGACCTCAGGTGATCTGCCCTCCTCGACCTCCCAAAGTGCTGGGATTATAGATGTGAGCCACTGCACCTGGCCTAACATCTTTAATTTGTTCCCCAAAACATTATCTCTAAGAGAAAAGCTATTGAATGAAGGAAATATTTCCATTATTATAGTAGGAAACATTATGGGACATTTCATCTCAACAATTTTCACAAATGGAAAAATATATCAACTAAACAATGAAAATAAATTTTAGTAGTCAGAACAATTTGAAAGTAAATAAATGATTTTTATTCATGAAGCGAAGAATTATTGTACTCACCAAAGAAAGAATAAATGTCTTGATGGTAGGTGATGGTGGAGGCCAGGGAGTCATTCTTTAGAAAATGCTTTCTCTTTTTCTGTACCATTTCTCTAGATATTTTATAACTCTTTTATAACTCTTGGGCAACTGTGGTTATACTCAAGCCGCACTTTAAAAAAAGTAATAGCACAGAAAAACACTTTTAAACAAAATAAAAATTAATTATGCCAGTGCATTGAAGCACGTGGAAATAACACGTTCTTAACAGACTGAAAAGTTACAGAAGATACTACCTCTTTATCTCGCCTACATGATGTATATAAAGCAAAATGCTTTGGGTTTATTCAAACATGAATTCCAATTTGTCCCTGATGATATTCTTTAACTAGAAACTGCAGTGTCAAGTAAATTGGTGAGTGAGTTTTTGCCTGAAACCACAATGTCAAAATTTCACTTCTTATACTGTATTTATTTAGGATGTTGTGGGGTAAACAACTTGTTATGCTGAATCGAAAGGAAGTGTTTTCTGAAAAATTATGAGAGCCCTTGTGGTGACAAGTCCTTAAAAGGGAAGTAGGGAACAGAGTAGACTAGACTGTTATTTCCAAGTTTTTGCCTGTAAGGTTTCCTCTGCCCAGGATAACTTCTTTCTCCTTTTTAGCCTGACAAACTTGTATTCAACTTTTCAGGATTAACTCAGATGTCAAATTCCATAGGGAAGCTTCCTGGGTCTGCCCCTCATGGCTTTCACCCTCTTGATTTCGTCCAGTACTTTTTCCTCTATGCTCCTGGAGTCCCCGAGTTTCCAACTATCACAACACAGCTATCCACTTTCATGATTGTGGTCTGTTTTCCTCTATACATTTCGTGCAAGTGGTTACTGTGGATATATTCAGTGTCAATAGTCCCTGGCACAGTAACTGGTACAAAGGAGGCATTTAGTAAATTTGAATCAGTTAATGTGTGTACAATATCGTTCAGGAAGGAATTAAGAAGTCCATTTTCGACTTGGTGGGAAGTGTGTTAGTGCTGTTAGTGCTGTAATAAATAATCCCCAAATCTCAGTGTTTTACAAGGTCCATTCCTCATTTTCTTTAATGTGGGTTATGGGTAGGCTAAGAATCTGAGTCAAGCTGTGTGCAAATGAGGACTGGTCCCATGTGTCTCCTCATTTGGGACCCTGTTCTTAAGGCAGAAGACAGAGTTATTCCTAGTTAAGCCAAAAGACATCACTGGATTGAAAGCTTTGGCTTAGACATGGATCGGGAAGTATACTCTGCTTACAGGGGGACATTGGACAAATCCCATTTAAATGAAATGGAGAAATAGTCTCTCATAGAAGGGAGAGATGGTTAGTTGTAAATAACAATATAATAATGTTATATTAACCATGGAGAACAATATTGTTATATTGTTAAATAACAATGTTATATACAGGAACTTTGTCTTTTGTTACCCACTTTAAAAAATATCAGCTTTGCATAGGCACAATGGCTTATGCCTATAATCCCAGCACTTTGGGAGGCTGAGGCGGGTGGATCACTTGAGGCCAGGAGTTTGAGACCAGCGTGGCCAACATGGTGAAACCTGAACTTTACTAAAATACAAAAATTAGCCAGAATTGGTGGTGCACACCTGTAATCTCAGCTACTTGGGAGGCTGAGGCAGAAGAATCGCTTGAACTCAGGAGGCAGGGGTTGCAGTGAGCCAAGATGGGGCCACTACACCCCAGCCTGAGTGACAGAGCAAGGCTCTGCCTGCAAAAATAAAATAAAATAAAATATCGGATTTATTGAGGTATAATTAACATATAGTAAACTGTATGCATTTAAAATGTAGAATTTGGTAAGTTTAGTATATTTTTCACCTGTGAAACTATCATTACAATTTAGATCAGTGGTAGAGAAACTATAGCTTGTAGGCCAAACATAGTCTACCGCATGTTTTTGCAAATAAAGCTGTATTAGAACATAGTTATGGCCGTTTGTTTATTTATTGTTTATGACTGCTTTTGCTCTACAGTGGTAGAGTTGAGTAGTTGTGACAGCACATATAGTCGCAAAGCCAAAACTGTTTACTATCTGGCCTTTAAAAGAAAAACATTTGACAACCTTGATCTAGATAATGAACATATGCATTACTCTTAAAATTTCTTTGTGTTTCTTTTAATTCCCCCTTTCTATCTCTTCCCACAACCCTTCCACCCAGGTAACCACTGGTCTTCTTTCTGTCACTATTCATTTGTTTGCCTTTCTTTTGTACTTTCACCAGCAGTGATTAAGAGTTCCAGTTCCTTCACATCCTTACCAACGTGTGTTCCCTCTTTATAGTTTTAGCATTCTGATAAAGGTGTAGTGGTATCTCATTGTCGTTTTAAATTGCATTTCTTAATGACTAATGATACTGTCTTTGTTTGCTTGGGCTGCCATAACAAGATATCATAGACTGGGTGGCTTAAACAACAGACATTCATTTTCTCACAGTTCTGGAGGTTGGAAGTTCATGATCAGGGCGCCAGCATGGTCAAGCTCTGGTGAAAGCTTTCTTCCTGGCTTGTAGATGGCTGCCTACTCATTTGGTCCTCATATGGGCTTTATACCATGTGTACATGTGGGTGACAGAAGGAGGGAGGAGAAGAGACAGATGGAAGGGAAGAGGAAAAGAGAGCTCCCTTGCTTTAATTATTAAGGCACTAATCCAATCATGAGGGTTCCACTCTCATAACCTAATCTAATTACCTTGCAAAAGCTCAATCTTCAAATACCAACATGTTGAGGATTAGGGCTTACATATACGAATTTTAGGAGGATACAAACATTCCTCCATAACAGATATTAAGATTTTATGTGCTTATTTACCATTTATATATCTTCTTTGGTGAACTGTATGTTCAAATTGGAAATGTAATTTATTATTAATATTTTTTGCATGTGGATATCCAGTTGTCCCAGCACGATTTGATCTCAATTGCCTTTGCAATTTTGTTCTTTGTCCCAATATGTATGAGTCTATTTCCAATCTCTCTTTTCTGTTCTGTTTACGCAGTTTTGGTATGCATTACAACCCATTTTCTTGGTTACTGTAGCTTTGTAATAAGCCTGGAAATCAAATAATGTTAGTAATCCAACATTTTTTTTAATGGAAGTTCTTTTGACAACTTTGATAAAAACTTTGTTGTTTTGGCAAAGTTGTTTTTGCATTTCAATAACAATTTTAGAATTGCATTGTCAAGTTTTGTAAAAAATCACCAGTAGATTTTTTGGTTTAAAAATTGGCAAACTAATTTTAAATTTTATTCAGAAATGCAAGAGACATAGAAGAGCCCAAACAACTTTGATAAGGAAGAAGAAAGAGGAATAACACTGCCAGATTTAAGGGCTTACTATAAAAGTGTAACAAACAAGACATTGTAGTGCTTGTATAAAGATAGACATAGCGCAATAGGACAGAATGGAGAGCTTATAAATAGACATACATATATTTGAATAATTAATTTTCAACAAAGATATCAAGTCAACAGAGAAAGTATAGTTTTAAACAAATGGGCCTATAAGAACTGCACAACCATAAGGAAAAAAGTTCAACCCCCGTATCGTACCATTTACTGAAATAAACTTGAAATGAATCAGACCTAACTATAAAAGTTAAAACTTTGAAACTTCCAGAAGAAAATATGAGGCATAATCTTCACAATCTTTCAGGAAAATATGTACAATGCATATATATGTCAAACGACTTGTGTCTAGAGAATATAAAGAACTTTTAAAGCTCAATATGGAGACAACAAACAACCCAATAAAAATGGGCATACATTGCGGGTGGGAGTATGAAATAGTACAATCAGTTCAGAAAACAGATTTTCAGTTTCCTATAAAATTGAATATATATTTGCTATACAGTTCAGCATTTCCATTTCTAGTATCTGCCCAACTGAAATAAAAACACGTGTCTATGCTGAGACTTATACAAGACTGTTGACTATTGCTTTGTCATAAGAGCCCCTAACTGGAAACACCCCAAATGTCCATCAACAAATTTAATGGATATACAAATTATGGTACATCCATACAATGGAATACTACTCTCCATTAAAAGGAAACAAACCCCTGATGCACACAGCAACATGGATAAAATGTTTTGCTGTGCAAAAGAAGCCAGTTATGAAAGAACCCATACTGCCTGATTCCATTCATGCAAGCGTCTAGAACAGAAAAAGAAGAAAAGAAAAGAAAGAAGTGACTGATTGGTTCTGGGGAAGGATTCACCAACAGACCTAACGTATCTGGCCCATATGAATCCAAAGTTAATAGTTATATGGAATGTGCCTTTTCATTGCCTTTTTATGTTGGAAAACAGGTGCTCTTATATTGGACCATGAAGATGAGGGGCTCATCCTGCTAGACATAGCAGGTAGTGAGTTGAAAGATCCCAGTCCCTAAGGGTTCCATGCAGCATAGCTGCCTGCTTACCTTTGGATTTCTATGTTAGATAAAGTGAGAAATAACCTGCATTGTTAGCATTACTATTATTTAATCGCTTAACTTAAACTTACCTAATATAATAATCTAAAAATCTCCAAACAAAATCCAAACCATTATTTAGCCTTGCATTCTACTTTTGTTGAGCACCTTCTGTGTATTAGATATTATATTTTCATAAATGCTTTCTATTGATTAGTGTTCAATCTAAAGAAGTATGTGGAATTCTCATGCCATTAATAAATGTCTCTGCATCTCATTCCTACCTTGTGTTAAGGTCTAATACCAACTTGGCTGCAGTTACTAGCAAAAACCTTTTAGAGATTAGATTGCCAAAGTAGGAAACCTCATTCTATCCTTGATTCAAAGAGCACACCAAACCCAATGTGAGTGTGTTGTTCAGAATTTAGAAACCTATCTTTGTTGCTTTGAGTACTATGAAACACAAGAATAACTTGTAAAAAACATGTCAGAGAAGCTATGTGTTGTATATTGAAAGTTCAGCTGGGACTGAGAAAGCTCACAAAGCTTTTCAGGGTCATGACTGGTATCTGCATTGGGTTGACTAGTGTCTACCAAAAATTCATGTCTCAGAATGTGATTTTCTTTGGAAAGAGGTTCCTTGCAGATGAGGTCATACTGGATTGGGTGGACCTTGAATCCAGTGATTGGTGTTCTTATACAGAGAGATGTAGAAATACAGAGACTCAGATACATTCAGGGAATAAGGCCATGTGTTGAAGAAGGCAGAGATTGGAGCACTGCAGCTACAAGCCGAGGGACACTCAGGATTGCTGGCAGCCAGCAGAAGATAGAAGGAGCAATGGAGGATACTTCTCTAGAGCAGTGGTCCCCAACCATTTTGGCACCAGGGACCAGTTTCCTGGAAGACAGTTTTTCCACAGATGCTGTTGGGAGTAGTGGATGGCTTTGGGTGGATTTCCTGCAACTAGACAGTCCCATCTGGAGATGATGGGAGAGAGTGACACCAGAAGTGTGTTACTTATGTCCAGTCTACTTCATAATCTCATTTTAATTGCTATCACTGTGGAAAACCCTGCTTCACAAAGATAGGATGTTAGAAATGGAAGCAGGCTTTTCAGTGCTTTGTGGCAATTTCAGGATATTCTGCCCTGACTTTAATCTGGAGCATATGGAGATTTGAAGTTGTCTCAAACATATTTTTAAGGTCACCAGATGCAGCTGTATAATTGAAGTACATCAATTCACTTGCCATTATAAAGCCTACCACCAGATGCAGCTTAATTGTCATTTGCCACTCACTGACAGAGTTTTGATATAAGTCTGCATGCAATTTATTTATTATGGTCTCTGTGCAGTCAAACCCCTTTGCTAATGTTAATCTGCATTTGCAGCCTCTCCCCAGCACTAGCATCACCACCTCAGCTCCACCTCAGATCATCAGACATTAGATTCTCATAAGAAGTGCACAACCTAGATCCCTCACCGGCGTTCACAATAGGGTTTGCGCTCCTTTGAGAATTTAATGCCACCCCTGTTCTGACAGGAGGCAGAACTCAGGTGGTAATGCGAGCTACAGGAGCATCTACAGATACATTTACAAATACGGATGAAACTTCGCTTCTCACCTGTGCTCACCTCCTGCTGTGCGGCCTGGTTCCTAACAGGCAGTGGACAGGCTCTAGGGATCCCTGTCCTAGAGCTTCCCGAGGGAGCATGGCTCTGCTGACACCTTGGTGTTAGATTCCTAGCCTCCAGAACTATTAAAAAACGTTGCTGTTATTTTAAGCCACCCAGTTTGCGTTAATTTGTTATGGCAGCCCTGGGAAACTAATGTAGTCTCCAACATTTCAAATCACCTTTTCTTTGTTTTGGTGACATTCCTTACATGATTCTGTCTCACCTTGGATGTTTGTTTGTTCACACCCAATTCCTTGAATCAGGTATTATTCTAAATTTCATTTTTCTAAAATTTTCATTTCACTCTGATGCATAAAAATTACTGTGTAACTCTACCTTTTACTGAATGAATGTGTAACCTGAATTTTCTTGCTTTAGCGAAGCAGGCCAAATCTGTCCTTTCATCTGGGTAAGTGAAGAAGGTTTGTAGACCCTCTCTTGTCAGTGTGATGCAGGAGGAACAATGTCTTGTGGAACTCATGTTTAAGATGACACCAGGGTCTTCCACAGCCCTGGCTGGTGTCTGGTTCTGTTGAAATGACACTTCCCAGTCCAGCCCATCTGTTATGCTTCATGCAACTTGAATTGACAACATTGCAACAGAGACTTGCAAGCACTTCTCCAAAACACTTCAAATTTCCTGTGATGCAAATCCCTTTAGCTTAATAGAGGTATAGCAGAAATAAAGACATCCAAAAGTCCTCAGAACTTCCTAAGACACTGTCAAGATGATTTGGAAGGCCACTGGTAGTCATTCAGTCAGACTGCCCTATTTGCAAATAAGTGGGGTAAGTCGAAAGCTTTTTTTTTTTTTTTTTTTTTTTTGATATTCAACTAGAAACTCTTTATGCTGCTAACTCTGAACACAAAGGAAAACTATGGACCACTTTGCAATTGTACAGGGCAACCCAATTGTGAATCAGGAGATATCCCCACATGGGCTGTAGGAGAAAACTGCTGCAGTCTATGGAATGTTTCCAGATGTTAAAATAATTGATGATATTCTAAAAACAAACACCAGTGGTTACATTTGGTTTCAACATTTTTGTTTTATTTTCTGTAATGGTTGACTTTCCTCAATGAGTGATTTCCATTTCTCCAGGATGCGTAACACTTACCTCTGAAGGTGTGATCTCCCAACACTTCATTCCCTGGATAGGTTTCTTTTTAACAAGCTAAAACAGACATAACTAGGGCACTGTTTCAGGCTGAGATGACAAATGTGGAACTGAAGAATATCGAAAGCCCTTCAAAAATTGGTTTGGTAAAAGACAGTGCTATATAATGAAACCAAACGCACAGATCGGAATTTTAAAAGAAATCCTAGTGTGAAGATAAAAGGACATGAAAGATAATAAATGTTGAAATGATACACCACCTAATGGTATCCTGTCAAGGAAGAAAGATAATATGATAACTTACAGAGCATCCCTGAGTCTCTATAGGTACTTGACCTATAGTTTGCAGGGAAACAATCTTTTTGTTTCATCTGGCTCATATTAAAAATAGGAAAAACAAAACCAGCATTTTTTTCCCTCCACTCTCACACAGATGGTGAAAAAATCCATGCAATTTTTAACTGTCTGAAATTCTTTAAAGCAATATAAGACAGAAAGAATTATTAAATCACTTTTCCATTTCATATAATGAAAAACTGCACTACCACAGAGGGGCTGGGACCATCAATTCTGGAGCAAGTGGGAGCTCCAATTGGTCCTGCAGGCAATCAATCACCTGGCGGTCCTGGGACCCTGTCTGAGAAGCCATCTTGCTGTAGGAAAAAGAAATTTAGAAAATAATAAGACTAAAGTCAAACTGTTCATTAGCATTTATATAATTCAATTTTGAGATTTTCTTAGTATATAATTTACATACATGACATACATGTGGATGTTTGGAGATATGTCCACATACTTTTACCCATTTATTCTTTTATTTATTATTTTATCTATTAATTTGTTTATTTGCTCATTAAAACAAATACTAAGTGATTACTCTAGGCATCAGGGGTCTAAAGACGTACCAGGTTTGGGCCCTCTCCTTAAACTCAAAATCCACTGAGACAAAGATGGGCAAATAAATGACTATAATGTATCCTGATAAATGTGTAATCATTGTTATATATATTTGACCATTTCCAGGTACTCTGGGGCCAAATTCAGAGACTGTTAGTCAACTGGGATTTGTCTTACCTCTTCCGTTAACTTAGGATTTGAGGGAGTGACAAGCTCTTTTAGCTTTTATTTACTTCTGCATTTGGACTTGCCTCCAATACCAAGGATATTTGATGGCACTTATGGTACCAAATTTTCAATATTTGAGTGGATCTAGATAAGAGAAGCATTTTGCTCTTTGAGGGAGAACCTTGCTAGAAAGACTTACCGAGAGCAATGGGTCATCACAGCCTGTAGATTCGCTGAGTCCCTTGCTACCAGTCTCTAGGTGCAGCAGGCATTCCCTGCTGACAAGGCTCCTCTTTCTAGGATTGATATCTGGTTGGGGAAACTGGATGGGTATCTATAACTACCTACCCACATATAAATAATCACTTTATAGTGTCTCAGTTTCCCCATAAATAAAATGGAGTTGATGCTAATGGGGAGTCAGTGGGAAACAAAGAACAGTGTCTGGCACGTAGTAAGACTGTGAAAGTGTTAGCCATCACTATAGATATTGCTATTCAAACCTGACTTGTGGGCGCTGAACATGCTAATGAAGGCACAACCAGAAAAAGGCCATCAGATTTATTTTTCTTTTTACTTTTTTAATTTTTATTTTTTTTTTGTTTGAGGCGAAGTCTTGCTCTGTCATCCAGGCTGGAGTACACTGGTGCAATCTCAACTCAGTGCAACCTCTGCCTCCCAGGTTCAAGTGATTATTCTGCCTCAGCCTCCCGAGTAGCTGGGACCATAGGCTTGCACCACCATGCCTGGCTAATTTTTTTGTGCTTTTGTAGAGATGGGGTTTTGCCATGTTGCCCAGGCTGGTCTTGAACTCCTGAGCTCAGGCAATTCGCCCTCCTCGGCCTCCCAAAGTGCTGAGATGAATAGGTGTGAGCCACTGCACCCGGCCAGCAATGGAGATTTCTATCAGGTCTCCTTTCACATGCACAGGCTTTGATGTCCTATGTGTCTTCTATTGGAATTCGTGTTTCCCAGGACAGGAGTGATTTTGCTCTTGTCTCTTACTGAGCTCCCTGAAGGTGGAGCCTGAACCAGAAGCCTAATTCTTCCTTAATCTTATAGTTAAGAAACAGTAACTAGAAGGAGGTTGCTGACTGGTTATCCTTCCTGTGGGAAGGATAGGGTTGGAGTTCAAACAAGAGGAAGTTTCTTTAGCAAAAGGTGATATGAGGAGGTTAAATCAAGGTAGGCTTAGGGGGAGAGCTCAGAATAGGGAAGAAGTCTGTTGCTTGGCATGGCATGGCAACGTGTGTTCAGGGGGCAGGAGCATGATTAGATGAATCCTCAGTGTCTCCTTTTCAAGCTTTCCTATGGAGCTTTCCTCCCTATTGTGGCAGATGGTGCTATGAAATTTTTGCTAGAGGGAGGTTATGTATTTTTTCTCCCCCAACTTCCTTGACACAGACCCACATAAAAGCTGTATCAACAAACAGAAAAGTAGCATTTGCTGCTTAAAGAATTTGGAGCCATTTCTGCACTCTAGGTTAGGGCGAGGTGGAGGAGTGTGCTGTAGAAGGGTGTTCTTGGCAAAGGGAAGACTTCTATTTTGTTTGGGAAAATGACCATTGGGGGGATGCTAGGTGATAGCAGGGTTAGTCCCTGAGCTTTTTCTAGAATAGCAAGAGTTACAGTGATAAAGAAATGCATTGTTCTGCATGCTAGTCATAGGGTAGCCTGCTCAAGCAGACTGTTTTCTGAATTTACAGTGATTTTAGGGCTTCTTTTATAGATCAGGAGCCTAGAGTTTGTGATTCTGGAACTGACAAGTGAAAAGGGGAGAAAAGACGTGCAATTGGGAATAGATTCCGCAACATGAAGGCATGAGAGGCTAAGAAGAGAGAGACACGCTGCAGGATTCCTTGTGGAAATGCATGGGACGGGAGACTTTAGAGACAGAGCTGCCATGTCTCCTCTTAACACCCAAGCCTGCAGGAAAGTGGTGTTAAATGAGAGGGACTCTTAAGGTTGAAGAGGTTGAAGAACATGCTGGTTAATAAGTGGAGACTTAGGTCCTTTATTTGGTTATTAAAGAGAAGGGTATTTCAGAGGATTGCCAGCCTGCTGGACACTTGGGTATATGGGGCTAGACCACTGCTAAAATGGTCTGAGCCATACAGTTCTTTACATAGAGAGGAAGGCAGGCACCCAGCTGTGCCAGAGCCTAGCTTGGTGGGAAGCAGTGTCCACCACATGATGGGGACCCATGCATCAGGGTTGTTAACTCGGTAGCCTGCTTTCCAGGGTAGTGGTAGTGGGGATATTTCTTAGAAACCACACTGTGTTCTGGAAGAGACCTCAAGGGCAGATATCTCACCAGACCTTCTTTTTGGGAAGTTAATCACCCTAAGGGGGTCCTAGGAAGGCATAAATAATGCTCTTTCCTCTCAAATGCTCTTACATCTAAAATGCTAACCACTGGTTAATTCAAAAGTGTCCTATTCATCCTTTCAACACATATGTGATGAACACCTACTATGTTCCAGACATTGGGGGTGCAGAGATGACAAGACACCATCATTCTCCTTGAGGAGCTCCTGTCTAGCTGGTAATGATATGGGGGAGGGTCTGATGCTGCCCCAGAGGGTCTAAACTGTAACTGGAAGAAGGCTGGGTGAGATGGGGGCACAGCGGGAGGTGCAGGGGCTGGGGTCAGGGAAGGCTCATTGAATCTCCAAGGAGGGTAGAAAAGAGCCAGCTGGAGGAGTGTGTAGCCCTTATTGGATGCAAGAGAAAGGAAATAATGTGGGGATGAGGAGGAACTCCTAGCCCAGCAAGCTCCCTGTGCAAAGGCAAGAAAGGAGGCAGGCTGGATGGGTCCCTACAAGGGCCATTTCTCTTCCAGATTTTCTTGAGCTCCCCAGTCTCTTTCTCAGGAACTCCTCACCACCAGCCTGGCCTACTGTGAAATGCATGTGCCGTCTCTGGCTGCCTCTATCTGGCATGCGGAGCTCAGGGGGACAAATAATATCAAGAGCCAGGGCTGTGCTGGAGAGATCTGGAGAAGCCCTGCACATGGCCGGTGTTCAGACTCTACGGCAGGGCAGCTTTCTGTGCCTATTGTCCGGGGGTGCTGAGGAGTCACTAATCCGCAACAATTGTATGGGCTTCACACCTGCCTACAGCTCTGCCACTGCTGCAGTGTGATTGTGTTCTCGGGGCCTAAGAGCGCCCAAGACACAGGTAGGAGCAGAATACTTCTGCCTTTGCTTGCAGAGAAAGATAATAACCCAAAGGAGAGGATTTCACAGCTCTTTGAATTGAGTTACATGTTTCCTCTGGTTATTTTTTCTTAGTTTCCTAATATAACGCATTTGCTATTGAGTAAATATCGATCCTGTTGCAGTCAGCATTAGTGGCAGAAGATGCCAAAAAATAATCAGCCAGCTAATCTGGTTTGCTTTCCAGGATGAAGGTGAATGTGGTGTGGTCCTTGTTAGGATGGGGGTGATGTCCACACCACAGACAATTCAATCAATGCATCTGTAATGACTAAGTTCATTTCAATCCCTTTTTAAATAGACACATTCTCCCTGAATGATGCTAGTGTTTGAGTGGTGCTAAATCAGTCTGTCGTTTAAATCTACATCCTAATAGCAGAAAGTAGGAGCTTGCTCCCCTTCTGTTTTTTATTTTTATTATTTTTATTTTTTTACGGGATGAGGGCTGGCTGCAAATTGAATTGCAATAAGATTATTTGGTGATGCAATAAAATCCTCATGAGTTAAAATACCACTAACGTTGAAGTACTGATAATTTTGACCAAGGCTTAGCTCTGTCTACACAAAGGAGAATTTACTAAAATTTTACAATCAAGTTGACAAGGGTTCTGAGCCTGTTACTTTCAAGTTCTTCAATCAGTGCAATGATGATTTATATGTCATTTTCCAGAATCATGGGATCTAAGGTCTTTAGGTATGACCAGTCCCCCTTAAGTCTCTACATTTCCTCCAAATGCCCACCCTGTCTTGGATATTCCAGGGAGGGAAGCACACTCTTCTCAAGGCAGTCGACTATTTGGATAGCTCCAACAGAAAGTACTTCCCTCGCAGAGCCAAAATTGTTTCCTTACTTTTAGCGGTGGGCCATACAAAACAAGCCTAATTATTCTTCTAGATATTTGTAGGCATAAATATTTGAGTGCTTTTATCTGCACTAAGAATCCAGGATCTCAGAATCTCAAGGAAAAGATCGTAAAAGTCAATAATTACAACCCCTTCCTTCCCTTTCCCAACTCCAAGCTAATGCCTAAATTGCTGCTTTCACGTCCCATCCAATATTCCTCTAGCCTGTGATTTCAAGCAGTGTTGAAGAACTCGCTACCAAATGGTGTTTCTTCAAAGGTTGACTTAGACAAGCCTTTAGTGTAGATGGATCCTCCCCTGAATTTATTAGAATTAGAGAGGTAGAATATGACTGATTTGGAGGTGAAAGGATAAAAATCAGTTGTAGAATGTTCTATGGTGGTGTTTGCCATACAAGGCTGAACCTCCTTGAGGATTCCCTGGAGGAGAATGTGTCTGAATATGTAAATAAATAAACCTGTAACAACTAGATGGAGCTATCTATCAGACCCTTGTTAATCCAGGAAGGCAGGGCTAACACCCTCCCTACTGTTTGGGGCAATTGCTATGGGCTTTCCCTTCAGCCCCATCTCATCCCAACCTCTTTCTCCCATCCACTTGGCAAACAAATTTCACCAGATTTCAATTTCTCCCATTCCAAGTTGCCAATTTTTGTCTCTGAAGTTGACTTTGCTTCTTGCCTTTGATGCTGTGCATCTCTTGGTCCTTGATACCTGAATGTGGCCTACCCATTCCTCCCGCTCCAGTACCTCCTGTTATTTTAGCTGGGATCTCCCTGCTCCAGCTGTACGCCTCCAAACCAAGGAGGTAGTGTCCAGCTGGGGCGGAGCCTGGCTCCCTGTGAAAGGAGGGATTTGAGCAGTCACACACATGTTCCCATGGTCTGTTGCCAACATAGGAGTGCAGGAGGGCACGGAAGGCCTCAGTCTTAACACTGGCAGGGAGTAGGTGTGTGTGCCAGGTGATCCCCTGAGGGTCCCTGCTGCTCCACACTTTCTATGGAAACCACTTTGTCCATTGGTCACTCAGGAATGCACCTTAGCAAAAAAAACGGGGTGGGGCAAGTCCCAGTCCAGCAGATGTGGTTCAGAATGAGACCCTTTAGGATGTCTGACTAAATGAGTGGCTTTTGACATTTATAACATAGGCTAGATTTTTACCAATATACCTTCATGTCCATCATCTTAAAAACAATCTCAAAATGCGTGTTGTTGCTGAATTGTTATCCCCATTTTACAGAAGGGGAAATGCAGGCTCCTAGAATTTAAAAAATCTGTGTGGGAGTGTGCACACATCATTAACAAAAAATGGGAAAAAGGAAGTTTCACGCATGTTTACTTCCAGTAATACGTAGCATTATTTTCTAATTTACTCTTGATAAAATCACTGAGATTTATAGCCCAGTTTAGATGACTTGTATTGTCTTTAAGCTTTTCTATAGTCTGTTTATACCCTACCTTGTTTCAAAAATGTTTTGAAATGGTATCAAAATATAAAACAGTGCCTTCAAATGTACAAATAGAATAAAAAGATGAACATACAACATAAGGATATAAAATGTAGGTCAGTAAATGATCGTGGAGGTGATAGTGGTGGAGGTGATGACAATGGCTATTAAACAGTAAGCGAGGCAACTATAGCAAAGGAAAAATAAGTCAGGAAAATGATAGAGATAAGGGAGGAGGGTGAAAAGGCAAAAACTAGCATTAGAATGAAAACCAGTTAGAAAAGTTTTTTCTTGGCCTTTCATCGGAATGGAGGTATGAAGTAGGCTGGGTTCTCAGCAGCCCTGGCCAATGGAAACAGCTGTAAGTGTAGTGATGTCAGCTCATATTTACTGAATGCTTGCTATGTGCCAGAGGACACTGTAAGCATCTTAAATGAAGATCTCATTCAACCCTTACAGCAACCCATGAGCTAGGCTTCTGCTGCTATTCACACTTTACAGATGAAGAAATGGAGGCACAAAAAAGTTTACGTAACTTGCTCAGTATCCTATCAGTGGAAAGTAATGGAGCCAGAAGTCTGTCTCTAGCTGAGGCTCTTAACCATTGAGCTTTCAGGAACATGATGGAAAGTGAGTTGTCTACATAGGGATGACCAGCATGCAAGGCAGAGAGATTGTACTTGCTTTTCCTCTTGCATTATGAAGACTGCTATAAGGATATGATGTTAAGGGCACACAACAGTCTGTAGCCACAAGTTCAACCCATAAACTCTAATCTTTAAATGCATAAGAAACAGTTCTTTATCTGTGGACCATATCTGGATGTCCATTCCTCGTCAGGGCAAAGCTGCTGGTACGTGCAGAGCTGGGGTCTGGGTGTAGATAGCGGTAATAAGAATGTGGTCTGAGAAAAAAGTTAGCTGCTTTCCATTTTCACAGATTGAGCAACTGGATGCCTTTTAAAAGAAGTTTTGATGTTGCTGCTGATATTTGTGGTCTGAGCTGAGCTGTCAGTCGCTTCCCACATTACCTGCCAGCCACTCTCAGTCCCATTTTGGGGGGTGTCTGTGTGCCATTTCGTGGCTTTGCCTTTCTTCTCCTACAAATGCTTCCTCTACCCCATCAGAGCCAGCTCTGCGACGGACCTGACACACTGACTTTCACGCATGCCTTTACGATTATCTCCCCTTCCTCCCCTCCCCTGCCTGGCCGTGAGAACAGATGGACCCGATGTCTATTTTTGCTCCTCCTCTTTTGCTTTTTGTAACTTTTGGTCTGTTGTTTTCACCAATAGACTCTTTCATGTTTTCATTTGCTTTTTTCTTTTCTTTTAGAGGAAGGGCAGAAAAGGAGCTGTCTGCCTTACTGCTCTCATCAGCATTTCCCTCCAGGTCTTCTGCCTGGGGAAACAGGAGTTTCCCAGTACAAAGGGAGCTGGGGGCCTGGGACAAACTGAAGCTTTGTTTAGAGGGGGTTGAGTGTCTGTGGCTGGAGTTCAAACAAATGTCATTAGCTTAATCCTCTACCTCACAGTCATCATTACAAAATCATTTCGCCTTACGCAAAATCAGTGCCTGGTACAAAATGGAGTGAAAAATGTCACTCCAATACGTCATTTCTCACCGTGGGGAAAGCAGGTAGATGCATTAATAATCAACGATTTCGCAAAATGAATGTGTGCTGGCATTTACACCAGAACCCAAGAAAATAGGAAATGTTCTCCTTTTCAATTTTTTTTTCTATAGTGGAAGTAAAGCCATTGCCTCTTATAGGAGTTAATGGGAATGGCAAGATGAAGAACACATGGAAAATATGTTTGCACTTAGCAGGCTACAGGAGTGACAACTTTTCTTTTCTTTACCATTGTTTATAGGAATGTCAATATTGAGGAATTTTTAGTATTATAAAAGGTTTAAGATTGTAAAATTGCTAATAAAGTTTTTATGTGGTAACAATGCCACTTGTAGAACTTGTATTGTAACCTCAAATCTAAGCTTTTCAGGGCAAATCGCTGTATTGGAGTGCCTAAAGAAGATTCCTAAAGCAAACATAGGCAGCTTTTGTCAGAACCGATTACAGACTATTACTGCTAGCTTGGGAGTTTGCAGACGGAGAGTGAGGGAACCCAGTGCTCTGAACAAAGTCCAAGATAATGCTAATGTTAACAGTAACTAGTTAATCTTTACATCTGCTGAGGTTCTAGATGTCAATTAACAATTTCAACACCACTGAGTAAAATTACATATCTTACAGCCGTTACTATCACAATGAAGGTTAGAAGAACACCTGTCGAAATTTAATAATCACATAGCTTCTATTCTTACCAGGCTTTGCTATCAGCCACAACTTTCTGACTAATCACTGGTGATTGTGCCCATTGACTTACACTCAGATTTTAATTATAGCAGATGGCAACGAGCATATGAGAAATCATATTTCTACAAACCTGTCCATTTGCAAAAGGTCTTGTTCAAGTTCAGAGAAATGCTTAATTCAGAATGTGCAAAGCAATAAAGCGAATTTTAAAATGACTTTTATTGAATTCAAAAATTGTGAGCTAAAAGCACTTGAGTCCATTTAAAAAGCAATTTTATTGAGTTAATGGTGAGTATAAAGAATTAAATCAATAAAGCCCCACTTGCCATTAAGTTCAAAAACAATGAAAGCGTTTTATTAACTGTGTTGTTTTAAATTCAACAATATATGTTCCCCTCAGTTGTTTTGTCCTCTCTCCTACATTTCTCTCCAACCTTAGGCCAATTTGCCAAGACTTTTTTTTTAATCTGCTCCTGAATGTGGGCTTTAAAAGGGCAAGTATGTGTAAACAGACATGTATATAATCTAAACCATTAGCAAAACTAACCTGGGGTAGGCCGTTTAACTACTCTGCTCAGTTTCATCATGTGTGAATCAGGGATAGCTATATATACTTTACACGTGACATTTCTGGAGATGGGGTATGGCGACCCAGTCAGTGGGGTGAACTTGTAACGACTTCCTATGCATTTATACATCTATTATAGAGAAATGAAGGTAAATCCCCCAGATGGTAAATATTAGGTTAGAACATGAAATTGCTGTTTTTGGAGGTCAAAAATGGTTGAATAACAGCAATTTTATATGATGCAAGCTAATGCTAGTATAGCACTCTGGAATTCATTCATTTATTCTCTCAGTTATTTAACAAATGAAGTGACTGCTCTGCCAGATACTGAGGGTGCAGTGATAAACCAAGAATATCTGAAGCTTAAGATCTAAGAGTAAAAGGCAGCAGACAAATCGACATTCAAATAAGTAAATAATTCAAGTGTGAAAAACACTACCAGTGGAATTTTTTGGGGCAACAAAAGAATAACAGAGGAAACCAAGGCGGGCTCCTCGTGATCAATGCTGTGTGGACAGACACCTGCACTGGTGCAAGCCAAGGGAAGCATGTGGGGAGCACTGCAGCAGAGGCAAGAGCATGTGGGAAGGGCTGGGGGATGTCGGTGACTGTACATCTAACAGGTGGAGAAGGTCCTGGAGTTGCTGACGAATTCTTTCTTCCTGCTGCTGCAACTTTCCCCTGAGGTGGCTGTTTTAGTTTCTCGGCTTTGTACTTGGATGCCCTCTTTGCTCAGGCCCTGGGACTGAAACTCCAATGTGATGGCCTAGACAGCTTGGCTAGCCACCTCTGCCCCTGTGCTGCATGTAGCTCCCCATGGTGCCTTGGGCCAGCGATCCCCCATTGCTCTGACAGCCTTTATTCAGAGTCTAGACTCAGAGTCTCAAGATTCAGCCTGAAAGCAAGAGGGTGCTGGATGGCTAAGGCAGCCTGATCTGTGGAAGCATTACACTCAACCAGAAACTTATCCCTAGGAGGGCACCGTAAGAACCTATCGAGAACAGCGTGTTTTACAGGTTAATAATTACTTATGTGACAGGCACTAAGGTATGTAATTCATTGATAAATTTATTACTCAATTGCGGTCCGTGGAGATAGGCATTACTATTGCCTCATTTTACAGATGTGGAAACTAAGCGTCAAGGAAGTTGAGTGACTTGCCCATGGCCTCATAATGGAGAGGTGGTAGGACAGGAAGTCTGATCCCAGAGACCCTGTCCTTAACCTCTCTGCCATGCTGGCCTCCCAATCCCACTCATGTCATAACTGAGCATGTTGCACAATTGACAGGCTGGTTTTCTTCAAGGAATACTATAGTGAAGCCATGCCCCTGCGAGTCAGAGGTTGGGTTTCCCACAGCTAATGCAGCCTCACTTGTGGAACTCATTTAAGTAACAGGCGCATTTTGAGACCAGAACTTGAGCCCTGAAGCCTGCATGTCCTAGCAGGTTGAGGGAACAAACTCAGCTTCTGACTCTTGATACAGACTCCAAGTATCAAGACATGTCTATACATCGTCCTGGGTGCTGTGGCTAAGATGGCTTTTGGGAGAGCTAAGCAGGAAGTCGTCCATTGCAGAACACACCTTTCAGCTCCATGCTGCTCAGTGGGATCTTACTGGGGCAGGCATTAGGAATGTTGTTTGCTCAGCTGGGCTCAGACTGGCAGAGCAGGAGGTCATTGTAGTGGTGGCAGCAGGGACAGGCAAGGAGAGAATCCAGACAATGGTGAATTTCCAACTGCAGCCTCATCTCCACTGGGAGATTCTCCTTTCTAGGGCCAACCCATAGAATGATGTTTGGGGGCTGATATATTTCCTTGTCCCATTACAAGTGACAGCACATAGTTTACAATCCCACAGGCAGAATTCACACGCTATGTTGTTTCCACTTCCTGGGGGCTTCCAAGCAGGAAAAGATGCCTGTAAAACTACTGGCACCGGGGGGAAAAGAATGCCCTCCAACTGCAATTGTCTCTCAAGTGTCCTGGCGGCTGGGAGGCCTGCTTCAGGCAGCAGGACTAAGGCACAGCCTGCAGAGGCAGTTTTGGATGTGGTCTCTCCTGGGATCCCCAGATCATGTATCGATTTCAGGGCCCTGTATGGAACAGCGGATGGAAAGGGGAGGCCTGACACGCTGTGAAATGCGATAAAACCGGTATGGTTTGGTTGAGGGCGCCCAGGCTTTGTGACACCCGCCTATCTGTTACACTGATGCTGTTACACAACTGTCTGGGAATTCATCTGTGTCCTCATGTGTGCAATGATGCCAACCTGCCCCAAAGTGGGTGGGCACAGGGAGGGAGGGATCAGACTGGTTCGTGTTCCCCTGCTTTGCTGTGTAGAACTCCCACACCCATCAAATGACATGCTGGCGGAAATCAGCAGCAGGAAGCTAGGTTGTCAATTTCAGTGACGCAGTTAGCCTGACCTTGGCAAAATCCAGGTCACTGGGGGTCTTCCTCTGCCTTGGTCGCCCTCACAGAAAACTCGAGCAAATTTTAAAGCTCAGGAAAGGAAGTTCTCAAATTTCCCTGGAAACTTCTTTCAGTACTTAAAACTTATGAGCAAACAACCCAAATATTCGTTAACAGGTGAGTGGATAAAGAAATTCTTGTCCAAATGATGGATTACGATGCAGTAATAGGAAGTAAGGAGCCACTGATAGATGGAACAACATGGATGAATCTTAGCAGCATGGTGCTAAGTGAAAGAAGCCACACTCAAAAGACTATGCACCGTACAGTTCCATTTATTTGATATTCTGGAAAAGGTAACGTGAAAAAAATCACTCCCACTACAAGTGGCTTTTAACTTCAGGAGTGTCTTGGGGGCCTCCATGGGAGATGAAGGTAAAGTAGCATTGGATGGGATCTAAGCCTTTACTTCATTTGGAGCAGCTTCACTTTTATCTGTTTTATGAATGAAGGTTTGGTTCCTTTGAAAAACTTGTTCTATACTTGAAAAAAGTGTGAAAATGTTAAATCAGGTGAAACAATATTTGGAGTCACAGTGAGGAGATGTTGTCTTCTTTGCTCCTTGCAGGGACCAACTAGCTTGGGAACTCCTGAGGTGAGAGGATCTGATTAATTTTGTGATTTCATTCTGTAGAAAAATGAACATATGCACAGGAACTTACAATTCTGCATACAGTTTCAGAGACAGTTGTGGACTCCCTGAAGTCTATCCTCAGAGTCCCCAAAAGCCCATGGATTTCCAGTTCAGGATCTTGGCCTTGGAGAGTAGGGACTATATCCTTTCTTTCTTTAATACAGCCTCTTATCATTTAGTACAAGTGTATCAGTTATCTACAGTTATCTACTACTGTGTAACAAGTCACCCAAACACTTCATGACTCAAAACAACAATACTTTATCATTCTTCACAATTTTGTGTGTAGATTGGACTCAGTTGAGTGATGTTTCTATTCCATGTGGTGTTGGCCAGGATTACTCATATAATTACATTCAATGGGGAGCTTGCCTAGGTGCTCTGCTGGGGCTGAAATATCTGAGATTATCTCATCCAAATGTCTGAACACCTGGTGTTGACTGTCACCTGAAGTAGCTTAGTTCTCCATGTAGAGAGGACTATCTCTCTCCGTGTGGGTTCTCATGAATCAATAGTTTAGCCCAAGTGGTTGACTTCTAAGTGATGAGCCAGAAGCTTCCAGGTCTCCTAAGGGCTAGCTCCAGAACTGGCTGTATCACCTTCACCATGTTTTGCTGGTTAAACCAAGTTACAGAGCCAGCACAGATTCAAAGAGAGAAGAGATAAACTCTGTGGCTGGGTTGGAGGAGTGCTATGATGCATACTGGGATGGCAGGATTGCTGGCGGCCATCTTGGAAGACATTCTACCACCAGGCTCTTGCAAAATGCAAGATGACTGATCAGTATTAAGGGTAATCCTGTTGTACTACCCAGCGCAGTGAGCTCCTGGGACATCCCCTGTGCAATTACACCTTTCTTTTCAAGAATCTATTTTCTAATGTATTTCTTCTTGTATGTTACCATGAAGACAATCAGGTGGTAGTTGTACCCCTGTTCCTCACAATTCATATTGTTCTGCCAATTTCCCAAGGACACATCCACCTCACCTACAAACTCTATCACATATGTGAGACTTTATTATACAGTTCATTCTGTGATTTTCTCTTGCCAGAAATATATGTCTGTTTTCTCTAGACAAACTGGAAGTTCTCCAAGAAAAGGAGCCACAGCTCCTATTTCAGGAAGCTGGTATGATTTTTAAATGGGAACAGCCATTTGTGTAACCTTGCTACAAAGGCAGCACCAGACCTTCATGGGTGCCCCATTTCTCTCTCAGATGAGAAGGTGGGCAGGCTGTGGCTTCCGTGCACACCTGAGGTGGAAGGAGCTATCTCGCTGCTGGGCAAGCTCTTCCCTGTGACTTCATAAGAAAGCATTTCCCATAGGCTGGGGTTGGGTTTAGTGGAAATAGGGTCCCACTGCAAACTTTCCTGGGAAGCACTGACCCCACACTCACTCTGCACTGTTGAGTCTATAGTAGCTGCCCAAATGCTCTACTCAAGCTGTCCAAATGCTCTACACTTCTGCTGCTTCCTGATGTTTTTGCTGCTTGCCTAGGACGCTTCCTCCTCTCTCATTTTGTTGCCCCATCTTGGCTTATTCTTCAAAGTCCACCTCATGTAGCTCACAGTGGTCTTACTATCATCCAATATCCACAGGTTCTCAGGGACATGGTGTCACAGAGCCAGACAGCTGGAAAACACTTCTGAGCTTCTAGTCCAGTAGCTTCAAACGCCCCAAGGACTGGGGTCTAAGGAGGGGCCTCAGGAGCATGGTGATGATGGGTGGACCTCTAAGCCAAGCTCTATACTTTCCACTTCCATTTACACTTGAAGGCTCTCCTGTGATCTGTTTAATCATGACCTTCCACGTAAAATGTTATGTGGTAATCATAAAAAAAGATTTCATGCTTAAATCTGAAAACTGTAGATTTGACCCAACTCTTTTTTTTTTTTTTTAAATAAATAAGAATAACTGGTCTAAAGACTTGGAATGAGTGCCTGGCATTTAGATGAGTAGCCAGTGGTAGACTCAGAACTCAGGTCTCCCTGTCTTTACTGACTACTATTAATTATTCTGAGATCATTTGAATGACGGTAGGACCCATCCAGATCAAAGAATGAGAGTAAATGTCTCCATATGGCTTTGCTTTGTCTTAAGAAATATTTTATTTGACTGGGATCCCGCCCCTGCTTTGCTGGAATTGCCTGTGCTGCAGAACTATTATTGCAGGATTATTCTGTGCTGCAGTACTGTCTCTAGAGCCTGCTGGGAGCTTGTTTTGCTAGCTCAGCTGTTTCTCTGCTTGCCTTGCCTGGATGATGTCAGATGCGATGTTGTTTCCCTCAAGAGTCCCCCCTCCTGCCGCTCACTGCCTCCAAGTCTCTTTTGGTCCAGCTAGCGATGTCTTCATCTTCCCCCCTTTTCTCCTGTTCTCTCCACTTTTGATATCCTTGAGGTTGATAGTGTTTGTCAGGTCTGTCTTTAACTCTGGGGAAAGAGCTGGTGGAGCCATCTGTGGGTTTCGGAGAGCATCCCTGCTTGTAATTATTTTTCCTGGAGCCACCCTTGATGAGATGAAGGCCCATTGTTGCATTATTACCAGTTGTCACCTGGGCTTTCTCATCATAGAGTCTGTCTTGGTGGTGGGTGAGGAGGAGCAGCAGTAGCATGACGGGTCTCAGAAAAACAGTAGTTGTTGATTTCTTCACAGACAATTGAATGAAGAAGTTGGCTCCCAGGATGATGCTCAGTTTGGCCAGAGTTTCCCATGATGGGGGTAAGATTTTTGTAACTTCTTCCCATTCCAAATGTCAGGGAGCTATCAGAAACTGGGTGAAAATAGAGAATGGGCACTTTCTCCACATGGACAGGATGTCCTTGCCCCAGAATAATGAGCAAAGATGAAATCATCATAATCCCTCTAAAGCTGTAGTAATTTGGGTTAATTACCTTGACAGACAATGAAAACTACCAAAAGGGTTAAATTAAATTAAATCCAATTCAACGACTGAAAGAGAGTTTGATGTTACAAGAGCACTAGACAAGGAGCTGAAAACCCAGGTTTTAGATCAAATTTTGTCATTCATTTATTGGATAATATTAGGTGGGATTCTTCCTCTCTATCTGTCTACATTTCTTGACTTACAAAATGTGGCATTCTGAATAAATTCTATAAAGAGCCCTTTCCTTCTCAGAGTCTATCATTTGCATATTTGTCAAGCACCAACCCTGAGCAGGGCAGTGTTTTGGGTCCTGCAAAGGCATATACTGTCTCATACTGTAGTGCACACTGTCAGTGTTTTTGTGAAGACCTGCTGTTGCATTCAGTTCAAACATAAATGGTTGTGTATTAGGCTAACAACTCATTGCCAAAAGGAATTGGCTTTATGTGAATAGAATGTTAGTAATTAGAACATTAATTGTTTAAAATGTAAATGCTTGCTTATAAAGTGCTTAAAAGGACTACTTCTGCTAAATAGGTTGAGCAATCCTCTTGCAATTGCCTTTATCCTTTCCAGTTGTTTAGCTAGTGCTTTTTCATAGAATGTTCCTATAACTATTTATGATTTATGCTCTGTCTCCTCCAAAAAAGGATTTGAGGCAGCTTAACGCAGAAAACACATACAAACCATGGCAATTAAAATTTAAAAAAGGAAAAATAAAAGGCAATAGAAAGTGATTATAAAAGAGGAGATGGGCTTTCTAAATAGCTGGGATGAGTTAGTTTCTGTACTTGATCCCCAGGTTGACTGCACTTCCTTTGCTCTCGAAACACAAAGGGAGCCAGGAGGATACAGAGTACAGGCATTCTACAAATACAACCAAATACTTACTATGTGTGTCATCCTATGAAAAACCGGGATTCCTTCCCTTAAGGAAAAGTGAAAAGATAACAGACAAATATTTGGGATGCTATGCAATTAATAACATTTTCAGTGGTCTCCTGATTATTTTAATTAAGTACTTCTACCAGAAAGTTTGGGAGTGTATCCTTCTAATGTGTGTATTTATTTGTATATAAATGATATATTTGAACAACTATACTAAGATGTTATGTACATCATGAAACACACACAAAAGAAATGAATATGTTTGGGAAAAAAATAAACACAAATAGTTCTAATATTTTCTTCCCACCTTCCAGTGGTGTGATCTATTTACATGGAATGTTTATAAGCAGAACATTAGTTGTTTAAATGTTAAATAATTGAATGAATAAGTGCTAATAAAGTATTTAAAGAGGATGTCTTCTAAGTGGGCAAGGCAATTCATCTGCAATTGCATTTTTTCATATACGATTTTTAGCAAATGTCTTAAAAAATAAACAATTTTAGATTTATAGCAAAGTTGCAAACATAGTACAAAGAGCTCTATCTATAACCTTCCCAGCTTCCCCTAATGCCAACCTCTAGCAAATGTCTTTTTAAATAGACTGCTGTCACCTGGAGCACACCCTGGGATATCTACACCCTAGCCCTTTTTGGGGACAATTAAGGAACATTAACTTTTTTCCCTTATAGTCTATTTTTTATATAAACATTTAACTAAAGTGTACTATGCATAGATCCAAATGCAAAAATCTCGAGTCCCTGAAGGCCAAGGGTAGATCCTTGGGAAGCATGCTCACAGAAGTACCCACTAAAGCCTTCAGTGGACTCTTCGCTCCTTGTGAACCACTGGTGGTGAGAACATAGCCCGGAAGGTGAAGCTCTAGCTCTCTTGTTCAAGGTGTAATTCTAGGATCTAGAAAAATGCCTGGAGTGTAGAAAAGACACTTAGTAAATACTTATTAACAGATTGAATGAGAAAAAAAAGTTTTTCTAAGCGTCATAGAAAGTGGAGAGAGACTGTAAATAATTATTTTCCTGTTACATATTCAAATTTATTTTACAAATAAAAAAACAGGCCTTTTTTAGCCACGGAAAAGGAGTGGAAGCCAACGGAAATTTTGCCATGTTTAAAGAATTAAAATTAACGGCACCATACTTCCAACTTATTCCAGTGATTGTTTAGAGTTCTTTATAAATGGGTGCCCTGAGCAGGTGCCGACTGGCCCATACCTTACCCTGGGTTAGGTACCTATGTGACTAGTTTGTTATTTTTTTCTTTCAGAGCTTAGCTCACACGGGAGGGACTCTTCTTGTCCACATGTCACTGGTGCCTGGGGTGCTGGCAGTCTCCCAGGAGAGAAATCAAGAGATATCACCAAACATAGCAGCAAAGGTCAGTTTAAGTTTATCCCAGCTTGTGCACAAGGGAGCTAGCATTGAGAGAGGAAAAATGAGTGGGTTGCTCCCCGAGGGTAGTGCGTGTGTGGATTAGTTTTATAGGGTCTCTTAATAGGAAAAAAATGCATCACAGCATGTGTAGAAGAAAGTTTTCTAACGCTTGCCCGTTGGCTCAACATGCTGCTTCATACATTGCGTGTAGCATTAGCATTGTAAATCTCCAGCCCTGGGTGTGAATTTTAGCATTAAAATGAGGAAGAGGTAACTTTAGGTTAGAGTTAAAGTCTAACTGGTATGTGGCATTCCAGAAAAGTCTCTAGCTGCCTGAAATAGGAGCTTGCAGTTAACAGCTTCTTGAGTCTCTTGTTACTGATTGGCTTAGAGTTAGATAAAAGCTAGAGCTTGAGTGAAGGACTTTGATCCTTTTCCTCCAGATTATTTTAAAACAGGGAATCAACCAGCCTGCCTGTCTCACACATTGTTCTCTCTCTCTGAACTTAAACAATTTCCCATCTGTACCAACTATCCCATAATTGCATTGTCTTCTATCACCCCTACAGAATCTTGCTTGTGTAGTGGGTAAGGTTGTGTTAACTTGGTTTCCTGTCTGCAATGCTTGTATCACCAACTAGATGTATATAGGCCAGTGTCTTCCTTAAATATAGGCCAGTGTCTTCTCATCTTGATGTCTTGCAGATATTATCACATGGTGATGTCAAGTTAAGATGCTAGAGTTTCCAACTATCATGTATCCTGGAAAGGTGCCTCAGTGAGGCATCATTAGCTGGTCAATCACTTTCAGCAGACATGAATTGAGTGCCTACTGCCTGCAAGACACTGTTCACTGCCCTTGTCTGTGTTAGAAGGGTTAGTCAGGGAGGGCCTTTCTGATAAGTGAACCTGTGAGCCAAGACCTGAATGAAATAAGAGAATGGGGTATGAGAGTAGCTGCAGAAGAGTAGTCAATGTAGCAAGAACAGCCAGTGCAAATGCCCTGGGGTGAGAAAGCCAGTGCTGGGCTATTAACACCTTCCCTTGACAACCTAAGAGAGCCCTTCTTCTCTTTGCACTTAGGAGTCCTCACCAACCCATCAAGTGAGTCCATTGGACAAGATTTCCAAGCTAACATTTTTGTGACTTTATGGAAACACTATTTTTTAATGGAGAAAACACATTTTTACTCCTGCAGCTGAGACACACACTCCCCTCTCACATATTTCACGTCATTTTTTCCCCACTCCCTTCACTCACACATACTTCACTTGTCTTTATTTTAGAATCATTCTAAGTGACATTTTGTGAATGTGTTTAACACAACCATGGAGTCAGGGTCATGCATTAACAACTGTCCAAGTAGCCTAGGTTGAATAATGCCAGTGGCACTTGCCACTCTCCCCTCTCCCCTCCACACATGCACTCCTGGGGGTCCTGAGATTGCTACACTAGAAGATTCTAATGTGGTCACTTCCCTGGGTGACCTATCTTCACCTTTTTCAAGATTGTCTGGGTATGTGCTAGACAGAGACACCCAGTGCAGTGACCTTTCCACTGAATCCTGGGATCCACCATGTATCACTAGAAGTTTTTCACACTGGATTTTAGATCTCTCTATCTTCAGGCATGAGTTTCTCTAATCTGGAATACTCTATTCTTTTGAATTGCAAAGGGACATGTGGTTTTGGTTTGTTTACTCTTAGGTCATGAAATGATAATTTAGCAGTTAATGAGCAAAGAAAAAGACCTTCTTTTCATGGCCAGGAACTTTTTGGGAGCCTCCGTTTTTAACAGCAGTAACTTGCTCTACACTGACTCTGAGCTGGCCCACATCCCTGAAGGCGTGGTCCTAATGGGATTAGGGAAACCATGGCTGGCAGGGTTTCCTTGGGATGACTTCTCAGCACAAATGTCCTGCCTCCCTGGATCCAGCCCAGAGACTTGCCTTGGGATAGGACAAGAGTGAAAGGCAAACCAAAGACCATAAGCCACTTCTCTATGTTTCCTACAAATGCTGGGGTGTCTATTATTCTGCATAGTGGGGTGCATTAAGCAAATTCTCCTTTTTCAGGGTGGCTGAAGCTGAATTTCTGTTTATTTTTGTTTATGAATATCTGTTAAACCAGGATCATATCCTCAACCCCCAGAGAGGAGCGGGCTACCTTTGCCATCACGCTCAGCCTCATCACCAACCTGAGGCTTACCCAGTCATCCGGATCTTCCCTTCACCTTGCTCCTGGAGTATAGAGATTCTATATTCTCTTTCATCTGACTCCCGACATCACTTCTCCATATTGACTGGGGGTGCTGTTTTTCGGCTTGGATTTTTCTTTCTTAAGGTGAGTAGTTCTTAACCTTTCAGGACTCATGGATTCCTGGACCTTCTCTCACCAAAACTGGCCATGTAAAATTTTACAATTTCATGGGGTGTGAGGATTCCTCAAATCTTTTCTATGGGGTATGGATTCCAGGTTAAGCAGTCCTAAAACTGGTCTTGTTTTCTTTATTTACAGACCCTGTGGGACCAGAGAAAGAAGAAAATAGTCATGTAGGGGAGCTTGCTTCCTGACTTCCCGAGCTGATGTTATTGGTATGAGTTTCTTGTTCCTGCTGTAGTACATTACTGACAAACGTGGTGGTTTCAAACAAGACGAGCTTATTGTCTTGTAGTTTGGGGGCTAGAGGTCCTAAAATCAAGGGGTCAGCAGGGCTGCGTTCCTTCTGGAGGCTCTAAGGGAGAACACATTTCCCTGCCTTTTCTGGCTACTGGAAGCAGCCAGCACTCCTTGGCTTGTGGCCCCTTCCTCCACCCTCACAGACATCAGTGCAACATCTTCAAACCTTTGTCCCTGAGCTCTGCTTCCTTTGTTACATCTGCTACTCAGATTCTGACTTTCCTGCCTCCTTCTTTCCCTTAAAAGGGCTCTTTTGATTAAATGGATTTGTCAGGATGATTTCCCATCTCAAGAGCCTTAACTGAATCACATCTTCAAAGTTCCTTTTGCCATAAAAGGTCACAGATTCACAGGTTTCAGGGTTTAGAACATGGACTTCTTTGAGAGGCTGCTATTCTGTCTGCTACACTATCCTTAAGCCTCACCTCCTAGGAACTCTCTATTTAGACCACTCAAAATCCACATCAAAAGAGGCTGAATCTCTTCCCCACTCAGTCCCCATTTTCTCCCTAAGGAATTCTTCTTGCACTGGTGAATGACAGCCCCCCACTTCCTGCCATCGGACATTCTCCTTCCCATGGGGGTGAAGGCCTTTGCCTGCCTTATGAGATAACTATAGAAAGACAAATGGTGAGGCCAACATCTGGTCAGCACAAACACACTCCTGGCAAATGCTGCATCTTTCCTATCATCAGCTAAGACCTCAGCAACAGGGGAACAAGAAAGGATTGGTTATTCTGTATTTACTTGTGTCAGCTCTCTCATTGGCAGAGACCATTTCTGGGGTTCCATCCAGGAAGAGGGGTTGGAGGACAATGCTAATATGACCATACAACTCTTCTTCACATCACTGCAACTTTGTTTTCCCTGCACAACTTTAACTCTTCTTTCTACCTAATTCAGTGATCACAGAACCAAAGCTGCAACTGGACGCAAGGGCAGGGATAATCCCTAAGCAGGAAACTGTAACTATACTTTTGAACTTTTATGTCAGAATTCCCAAACGCCTAATGGGGTAGACTTTGCCTTCCGCCTATCTGGCAAAATTGGTCTTGATGATGAATGCAGATACATTATTGCCTAGTGGTCAAGACAGCCCACTAGCTCTGTATGTGTGTAAACTCACCCTATTAAACGGAAGTGAATTGAGAGAGAAGCACCTGCTAGACCAGTATTGCTATCAGCAGTGTGTATCTGAACAGTGCCAAAACTAACAGCCCTTCTAAAGGTAGAAAAGTTTGGAAAAAAACAATGATAGGCTGGGGCAGTGGCTCATGCCTGTAATCCCGGCACTTTGAGAGGCTGAAGTGGCAGGATCCCTTGAATCCAGGAGTTTGAGACTAGCCTGGGCAAGTCTCAGAGAGACCCCATCCTATTTTTAAAAAAAAAAAACAAAATCAAACAAAACAAAAAACAATGATAAATGGATAGAAGGAAGAATAGTAGCTAAGGGTAAATGAATGAACAGATGGGTTATGAAACAAGGGAATTCAAATGTTACAATGGTCCCTTGATAAAAATGATATTGTCTTTTAGCTTCATGCAAATGCCTGAAAGGACGAAGCCATGTGTTGCAAAGACCACTCCTGTTTTTGGGAACCTGACAATGTTGAATGGAAACCTGCAAACCTGAGTGGGTGGCATTGCTGTAGGAGACATTTTGGTCATATAATGTGATCATGACCTGGACCAAATTGATAATGACTGAGTGAGATTTTAGTAATATGCCTGTATCTTTTGACTTACTTTTCAGGTTACATCTGTAACCATACTTCAATATGGTGTAGCACTGGCATCATGGGTAAGATTCAGTCCCCTTATTTGAATAAGTCTAATGACGGTACCGCTATTGATGACCAAATATATCAGGAAACGAAGTGAAAACCTCCTCAAGATATAATGCTGATGGAAAATGACTGGCCTGAGGAAATACTAGATTTTGTTAATCATCATCTAATTGCTCTGCTAAATAGTTATGGCCAGGTACGGGGCTCATACTTGTAATCTCAGCATTTTGGGAGGCTGATGTGGGAGGATCTCTTGAATCCAGGAGTTTGAGAGACCAGTCTGGGCAATATAGTGAGATCCTGTCTCTACAAAAACTGAAAAATAAAATTAGCCAAGTGTGGTGGTGTGCACCTGTAGTCCCAGCTACGTAGGAGGCTGAGGGGAGAGGATCACTTGAGCTTGAGCTCAGGAGATCAAGGCTGCAGTGAGCTGTGATCACACCACTGCACTCCAGCCTGGGCAACAGAGATCCTGTCTCTAAAACCAAAACACAACAATAGTTCTGCACAAGTGTTTTATGAGATATATCTGGTAGTAGAACAAGTCATCATATCAGGACAAAAATATGAAAATTATGCAATGACTTCCTAGACAGATAAGTTGTTTTCTTTTCTAAATTTAATTTTAATTGAAAATAAAAATTGTATATATTTGTTGTGAACAACAGGATGTTTTGAAATATGTATACATTGTGGAATGGCTCAATTGCATTAATTAACATATGTGTTATCTCACATAGTATGATGTTTTTGTAGTAAGAACACTTAAAATCTACTCTTGGCCGGGTGAGGTGGCTCATGCATATAATCCCACCAATTTGGGAGGCTGAGGCGGGTGGATCACCAGAGATCAAGAGTTCAAGACCAGCCTGACCAACATGGTAAAATCCTATCTCTACTAAATACAAAACATTAGCCGGGCATGGTGGTGCATGCCTGTAATCCCAGCTACTTGGGAGGCTGAGGTAGGAGAATTGTTTGAATCTGGGAGGCGGAGTTGCAATGAGCTGAAATTGTACCACTGCACTCCAACCTGGACAACAATAGTGAAAACTCCATTTCAAAAAAAAAAAAAAAAAAAGCACGCTCAGTGATTTTCAAAATACAATGTATTGTCATCAACGATAGTCACCATATTGTATAATAGACCTTTTGAAGTCATTCCTCTTACCTAGCTAAAGTTGTTTCTTTAAATCTATCCCTGCTTTGCACTGGGGCCTCCGAATGTTAGGCATGTTCATACTGACACGATTCCTGTATCTGTGATATCAATGCTATAACAAATGCAGACAGTAAAACAGATACGATTATTTTTCCACAAGAGAGTCTTGGCCAAAGTGAGGACTTTGGGCTATGTGGTATCAATTTGATGTCCAGAAAGGCTGGAGACTGAAGGTCAGTACCTGATGGTCATATAATCAACCATATCTTCATGACCAAATTAGTAAAAACTCTGGACACTAAGACACAGGTGCACTTCCTCAGTTGGTAGCTCTTGGTGTGTATTGTTACACAGTTCTCAGGAGTAGCCTGGCTGTTCATGGCTCCACTGCGAGAGAAAAACTCTGCATGTGGAACTCTCCTGGACTCTGCCCCATGTGTTCTTCCCTTGGTTGACTTTAATTTGCATTCTTCCACCATATCAACTGTAACTTTAAGTGTACAGTTTTCAGTGAATTCTGTGGGTCCTTCTAATGAATGATCAAAGTCTTGGGAATCTCAGAACTTGAAGTTGGTGTCAAAGGTGAGGGTGGGTTTGGGGACTCCCTAACTTGTATGTGCAATCCAATTTTCCCCTCTCTGAAATTTACCCATCCTGAGTGCCACTGCTCAGGTCCTGCTCTCAGCTAGAGCTAAGTTAATAGCTGACAGACTCCCCTTTGTTCCAGGCCAGTTACTGAAACTTCACAAAGGCCTTAGTGACTTCAATCCAAGGGTGTTTTTGGGATTACCCCCAAAAACACTTTTGCTCATTAAATAAAACAAATTGACCCATTTAATGATAAAATGGACTGTTTAATGGTGCTACTACATCAGCAGTATCAGTATGAACATGCCTAACATTTGCAGGTCCCAGTGTGAAGTAGGGATAGATTTAAAGAAACAACTTCAGCAGGATATGAGGAATGACTTCATGAAGTCTGTTATACAACATGGTGACTAACATGAATGACAATGTGTTATATTTTGAAAATCATTGAGAGTAGATTTAAATGTTCTTACTAGAAAAAAAGTCATAAATATTTGAGATAATACATTTGTCCCATCTTTGTGGACAATGCTGAACACATCCAGACAGTAGCAATAGTAACAGCCATATTCATGGACAGACTCTGTGTCAGCCACAGGATGGTTTTCTCATGTAACCATGCAGCAATTCTGCTGCTGTGCATTACTCTTGACTTTCTTCCATGGAGGAGAAATGGAGGCAGAGGGAGCTTTAGCTCCATCCAGCATTGGTTCCCATAGTAACTCTGCTCCCTGCCTTCCTTGCACGGTGTTACCTCATCTTTTATATTTCACTGGGAGCAGAGAGAGGCGCCCAGATATCAATAGGCTACTCAGTTTGTCTGCATTGAAATCAGGAAACAAATATCTATTGGTTGGTTGACATGAGAAGACACAGCCACTGCTGTGGGGTAGGGGAGTCAAGGTGGAATCAGGACAGTGGGAAACAAACTAGGCTTCTAGAATTTTATTCAGTGTCAGATTCTTGACCTACAGGATTTTGTTTAGTACTTATAATCCTAGGAATGATTTTTAACTTTATTTCATAGATGATATAAAGTTAACCTCAGGTTGTAAACCTCTGCTCTAACCAAAGGTATATCATGGGCTGAATTTGTCCACCCACCAAATTCACATGTTGAAGTCCAAATCCCCAGTACCTTAGAATGTGCAGGGCCTTTATAGAGATCATTATGTTAAAATGAGGTTGTAAGGTAGGTCCTAATCTAGTATGACTTGTGTCCTTACAAGAAGAGGAGTTTGGACCCAGACACATATAGAGGGATGACCATATGAAGGCATATGGAGAAGGGGGACTGCTACAAGGCAAGGAGAGAGAGGCCAGGATGAAGCCACCCCTGCCAACACCTTGATCTCGGACATCCAGCCTCCAGAACTGTGAGAAAATAAATATCTCTTGTTTATGCCTCCCAGTTTGTGGCACTTTTTTATGGCAGTCCTATTAATACAAGGTACAGTAGGGCTTTGGACCCAGGTGTGACTAACTCCAAGGCCCTGGCTGGTCCTTTCTGTGTACCATGGAAAAGATTAGCCAGAGATGTGGGAGGCAGTTAGGCAGGAGCCAGGTGAGTGATGTGCATGGTGATTAGATTTGATGCAGGAAATTGTGAGGGCTAGCATGGCCTCCTGGATGAGTTGAGTATTGGGCTGGGTAGGAACATTTGGATGTCTTAGACACAGATGGGTGGCGGGGAAACAGAAGGGCATTCCAGGCCACCGAGTGGCTGGTTTTGCTGCATCCCAGAGCCACCACCCCTGCTGTCTGGATGGACATCTGGCCAGTCAAGCACACATGTGGCCACGGTGCTGAGGAATGTTGGCCCCGATTGCGCCTGGGGAGATGGTCTGTAAATCAGAAGTTTCTTTTATGGACAACTTCTTCCACTCAAGCCCAGAAGAGGACCAAGAACAAAGAAGCTGGCAGCTTCTCATATTTTTTAAGAGGCAGAGAGTGTGAGACCAGGAGGCTCTGGCAGAAAAAGGACAGTTAGTCCTAGAATTGGGCCCTGGAAAAAGAAAGCTGACAACAAACCAACAAACCAACAGGGTTGCACAGAGTATAGGAACAAGGGAGGGGAGGGGTCCCCAGTCTGACACGCAATGTATCAAATATATAAGTCTTGGGAGGCCAATCAAATCCCCTGTCACCCCAACCCTACACTATGCCAAATAGTAAAAGCAGATGTTTTGCAAACTGGTAACAACTCCGAAGCCTTTTCTGGTGATGGGCAAGAGAGGCAGAGACTGCTGGGGAGTTAGGAGGAGTGGAAAGAAAGCTTTTGGGAGTGGTCCAAATATTAGTGCACCTGAAACCTTATTCCAAGCTTCTCTAACAATAAAAAAAAGAGGGATTCAACTGAGTTTGGGCGTGGAGAGAAGATCTATTGTAACATGGAAGAAATTCAAACACAATAGGAGAACAAAGTGATATTTCAAATTGCTGTGATTGATTCAGCCCCATTGCCTGACCCATTTTTTTCAAATACCAAGCTGACAGGGCCAGTTGCAATACTTCATAGTGGTGGGGAGCGGGTATGGAGGAGAAGACACCCGTTATGCCTTTGGAAATTTAGTCTCTCCAGGCTTCATCCTGAGCCTTTGGCTTTCCTCTCTGTGGCAGGAGAAACCACCCCTAGCTTCCAGCACATTCTTGGTAAAGGTGATCACTAGGGGTGGCACAAGCTTCCAAAGAAGCCCTGATGTGCTCTCCAGCCTAAAGGCAGCACCCGCAGAGCAGGCTATGTTTCTTCCAGCTGGTGGCCTTGCATGGAGATGCTGACACATTGTGCCCTGCCCAATACCTTCTTCAGGTAGAAGAGAGTCTAAAGCTTTGAAAAGCACTAGAATAGGAGCCAGGTGGCTCAAGTCTAGGCTTTAGGCAATTTATGAATCCTCTCTGCTTTGTATTCCTGATTTCTCAAATGGGGAAGACATTGCAAGAGTTCTGTGTTCTTTACAGAGTTTCTCATTTTATTATTGATTCCATCCACATACCTTGTGGTACAGCAGAGAACACTGCAAAGTCCCTACTTGCATGAGCATATCTTTGGTAGAGTGGATGGGGGGGAGATGATAAGTGAACAAATGTGTCATGTAGTTATGGTGAGGACAGAGTAAGGTTGCACCTCTGGAGCACCTCTGAACAGATTAGGGGCATGACTGTGCCCATGTACAGTGCTGCCATTATGTCATTGGAGAGCAGCTGGATGAGGAAATCCTTTGAATCCTGGTGTGCAGAAGTGAACTTGATGGAATACTCTCTAAAGGTTAGGAAGAACAAACAAAAATAAGATGTTTGTACCAGTTTTGTTGTGGAATCTATTGTGATTATATTTTATGGAAACAATCTGGGCGTGTGCAACGTGTTTCAACTTTAATGGCATTAAAACCATTGATCTTCCAGTCATATTCCCATGTAGATCTGTCATTCTAATGCATGCATTGAGAGCTGGGCTCAAATCTCTATTTTGTCATGTTTATCGATGGGAAGGGAAGGGACATTTTTTGCTCAACTTTCAAGATAATGCAATACAATAATCAAGACTTTTTCTTACATAATGTCACCTAATTCTCATCTCAACTCTACAAGGTAGATACTGGTATACAACTTTATGGATGAGGGATATTCAATAATTTATCTAGAATTTTGCAGTTACTAAGTGGTAGAATTGATATGTAAATTTTAAAGACTTTGAGTACTCCTTTTAAACTCATCACTCATTTGAAGTGATGAGAATGGGAATTGAACAGTGGTCCAGGGTAAATAAATATTTCATCTCATATTATTTCTGGTTTGATGGTGTCTATTTTGTCATCATTGAGACCTTTGCCTTCGTTTTAACTGATTTCTGGTATTCCAGGTTACCAGAGTCTAGAAAAGTGCCTTAATGACTCACCTAGAATTATCTCAAAACAGGCAGAATGCTATTGCTATGTTCAAGCATCAAGTTAATTAAAACAATGACCCCCTTCTTGGTCAATGCTGACCTTACTGTTGACAAAATAAGACCTAAGAGTTCTGAGGAAGGGGATCCATGGTGAGGGTGAGAAAAAATGCCAGGCCGGGTCTCATTTCTTTTTGTTGATTAAAATTACTAAACTCATAGGGATTTATATAAATGGGAACTATTATAGATGAGCTATATCTGAATTTCAGAAAGTTGTTGACTAAATCTCCTAGAATCATACCTGAATGTTTAGAAAATAAAAGTTCTTAACCTCCAAAGTTAAATGTCTTCCTTTAATCCTGATATCTTAACTCCCTTCTTTATTTATTGAAAAATGTATTTAAAACAGTTATTTTCATTATAAAATATTATTAAATTTCTCAGTGACTTTCTATTTAACCTATTTCAATTAGATTGTTGCCTCATAACTTGACCACTAAGATTATCTATATGACCAATCACCAATGGACAAAACAAGAAAATATTTCCAGACTCATTCCCTTGACCTCCTTGGTCAGTAGTTGATGCTGATGATGAATTCATACTTCTTAAAACTTTTACGTTGCTCCCAAAGGCCTAACCACTCCTGTGTCACCTGGGTAACTCTTGGCAATTCTCTTTGCATGGCTCCAACATACACAGGTTTTGGTTACCACAATTTAGCTAAATAAAACCAATCCCTATAACATGATAACATGATTCAATAACATAATTTAAATTTTAGTTCCTATGACATATTGGCTGTGACTGATTGCATACAATACAAACATCATTGTTACTTCATCATTCCACAAATTATTACATAAAAAGTAGACATGACCATGATTAGAAATGCATACCATTTCTTTCGAAGTCTAAGGGGATTCGTCACTGCACAGACAGCAAAACATATAGTTGTGTTGCCTCCTTGTTTTCCAATGATAAACTTACACGATATTTGATACAAATAGATAATCAAAAGAGGAAATTGGCCAACAAAGATGAAAGTGCAGTGAAAAACCAAAAATGTGATCATGCTGGAAATGAAATTTTAGTTAAATATAAATGGGATTCAAGAAAAAAAAGTTAACCATTGGGATGTGGACACGGAAACTTTGCAAGAGACTCTAAAAGTGCAACCAGAGGAACTTGGTGAAGACTTACATCATACATGAGGAAAGTGGCTGTTACAAAAAGGATAAAGATGTCCTAGAGGAAGTGACATAAGCAAAGAGCTTCACATTTAAGGAATGCTCTGAGATATTTCACAACATGGAAGGCATAAAGGATAAAGTGTTGGACACTGATTCAAACGAAAATTCACCAAGGCTCAGAAAAGATGATCCCCTGTACCAAGTTATTTCACTAGAATAAGGTAAGCACTCTCAATAGGATTTTATTTTTACAATGAAATGAAAGCACTTTAATTAATGCTTCAAATGTGCAAATTACAGTGTATTAAGTAAATATTAGTTATACAACTTCTTTTCATTTTTCGATACAGTTATACAGTTATAGCTGACAGTAAAGAGTTTTTAATGTTTTTAATGTTTTGATAAAAATGTTTAAAGATCATTAAACAAATGTAATTTTTCCCCATTGATTACTTAGATTGTTTTGCATGATTTCAACTTTGCAGTCATCTGTATAGCCCTGTGCTACCATGCAAAGAAGGACTGCCTGTATTAGCCATTTCCAAGTTAGCATAACTAATTTTACACATCACATAAACCCCAAGCTGTCTCCTTCTCCTGAATTCTGGAGTCCAGTTATAGTGACTGGGACAGAGTGAGTGGCCAATGAATGTGCTTCTCTTGTTCGATCTACTAATTATTTAAGCCATCATAGGCCCCTTTTCCCCTTTCCTCTGCTTCTAATTAGCCCCAAGTCCTGCCTAGTCTGTCTCCTAAACTTGGCCTGAATTCAGCCCTCTTCTTCACTTCCACTGTTTGGTCTTAGTTAAGGTCCTTATTTTCACTATCCTGCAACCACTTCCTAAATGTTCTTCCTTCCACCAGTCTCCATGTTAACTACAGTGCAACCTTCACACAAATGCCAGAGCTATTGACCTAGAAAAGGAATCTGGTTCCATCTTTCTATTTTGCAAAACTACTATTGACTGTCTGTTGTCCTTAATGAGTGGAATCTCTCAACATTTCTCAAAAAGTATTCTGCCCCTTGACTCCTTCATGCACTTCCTTGTGATGATTCCTCCTTCTGGGGCTGCCTTCTCCCTCTCCTTATTTGGGCTAACTCCACTTACACTTTAAGATTTGTTACAAGTATTTTCTATCCAGGTGGAAGTCTTGCTGGTATTTTAGTCACTGTTTGGAACTTTAGTTACTGCTTTTTCTGTGGTTCCATAATGCTTTAGAATTCTATGGCATGTGTGTCATGGAATGTTATAACGTATTTATTTATATAGACATATTTCCTAGTAGACTATAACTCCTCACGGTGAAGACCATGTCTTATTCCAAGCTTTCATACAGTGGAACAACAGCAACAAGAACATCAACATCAATAATACTCTTTATAATTAAGAAGAGGGAGTTTTCTGTGGAACAGCAACAACAAAATAGTAATCACATACAACCTTGGTAGGCTTAACAATTTTATAAGGATGTGCTAGAAAACTTTCAACATACATGTATTTCTCCTAAACTACTAAGCAATGATGACCATTTTCCATGTGATAAATCTAGCTCAAGGGTGTGGGCACATATCTAATGGTATTGTTTGATATCTAACAGTTGAAATAGCTTCTTTTAGATATCAGTGACTCCAATAGATGTATTTAACTAATAGATGTTTAAGCAAGACAACGAGATATCTTGGTAATCAAAGGCACATTGAAGTTTAAACACCCCTCTCTAGAATGAGGTCCTGGGTGGGCATTCACATTTCCATGGAAGACTCACTGAGGTAAGTGGCCTCACCCTCCTCTTTCAGAAGATTCCTCTACGAGAGTCCCTCTGTGATCAAGGTCTGATCCGTGGCTCCTGCCCAGCAGTGTCCCTGGACATGTTTATGTGGTAGAGGCAAAGGAAAAGCAGAGAAACACATTCCTGTCTGTTGCTCAGAATATAAATCTGTCATGGGAGCCCGCCTAAGACAGTTTTGCCAAGGAGTAATGAAGTGAGGGAATCTGTAGGTGACCAGGGATGACATAGTAAACTCCAAATAATTCAATATGATTAGGGAATTAGCAAGGACTGAAGTGAGCTGGTGAGAAGAGATGCATAAATTTCCCCTGGCGTAAATGAGCCATGGATCAACCTATCCAGGGAAGAGAGGCTGCTGTCTAAAGTGGGCTCAGGTTTTTAAAGTGATGCATCTTTGAGCAAATCCAAGGGATTGGCCTTTGAAGATGAAGTCAGTGTGACAGAAGAGCGGTCTCTACAGAATCAGAAAAAGTTCTCTCTGCAGATTGGCTGGGAGCATGTGTGTGGCTGCTGCCCAAGCTACTGGTACAAGATGGCAGGCTCAGGGAGCAAAAGCTGGCAATTATTTGGTGGCTACATTTTTCTTCTTAGCTCTGCATTAGGAATCCAACAAACTCTTGCCGCACATTCACCTTTATATTACAGGATTTGTTTTCCCTGAGACCAAATCACCAAAAATATTATTTGTCATATTCATAATGTTAATAACAATGCTTCAAAAAACATTTTTAAAATTTGTTTGCAAAGTGCTTTCATGCACATATATCTTATTTGAGTCTCGCACTAACCCAGTAAAGTAGACAGGAAATACAGTAGGCACTGACCCTGAATCTTTTTAAAGTTGTAATTCTTTCTTTCTGCAAAAATCTTGTGTCTATTGAACAAATTCAGAAAATACAGATGTTAAGGAAAAGAATTCAATCACCTATAATCCTTTCATAAAGCTATGTATCATTCCCTTTTAATATATGAATTTATATTTTACTTGTGTGTACTATTTTACAAATTTCAATGTGTTGCTTTTTATTCTTTATTATTCATTCTGAAAATATTCAGATATCAATAAATACACTTATATAATCATTTTTAATGACTGCATGCACATACTATTTTACTGTATTAACACAGTTTGATTTATTTAACCTATCCCCTAGTGTTAGATGTTTAAATCATTTTCAATGTTAATTAATGAAAATATTTAAGATATTTTATGTATTAATCAATCAAGCCAGTTATCATTATATTGTATATCAACACACAGTGATTATGCAATTAGTAAAATAGTATTACATTAAGTAAATACTTATATTCAAAATCATAATGAGGTTAGCATCCTTGTGACTAACTCATCAGGCACATCCACGATCATTTCCTAGACCTTTTAAATCAGGTAGATCCTGCATTGATGCAGACTTAACCATAACCTACAGTTGATGAAAATGAACCTCAGATATTTCTGTTCTCTTCCTGGAATTGCAAACTATCTCTCTTTGCACTCATCATTGTTTCTCCTCCTTACTGAATTTCAGCAGCCATCCAGCTTTTAACATCTTCAGCATTAAGTCGAAAACCAGTTTCCTAATTGTTACATACGCCAGGCATTATATTATACACTAGTGCATAAGATACAATGCATGGGAGCTAGTCCCTGCCTTCAAATTGTACGCAGTTCATCTGAGAATACAAACAAGAAGAGGATGATCACAATACCATCTTTAAGTGCTGTGTGATTCCAGAGAGCAGGCTGTAAACCAGATTGAGTAGATAAAGAAGCTGCTCAGAGAGCTGATGGGCCACGTATGCTGCACCTGGAGCAATGACTGTCATCAGCTGGAACCTGGAGGGGGATGGGGTAGGGAGAGGGGGTCACTTCCGGCATATGAAAAGCTGTTTTCACAATATTCCAAAGGAGATGTGAGGATGACCCACTTATTGGTGCTACCTCATTTGTTGCAGCAGCTCAGAAAATCTAGGTCAAGCATGGAAGGCGTCTTCCTTCATAGAGATGTGGTGTGAGCACAAGATCTGTGATAAGTTAGTAGGAGAGCTTCTAGCCCTTGTAGGTGATTTTGAGTGTCAGGGCTACATGAATTATATCCCAGCATGTGATTTTTCTCGTCTGTCATGCTTGAAAAGTTTCAAGAGTATATGAGATGTGCAAATTACATACTTATTTTTATTAAATGAGGTAAGAATGGTGTCAAGAAACTTCATACTAGTAGAATTGTGTTGAGCCTTGGTTAATGCCAAATCAATGTTGTTAAATAGGTGGTTAGTTGGCATTTTGAAAATAACATGGTGCCCTCTAGTCCTCAGCACATGTTCACTAGGAACACAGCACACCAAACTAATGCATTTCCTTTCTATTAAAAAAATAATGGTACACAAATGGTACATCTTGAGCACAGTAGGAGGACTCTGATTTCAGCAAAGCATTGGGTAGAATATTTTGCATTGTCCTTGTAGGTAGGAGACAACATGTTAAATGGTAGGTAATGTGAGGATAAAAGGTAGTGTGGAAACAAAAGATGGGGCTTCGAAAACAAAATAGTTGCAACATTATACTGTCTTAACAGAAGTTTACAATTCCTGTTGGGGGTGAGTTAGCCATCTTGTGCTTTATGATGGTCAAATTGCACCCGATGAAGTAAATTTTACCATAGATACCACATTAGAGGAGGAATAGAGACATACTCATTTTCAGAGATGAAGAATCGGGGCACAGTGCCATATAGGAAAGATACTAGAACTATTGTGCATGGAGAAGAGACATTTACAGGAAGGAAAGTGTCAGTCTTTCAGTTACAATTTAATTTCAATTCAATTACAATTCAATTTATGAAATGACGTCATTCTTCATCAATTGTGAAGAATTCTTAGCTATTTGTGTCTTTGACTGTTGCTTTTGTTTATCTCTCCTTCTAGGATTTCAATTAACTATCATGCTATTAAAGCTGTTCATTTGTGGTTCTATTACATGGTTTTGCAGTTATAGAACTTCTACTAGATTTGATGTTTTTAAAAATATTTTTATTTCTCTAATAAAATTCTCAATTATGCCTTTTATATTTTTGAACATAAAAAGCATAATTATTTAAAAGTCTTTACCTGATAACTCCAATATCTGGACACTCTATGGATCTGATTCTATCATTTGTTGTTTCTACTGGTTATCAATCATTTTGCCTTATAACTTTGTATACCTGGTTTTCTTTTTATTGTGTACTCTACATTGTACTAAAAATTGTTTGTGAAAAGATGTTGAGACCAAAGATGACGTTCTCTTCCTCCAGAAAGGGTTTTGTTAGTTCTGCCAGACTCTAAGGGCACTAACAATTAGGAACACTTTAATTCAGTCTTATAGCTTGAGATTATAAGGGCTAGTTAGATCAGGGGCCCCCAACCCTGGGCCGTAGACCAGTACGGCTCCACGGCCTATTAGAAACCAGGCCCCTGGGCACGGTGGCTCACGCCTGTAATCCAAACACTTTGGGAGGCTGGGGCAGGCAGTTCACAAGATCAGGAGTTTGAGACCAGCCTGACCAACATGGTGAAATGCCGTCTCTACTAAAAAATACAAAAAAAATTAGCCAGGCATGGTGGTGAGATTACACCTGTAATCCCAGCTACTCAGGAAGCAGAGGAAGGAGAATAGCTTAAACCCAGGAAGGCGGAGGTTGCAGTTAGCCAAGATCACACCACTGCACTCCAGCCTGGGCAACAAGAGCGAGACTCCATCTCATAAAAAATGAAACCAGGCCCACAGCAGGAGGTGAGTGGCGGGCAAGCGAGCGAAGCTTCATTTGTATTTATAGCCCTTCCCCATTGCCCACATTACCACCTGTGCTCCATCTCCTGTCAGATCAGCAGTGACATTAGATTCTCATAGGAGTGTGAATCCTTTTGTGAACTGCACATGCAAGAGATCTAGGCTGCCTCCTCCGTATGAGAATCTAATGCCTGATATCTGTCACTGTCTTCCATCACCACCAAATGAGACCATCTAGTTGCAGGAAAACAAGCTCAGGGCTCCCACTGATTCTACATTATGATGAGTTGTATAATTATTTCATTATATATTACAATGTAATAATAATAGAAATAAAGTGCACAATAAATGCAATGTGCCTGAATTATCCCAAAACCATTTTCTTGCCCTGGTCTGTGGAAAAACTGACTTCCATGAAACTGGTCCGTGGTGCAAAGAAAGCTGGGGACTGCTGATTTAGATGACTTGAAGCTGTGCATGTTATGGCTGGTTTATTTCCAAAACATCTTCATTTCTAGGGCAGAGTCCTTTAAGGCGCCAGCATAAAATATTGGGAGTTTACTAGCTCCTTGTCACTATTCATTGGCTGACTCTGGAATTTCACCCTCGTCTCCTCAGTCCCATGAGGCTGAAGTACTGATCAGCCTCCCTAATTCTCACCCACAATCAACATCTGCTCCTAGGGAAAAGCAACCCCCATCAAAATCGCCTCTCCAGATTTTGATTTTCTCCTGGATCTTCAGCTGGAACTTCTTCTTCTTTTTTTTTTTTTTTTAAACTTAGTACCTTTTAAAAAACATTTTGCTCAGTTTTACTATCTATCTTCAGTAGGAGAGTTGGTCCTAATTTTCAAGTCTGTCACTGCTAAAAGTCATTAAGTGATAGAGCAGATTTGCTCTGTTTTGTCCAGTGGTCAGATCAAGTCTAATGAATAGAATTTACAAAGAAACTAATTTCTACTAAACCAAACGAATAACTTGCTAACAATCATCCTAACAGTAACAAATGAACTGTGCCTGAAACTGAGAGCTTTTGTTTTTGATGTTTCTTCAACATTTCAGCTGGAGAATGAATACTTCATGAGAGAGGAGAGGAAACTTGTAACCCTTGAAAGTGTGTAGGTGTGGTACACATGAGACTTCTTTGGGGTCTCCAAAAACTAAGAAGTATCTCAACCTAACCTGGCCAAAACAGAACTTGAAATTTCTCTGCCATCACTATAATGGCAATGCCACCCACCAAATGCTCGGGACTTGAACCTAGGAGTAGCCTTCATTACCCTCTTTCTCTCACATCTCACATCTGATCCATTTGAAAGAACTGCCGACTCTCCTCCAAAACATATCCTGGATTTGACTACGTCATGTCTCACTGGCTTTAGGGCACAGGCCCTACACCACTGTATTAGTCTGCTCAGGCTGCCATAACAAAGCACCACAGATTGGGTGGGTTAAATAACAGAAGTTTATTTCCTCACAGCTCTGGAGGAACTGGAAGTCCAAGATCAAAGTATTGTCAGGGTTGGTTTCTCCTGAGGCCCCTCTCCTTGGCTCATAAATGGCCGCCTTCTCCCTGTGTCATCACATAGTCTTCTCCTTGTGCCTATCTGTGTCCAGATTTCCTCTTCTTATGAGGACACCAGTCATATTAGATTAGGGCATGCCCCAGGAACCTCATTTTGACATCATTATCTCTTTAAAGACCCTATTTCTAAATACAGTCACATCCTGAGGTACTAGGTGTGAAGACCTCAACATAGGAATTTCAAGGGGACACAATTCACCCCATAAGAGCCACCATCTTTTCCTGCTCTGCCTACAGCCACAGCTTCTTTCTCTTTCTTCAGTCTGATCCCTCCACAGTCCCTGAGGCTATCTTCCACACAGCAAACAGAGTGATTTTTCTGAGGTGCAAATTATGGCGCATCACTCCTATGCTCTGAACACTACCACAGGCCCCAGAACTAGATGCCCATGTTGGTCTATGGGCCCTGTTTGAGCTCCCCCTTCCCTGTCTCTCCGACGTTATCACCCACTTAACAGTGGCTCCACATCAGCTGCCTTGGCCTTTTGCTGTCTCTTCAGATATTCCTGGTTTGTTCCCAGGATTTTGGCTACACTCTTCTGTGTATTGTCGTCTCTTCTGGCCTTGCATGGCTGACTCCGCTGTCTCCACTCCTCCCCACCTCTCCCCCACCATTCAGATTTCAATTCATTTGTCACCTCCTCCTCAGTAAGCCTTCTTCACGCTCTGGCTAAAACAATATTCTATTTCTGTTCCCACCTTCTATCATCTAACCCACCTTTATTGTATTCGTATTACTTCTAAGAAGCTGAAGTTATAACACGCACTTACTTGTTTATAGGCTTATTGTCTGTCTCACACTACAGAATGGAAGCAGCTTGAGGCCAGGCCTCTGCTTGTCAGGACCCTGCTGCCCCATGCCTTGTGCCGTGCCTGCTGTGGTAGACACCCAAGACAAACTTGTTCATTCACTGATTCCCAAAGCATAGAGACTCAAAAATCTCTCTCCATCCCTTCAACGTTTTAGTAAAGTTAATTACTATGGGCTCTTTCCTCCTCCTATAAATTCACCTACTCCCTTGCACAGTTTCCAATCCCTGGGGCTAAACAAATCCTTCTTCCAAAAGCATAGAGAATTAGGTTAGATGTAAAGTATTGAAAGTAATGACAAAAAACTGCAATTACTTTGCACCAACCTAGTAGCTAATAGGTTTCTTCCTATATTGCAACATTATTTGGAAGTGCTCAAGAAGGGTTTTGAGGCTCCACCTGGGCTCATTGGGAGTGTTGTGATGGATCAGCCACACCTGCCATTGACCCTGTGTGGGAGAGTGTAGGCTCAGATGCCGAACGCCTGTTGCCTGTCAGTGAGTGTCCAGAGTCCCCACTGATGGACTGACAGCCTGTCCTATATTCAGGCTTTAATGGAGCTGCAGGCAAACATTTCACAGGTATAGATTCATCCAACCATGGAGTTTATTTAGAGTTATACTAATTGGAGGCTAAAGTTTTGAGAGAACTTGACATACCCAGCCTCCTATCTAGATGAAAGTAAATAAACTTAGGCATTCAGCATGAGTAAGAATTCTAAAATATTTTCAAGAAGAGAGTTTTTTCAACTTTTCCAGTAATCCCACTTACATTTTCTATCTCCACTTGGTCATCGTTTCACCAAGTGAAGATAGAAAATGTAGAGCAGAAGTCACTTTGTGCCTAAGTGATGTACACCAGAAACCACTTTTTGGCTTAAGCATGTGCCCTCTTGTTTAGTTTCTAATGAAAAGAGAGTATCATTTTTTCTCTCCATTCACAAATTCTGAAGTTGGCACACACCCTTTAAGCAGCCACTCGCAGGCCTGTTAAGGGTGTGGAGGTGAGAGAACGTTGCTGTACTTTGCACAAGCCCCCCGTGCAGTGGCAAAAAGACAATTACCGAATCTTGTGGTAAGTTCCGTGCTGTGCTAAACGTTACAGATGCTGTTGAACTTGGAGACGGGAATCTAGTTGCTCTTCAGTCTTGTGTTCTACAGGCTAAATAGCACCATTTCCTTTAACCTTTCTTCAAAATCACATCAGCGTAATTACCTCCAACAGACCCCGTGGCAGACTTCAGCACTGATGATATTTAATCACACCGCTGGGCATACCCAGCCTCAGAGACACGGAGCCAACCGCAGCCCCATGAGTTCTGACCAAGCCTAAGTATTTTTGCCAAAAGAAATTCCTAAGACTGATTGAATGCTCAAATCTCAAGGCAGCCCTTCAAGGTTTTTGCCACTGAAGACTACATTTGCAGACCAATCAGCAAAATGCAGAAGATTATCCTGTTGGTGGTTTGGATAAGGAAAAGCACATTCTTTACTATGTAGATGAAAGTTGAGAAAACAGTGGAGTGGCGTGTTCCCATCTGGAATTCTCTGGCTCCTATAATTAAGGGTACCTGGGAGTTTTGGAATGCTAGACACTAGCTAACAGATGCAAACATTTTATGAAGTGGTTGGGGGAACATTGCACATTTTTCCAATTATTTAGCAAAGCATGTCCCTTAGCCTCTTTTTACGAGCAAGATAATCAAAAGACAGGAGAAGCAGTCACTCTCTGCCCTTTTATGTCATTAGAACAGTCATTGATGGGGACATGCTATCTAGTGACAAGACAGCAGCTGGCTTTCAGCTCCCAGGGATCAGGGTGGAAGCAATGTAATCTGAGCCTCCTAATCAAAATAACCAGGACTCTTGTTTCCAAAAGCCAGGAGGGCATTCCCCAAAGCTAAAGCCTATTGGTACTCCTCTGTGTGAATTTGTCTTAAAGATGCTTGTAAAACAAAAGTCTCCACTCTTGAGGTTATTATTGAATGGGTCTTCTGAAAAAAAAAAAAAAAAACCTCAAAGTGTAAAGCAAACTCTTTGAATGTTGAAATCCGTGTTATGTTTGATCCAATATGCCCCATTTCCCCTGAGTATGCATATGTGGATTATGTGCATGTGTATTTGTGTTTGCACATACATTCATCTACCTATCAGATAGAAAATGCATTTGCATGTGGAATAGGGGATACAAAAGGCAGCTTTAGTAAATCAGTGAAGTTGCTGGGATGGATCCTTGCCATTGACAGTGGCTCACTCCCTGAGCACTGCCTCCACTCTCTACCCATAAACCTCAACCAAAAGTCTGCTCCAAGCCTAGATTTCAGTTCCTGTTATAGATGGAATATATTTGTCCCCTCTCCCTCAGATTCATATGTCAGAGCCTAATCCCCAGTGTAAGAGTATTAGGAGGCAGAGCCTTTGGAAGGTGATTAGATTGTGGAGACAGAGTCCTCATGAATGGTACCTTTAAAAAAGAGACCCCCTGCTGGGTGCAGTGGCTCACACCTGTAATCCTAGAACTTTGGGAGGCCAAGGTGGGTGGATTGCTTGGGCTCAGGAGTTGGAGGCCAGCCTGGCCAACATAGTGAAACCCTGTCTGTACTCTAAATACAAAAAATTAGCTGGGCGTGCTGGCGCATGCCTGTAATCCCAGCTACTCTGGAGCCTGAGGGAGAAGAATCTCTTGAACCTGGAAGATGGAGTTTGCAGTGAGCCGAGATTGTGCCACTGCACTCCAGCCTGGGTGACAGTGTGAGACTCTATCTAAATAATAATAATAATAATAATAAATTTAAAAAGTAAAAATAAAAGAGACCCCAGAGAAATCCCTCACCCTTTCTTCCACATGAGGATGCAGTGAAAAGACAGTTCTATGTGAACCAGAAAGTGGGCCCTCACCAGACATCCAGTCTGTCAGTACCTTGACCTTGGACTTCTCGGTTTCCAATACTGTGAGAAATAAATTTCTGTTGTTTAGAAGCCACCCATTCTACGGTAGTTTATTACAGCAGCTTGAATGGACAAGATGGTTCCCAGGGGAAGATTATTTTATCTAGGTTTAATGTTTGCCATCCATAGTTAAGAAAACTGAGATGAGAAGTCCAGAGACCATATTTGAACTCAAGTGCATGTGTGTGTGTGTGTGTGTGTGTGTGTGTGTGTCTGATACGATCACCCTAGATCCGAACAACACTGGCATATTTACTTTATGGATCCTAGCACAAGTCAGCAGCAGGACCTTTGCACATGCTGTGACTGCTGCCTGAGTTGCTCTTCCTCCAGCTTTTCACATGTGGCTCCTTCTCATCTTTTCTTCTTAAATAACACTATTCAGATGGGTTTTTTGTACCCATACTATTCAAATTCCCTGGTTTGTTTCCTTCAAAACTCTTACAGTCATCTGTAATTATTTTACATTGATCTGTTTTGCTCATTTGTCCATTACCTGTGTCTGTCTCTCCCAGGAGAAGGTAAGTTTCAGACTTACCAAAGGTCCTGCTCTCATCTCCCAGCACAGACTGTTAAACACCCAGTGCCCCACCTCACTGCATCCCTCAGGCCTGGGTGCTCTGTATTTGCAGTCCTAGCGGGCCTATTTCTCTGCTCTCTGCCACGCTGATTTGCAGTCTGTTCTGAAGTGCTACTCTATATGAGATGCTCCCGTACAGAACAAATTCCTGTCTAGTGTTAGTGGGGAGTTGTGGTTTCATTTACTCACTCCCTCGACCACGACTAAAAAAGTACTAACTTCCTCTTCTGAGGCAAGCCCCCTGGAAGACATTAAAGACTGACATAAATATATGGTCCCTGTCCTCAATAAGTTCATGTGCTAATAGGGGATATGGGCAGGCAGACAAAGTGCTCTGCTAGGGCAACCAAGAGGTCCTGTGTGGGCTCAGAGAATGCTCCCTAAACCTGCTTGTGTGGGCAGGGAAGGCTCCTTGCAGAAGGGACCTTGGAGAGAATCTTGAAGGACCATTAGGAGTTGGTCAGGTGAAGTATGACTGGCGTAGAAGGGGGAATGCAGAGACCCAGGTGCGGGAGCTCCATGTGCAAAGGCAGCAGGGTGGTTTGGGGGTGGTTTCAGTGGCTTGGTGTAACAAGCGCACTGTAGAAGCTCAGCAGAGAGGCTAAAACAAGCAAGTCCTCAGCAGGCAGTGCTTGGTGAGATTGGCTAAGCAATTTTGAATTCATCCTCATCACATGGGAATTTACAGAAGGATGTTAACAGGAGAGTGACACAATCAGATTTGTTTTTAAAAAGATCACTCTGGTTACAGGGTGGATAGGCATTGAGGTCTAAGTCCAGTGCTCGCTCATTCATTCAATCATCCGTTCATGCATCTGTCTATTCATCCAAGAATCCTTATGTATAACAGGCACTGTGCTAGGCACCAGGGATGAATAATGGTGAGCAAAACAGAGTCCCTGACTCTGAAAACATCTGGTCTACTAGTGGGGAAGAAACACATAGTGCCAGAAATAAATAGAAAACCAAAAATTGTGAAAACAACTGTGAACAAGAGGTACAAGGAGCTTGCAGGGCACATGATAAGGTCCAAAGACTAAGAGGGGCAGCAAGGCTAGACAGTGGGGAGGCAAAGTCAACAGGACTTGAAGTGGTTTGGGGTGGGAGATAGGAAAGATAGGGCAAAGTGAGAGAGAAACAAATTGGGAATGGTCGAGGTATCTGGCTTAGGCACTCTGAGGATAATGGCATCACTATGACCCCAAACACAGACAGAAGCAACGAATAAACTTGTCATAACTTCCAAGCACTTTTTCATATAGATCTTAACTCATTTTACTCTCACAACAGCCTTGTTTGGTATTCCCCACCTGTAAAGTGCCTACTGTCTGGCAGGTGCAGTACTAAGTGCTTTGCATGCATTGCTCCTTATAATAATCAGATGAGGCAGGGGCTCCTGGCATATCATGGCTCATAGACACTAAATAGTTCAATTGGGGCCACACAGCTTATCACTTCTGGGTCCTGGACTTAAGCCCAGGTCTGCTGCTCTCCAGACTGAATGGTAGGAACCACTATGTCCTAGTGAGCTTGGGATACGTATAAGGTACGTGTTACTCTCTTGTATATACGTTTTATTAAAACTGTCAGTACCTTAACTCAAAAAGGATGCTCTAATGTTAATATTAAATGGCAGTTGAGCACTGGTGAGCTTTATCTGTCAGCCCTTTAGGGACATCATTAGATTGGAAGCCCAAGTTCTCTGATCTAGAAGGAATTGCTAACAATGAAATGCAACCATTAAAGGGAGATGAAAGCACAGCTGTTTGGCCAATTCCCAGCCCAATTGGGAGTGTTGGGCTCCTTTGAAAGGATGTTGGCCAACCAGAAATCCCCCAGGTGTGAGCAGAACAGGCGGCAGGATAGTGGCAGCCATGTGCTGAGTGCTTTACATCTGTTCATCTCCATCCATCTCCTAGGCATTCCTATGCCACCTTATCCTCATTTCACAGCTAAGGAAACTCCAACACAGACCAGCTAAGATCTCGTTAAAGCTAAATGGCTAATGAGTCACTAGGAAGTAAAGATTCAAATTCAGGCATGTCTGCATCCCCTCCCCTGGTGGAAATGATGTGGCAGAAGAGCTGGAAGGAACTAGGAGAGTTTAGCTTGGAAAGGGAGATGATGAGGTTTTGGGGTGAAACAAAAAAAGATGACTCCTCCCTAAGGTTCTAAATTCTAAGAGTGGAATTTCATTTCAGTCTGCAAACACTAATATTGCACATGTGCCAGGCCCTATGCTGGGCACTGGGGTGCTAGGAACAAAATCACTTCCTTAGTCTCTTGTAGCTCACAGTTGGGGGGGGGGGACAGATGTGTCCAAATGCTTCTCCTACAAGCCCCACATGCTCAGTGCAATGACAGACAAAGGAGAGAAGAAAGAGGGCTGATGACTTGAGACTGGTTAGCGGAGAAAACTTGGGATAGATTATCTCCTTTATCCAGGATGGCTATGAATGACTACAGTCCTGACAAATAGAGACGGGGGTTAGGATGTTCTAGGGAACAGAGAGAGCAGGAGCAAGGAGACTGAAGATGACATTGAACAGCGTGTCTGGGAAGAGTGAATGACCACACATTATTAGCAGGTGGGTTCTATTTAAAGAAATGCAGTCATGAGACTGAAATTCTAGTCTGAAGTTGGACTGTCGGGGAGGCCTTGAAGAGGAGTCTTGCTTTAGGCAAACTTGACAAAGAAACATTGAGATTTACACAAAGATACACGCTGTAGACTGCAGCTCTTCACCTTCACTGATAAGGTGATTGTTGCTGTTGTAGTTCAAGATTTGCTACTAGACACAGTACAAAAACATTTCAACCCCCATCCATCACAAAGAACTCATGTTACTCTCTGGATATGCACAACCCCAATTCCTATGGTTTTAAACCCAAGCTTGAGATGACAACTGTCCCAAAGGGATTTGACGTGAAGGACTGTGAGCTAAGTGAGGTGACAACTGGGTCAGGATGGGAAGGGAAACTTGGGGAATCAGATGCCACAGGAATGCCCTGGGAATCCCAGCCCATGTAGGCATTAACTAGATGTGAGAGGAGTCAAGTGACTGATGCCCTAACATTTCCTTTTTGATGACTATCTTGCCTTGCATATTTATGGAGAAACACGCGCTAACATGTTTGGGCATTTTTTTCAAATATATGCCTCTTCATTGCAAAAAATTCTAACAAGTCTCTTAACTGCTTAGTTAACTTCCTTAGTTGGGAATAATGGAGATGTTTAGAATTATTACTATTTTTTTTTTAACATTTCCCTCCAACCAAACTCTCCAGTGTTTTTCAAATAGTTGAAGAGAAACAACTGCTGGTCATTAAATTGAAGTGCATGGAAGGATGTCTTGGGAGAAACAGCATTTAAGAGGTGAACGATTACTATATATTTAAGTGTTCGAGCCCATCCATCTTTTAGGACAGAAGTCTTTAATCAGGACCAATGATTACAGGGATAATGCCAAGATAAAAATCATATGTGTTCTAGCATTTAAAAAAATTATCTGCCGTAAGTCACTAATGGTAGCTTAGATTATTAGCACAGAGACCATTCTCAGGGTTTAATGGTCTCTTCCATGTTTCTCTCTCTGGCAGGCCTTGGCACTGGGCTCATCTTTATAATTTCTCCTTTGGTTTGGAGTCTTTCTGTGTCTCTGCATGCACATTGATTTGGAAGCTATTGGCCAAATTCATCCTTAGAAGTGACTGTTATTAAGAGATCACATACTGGTTGTTTTCAGGATAACCTGTTGGTTGAATAAAGTAAGAAGCTGCAACAAAATGTGCCGAGTGTCTAACTACTATCTCCATTTCCCTTTGGGGATTGCTATTTGATGGGGTTGTTACTCTTATATTTGTGTATCTTAATGTGTTAGTGTCTGTGTTCCTTCCTATTTACAAAAGCATTTTTACACATTCTTGTATTAATTTGCTCAATGAAGATTTGTTGAGTGTTTACTATGTACGGGCTCTGTGCTAGGTGATACAAAAGGGGACAAAAGATCCTTTTTCATGACACTTACAGGGCAAGCTGTTCATTCATTTGTCATTGGTTCCTATATTCTACAAATTGCTTACAGAGTATCTATCATATAATGCCATTGATCCAGGTGCTGGGGCTGCAGGAGAGCAAAGTGGCTACTTTCAGGCTGCTTATGTTTTAGGAACAGAAGTTGAAAACTATGTGCTATGTCAGGTGGTGAGGAGAGCTATGAAGAAAATAAAGGTTGGGACAGAGATATTTTTAATCAAGTTATCACATTTGTTATCTGCTTTTGGGGATATTAGTAAATCCATTTTAAGGATGTGGATAATAAGGTGTAGGATGCACATAAAGTGCCCAGGGTCCTCCAGTGAGCTGCCCACAGATGCCAAACACACCCCAGTTCTCTGGTTTTCTGGGCTTAAGCTCTCTGCACTGGGATGACACTTTTCACTACACCCTGATCCTTTCTATTTGAGGCTCTACCAAAATGGGGAAATGTTTCTGTTAAGCAATTTCCAGTTTAAAAGTTGTCTTCCACCTTCAAGCTGGGTGCAGTGGCTCCCACCTGTAATCCCAGCACTTTGGGAGACTGAGGCGGGAAGATCACTTGAGCTCAGGAGTTTCAAACCGGTCTGAACAACATAGTGGGACCCTGTGTCTACAAAAATATATGTGATAAAATAATTTAAAAAATAAAAGCTATCTTCCTTCCACCTTCGGTAATTTCCCCCACACCTTGAATTTATTTCAAAAGGTTTTGTTTGTTTATTTTTCCAGAAAGGAAAACTTAAAAGCATCACTTCTGCTCTTAATTTTAATACCCCCCTCTTTCTTCCAGAAGGGAAACCAGCAACATGAATAAAACTCCAAAAAACCAAAACTGATTAATTTGGTCTGACCTTAGAGTCATGCAATCTGCCTCAGAGGTCTAGGTTTGCCACCTATTACCCATGTGGCTTGTGGCAAGTTGTCTACATCCTCAGGACCTCCCTTTTTCATCTGAAGAAGGGGATAATAATTCCAATCCCACGGGTAGACAGGATGAAATGAGGTAGTCAATGTGGAAGTGCCTGACACACCGAAAACTTCAAAGGTTTTTTCTCCTTCCCTTCTTTCTCTGTCCTCCTTTCTTTCCTTTTCCAGACTCTCCCTTTCTGTACTTGTAAGTCATTATAATAACACTGCTCCCCCAACCCCTAGCTCCCAGGGTTATGGTGAAGACCCCGTAAGATATAGCCTACAAGAGTCATTTAGGCATAAGCCCCTGTGGTTCATGCACACAAGCAAGAAAATCACCATTGGGGTAGTAGGAAGAGCACAGAGCCTGAGGGGGAACCCCTTTGGCCTAGACGGAACTCAGCTCAGTGGCTGGTGAACTCTCATAGGCTGTGTGCTTCTCCAAGCCTGCTTGTTCCAGTCGTCGTGGAGCAGGCAGAGGCTGACAGCCTGGCTCTGAGGAATGGGCCAGCAATGCCTACATCCTAACACTGAGATTTAATGAAATGCTGATGTTGAAAGGCCTGGTTCTGTGCCCAGTCCAGGTTTCCTGAACTTCAGGCACTGATGAGCAACTTTGTAATACTGACCGCACCAGCAGTTGAGATGCTTGTATTTACATTTTTGCTTTAACCAGATCTAAACAAGAAGAGCCACAAAAATCGCAAGTCTTATTTCATGTGTATCTTAATATATATTAGAACAGAGAGGTCGTAATTCCCCAAGTCTTCCTAAGCACTCTGCAACATTATGCTGGCAATCGTCAGCTGACGGGGAACACATCCCTGTAATTTAATGATCTTTACAATATTTTCATGAATCTTTAAAGTTCTTGCATAGTGTTTTTACAGATGTCATCTCGTTTAATCCTCATGACCCGCGTGGCTGAGACCAAGGTCCAAACTGTTGTCCTTACTTTGTGGTATAAAGTGCTCAGAGAGAGGAAATAGTTTTCCTAGTGGCATGCAGATTGTTCAGGTTGAGGGGGCCAGGAAGAGAACCCAGGCCTCTGGGACTCCGAGCCTGAAGTGTTTTCTACCCTTTGCCTGAGATGTCCTCACTCATTCCAGGACCCTGGGCCACCCACCCACTGCTGGCTCCCTCCCTCCCAGATCTGGCTGAGGCCTCAGAAAACTGTCTGGACTCTCAGAGCCCCGCTGTAAATATCAGGAGGGGTTCTCTTATCTCAGAGTCACTTCTCACTCGCCCAGCTGCCAGCAGCCTCAGCATCCATCAACTTGCAGGTTGCAAATCAGTGCCAAACTCAACAGCAAATCCACAAGCTTGAGCTGGAGCGCAAACAGGCATCAACTCCTTGCCTGGGGAATTGCAGAGTGAACTTTGGGGCTGAGCCTAGCCTAGAGTCCTCTGTCTAAAGAGGTGTTCTGGGCCCAGGCACATTGTCCTGTCTCCTATGAAGAAAGATCACAAGGAGGAAGCCAGGACATGTGAACCCAGCTCACTGAGCCATAGTCTCAGTCACAGTGGTGGAGAGAGGGAAGCCCAGTCCCACGCTTGATACTTTGCCCGTATGACACAGCAGCTCGAATCCAGAGACTCATGCAAAGGCAATGCAGACATCAATACCAAAACCTCGGGCTGCCTGACTCATGCCCAGAGAGGGGGCCTCTGTCTGGCCTCTGTTGCCTGAAACCACTCTCAACCACTAAATCTAACATGTAAATCCTGCCTCCTTGCTAGGAAAAGTCAGCTTAGAAACTAAAGAAAAATAAAAGGAAATATTTCTATATTTCCTGATATTGGCTAAAATATATTTCAAGACCTGTAAGACCCTCCAGGATGAGGTCGCTGCCCAGTGCCCCGACCTGACCATCCTGGCTCCCACTTGTCCCTTTCCACACCCACTGACCATGCAGCCCCCTATGCAAGCCCAATGTGCTTGGCTTCTGGGCTTCTGCACCCCATGTTCTTTCTGCCAGGGGCATCATCTCTCCTATTTCCACCTAATTTCTACTCACTCTTCAAGACTCTGCTTCTTTACAAATGTATTGATTAATTTAACTAGCATATATCAAGAAATAAATTAGATAAAGCTTAGGTGGCGGGGCCTGGGGGTAAGCCTAGCAATAGAAAAATTGTGCCTGTGGCAAACACCTCAATAAGGCCAGCTCAGAAGGGCAGGGTCCCCCAAGTGCCCTCTCTCTTTCTCTAGCTGCCCTCTCTTCTGTTGCTTGACTCCATGGCTGGGGCAGTGGCCTCCTTGTCCTCCCTACCCAGAGGATCCTGCTGTGCCTTCATGACCTACCTCTTCCAGGAGCTCCCCGCCCTACCAGGCCTGTTGGGGGAGGTGACAGTTGAGCCTCAGATGCTTGTTTAAGCTTACAGTAGTTGAGTTTTTCATGCATTCCAGGTTTTCTCCCCAAGCAGACTCTAAGTTTCTCAAATGGGCCATTGTCTTCTATGACCTTTTGTCCATCCCTGCCCCTTATCCCATGTCCTCCACCCAGCACTCAGCCTTGAGTGGCCCAAGGGGCAGGGTCAACAATGTCTGCCAGGTGGCTCACTTTTCTCCAGTATGGACCACAGCACTTGTTAAATAAAGCAGGCCCTCAGTGCCCACGCATTGCCAAAAAATAGGTGCCTTATTGTTTAACAATAGTCTTTTAAAATAAGCCATTTAAAATCACTCCAGCGAATCCTACAGCACTGAGGAATCCTTCCTCCAGGAACCCAAAAGCAACACAATAGTCAAGATAAACAGCCCTTCTCTTCCTTTTGCTTCTTTTACCCACTTCTGCCCTTTAAAGGCTCCACCTTGCAGGTTGGCCAAGATATAAAGGGGTTAACTTTAACTAGGCTGAGCAAGGAACAACCCAGGCAGAGCACAGTATGGGTAACAGTTAGCAAAAATCCAGATCTTCGGGAAGTGTGTGTGTATGGTGTGGGCAGTAGGTGAATTTCAGAGGGGCAGGACTCCTTCCCTACTTCTGACTCCTGATAACCATCACTACAGACAATTTTGGATGGCTGAACAATTTAAAATCTTTTTGATCACAGTTCTTCTCTTTTTGCTGGCAATTATCGTTGATGGCATTGCATGCTGGTGTCTTGGCAGAATGGAGCCTTCCTGCTGGGGAGAGGGGTTTTGAGTTTTATGTCCCAATATGACTTTGATGGATTCTGACAAATTTCTCAGGCTCAGTGGACCTTCGCCCAGGCTGGAAATCTTCCCTGGACAGCAGGAAACATCTGAGACTCAGACCCCAAATGGGGTGTTTTGCTTTGCTAATCCCCAGATCTTGGTGGACTGCAGCCAAGGCTAGATTTTTGGGGAAGCCAGAGCTGGGTGTCAGTCCCCGAGGTCATAAGTAGTAGCAGTGGAATCCTCCATTTAGAGTTAGGATATGATATCTAAACCCTTTGCTAGGTTGGTCCATGACCAATAGGAGCTTCCCTGGGCTGAGGAAACACAGAGAGTGAACTAGCCTGTGCTGTGCTACTGGGAAAGGTCTATCCTAGGACTGGGCCTTTATAGAAGGTCATCACTGTCTACAATTAGGTCATGGAAATCATAGATAGAAGCTAGGAGTCGGGGGCAGAACTAAAAAACTAGAAAATGGGCCGGGCGCGGTGGCTCAAGCCTGTAATCCCAGCACTTTGGGAGGCCGAGACGGGTGGATCACGAGGTCAGGAGATCGAGACCATCCTGGCTAACACGGTGAAACCCCGTCTCTACTAAAAAAAATACAAAAAACTAGCCGGGCGAGGTGGCGGGCGCCTGTAGTCCCAGCTACTCGGGAGGCTGAGGCAGGAGAATGGCGTGAACCCGGGAGGCGGAGTTTGCAGTGAGCTGAGATCTGGCCACTGCACTCCAGCACAAAAACAAAAACTAGAAAACGGACAATAATTTCAGAGTGAGGGTGAAGCCAGATATCTGGACGTCAGTGCTGTGAAGGCTGGTCCTCCACTATCACGCCATACTTTTCCAATGCCTGGAGCAATGCTCAGTGGTGAGTGTGGACTCAGACAGGCCTGGCAGGGACATGGGATCTGGCATCTGGCTGTGCAACAGAAACTCAGGCTGCACCTCACTTACAGGGCCACACAAGCTGACATTTGTCATCTTAGAGTTCAGGAATGAGTGTCTCCGAGAAGCACGCCAAGCTGCAGAAGCAGCCTCTGTCCTAGCCTGCCACACTCCTACAAGAATGCTATGTTAAGCCTTGCAAGCCCCAAGTAGAGATATGTGTTCCTGGGCAGCCAACTCCCTCAGAAGACCCATGCCAATGGAATGCTCTGTAGGCCAACACCAGTTGTTATTCGGTATGTGTTGTGTGTCAGGTACTGTGCCATGCTTCGGGTTCCAAATATTACCAAAAGATTAGTCCTGCAGCCTAATGACTAGGAGAGAGACCTATCTATGTTTGTGAACTTTATATTCATGTATAACTAAGTTCTAAAGTTATCTGGAGAAAGCATGATTCAGGGATGTGCAGAGGGGAGCTAATGCCTGTGTAGGGCTTTGAAAGATGAATAGTTCTTCAGGTAGATGGGGGAAGGAAATGTACGACCAAAGAAAGCAACAGTTTATGAAAAATACAGAGGCATGAAGCTCCCTAGGGTGTTGAAGGAATTATAAGGGAGGGTGAGTTACAAAACCCTTGTTTGCCTTGATAAGGATTTTGGACTCAATCCTGCAGGTGATGGCAGCCACTGAAGGGTTGTGGTTAGGGTGTTCACACAGTGATGCAGATAATCAGGCTGGTTTGAAACGAGGGTGCTTTCTTTCTTTCTTTCTTTTTTTTCCAAGATGGAGTCTTGCTCTGTTGCCCCGGCTGGTGTGCAGTGGCACAACCTCAGCTCACTGCAACCTCCTTTCCCTGGGTTTAAGAAATTCTCCTGCCTCAGCCTTCAGAGTAGCTGGGATTACAGGCATGTGCCACCATGCCCGGTTAATTTCTGTATTTTTAGTAGAGATGGGGTTTCACCATTTGGCCAGGCTGGTCTCAAACTCCTGACCTTGTGGTCCACCTGCCTTGGCCTCCCAAAGTACTGGGATTAAAGGTGTAAGCCACTGGATCTGGCCAAGGGCGCTTTCTTAAGAAGAATGCTACCAGCCTGGCCAACATGGTGAAACCCAGTCTCTACTAAAAATACCAAAATTAGCCGGTCATGGTGGTGGGTTCCTGTAATCTTAGCTACCCAGGAGGCTGAGGCAGGAGAATTGCTGGAACACGGGAGGTGGAGGTTGCAGTGAGCCGAGATTGCGCCATTGCACTTCAGCCTGGGCAACAACAGTGAGACTCTGTTCAAAAGAAGAAGAAGGAGAAGGAGGAGGAGGAGAAGGAGAAGGAGGAGAAGGAGGAGGAGGGGAAGGAGGAGGAGGAGAAGGAGGAGGAGGAGGAGGAGGAGGGGAAGGAGGAGGAGGAGAAGGAGAAGGAGGAGAAGGAGGAGGAGGAGAAGGAGGAGGAGGAGAAGGAGGAGGAGGAGAAGGAGGAGGAGGAGAAGGAGGAAGAGAAGGAGGAGGAGGAGGAGGAGAAGGAGGAGGAGGAGGAGGAGAAGGAGGAGGAGGAGGAGGAGGAGAAGGAGGAGAATGCTGCTAGAGCAGGAAAAGGCCAGGAGCCACAGCCTGGAAAGGGCGACCCGGGGCCCACTGGGCCAATTAGGGCATGACCCACAGGTACTCATTTCTCTTCTGGGTCTTTCCTGCCACATCGGCCAAATCCCTCCTCAAACAGGCTTGCAGTGCTTGTGTAAGTAGAACATCAAAGGGAGATAATGGATGTGAACGCACTTTGGGAAAAAACAGAATATAGATGCAGCCATCCTATTATTATTTTCTTCCCGAATGATTCAAAAGGATAGCAAACCTACCAGTTTCAAGTGCCCATCCTGCCACCCAGGGAGGCTGAGGCCCACAGCTTCTCAAGATGCACCGTGGAAAATGGGGAGCAACGTCAGCTGCTGGTGTGTGTGCCAAATCGGTTCAGCTAGGGTGTCGGACTGTCTGGTGCCCTCCCCAGCTGGGGGAAACATTGGCTGGGGCTTTGAGATAGTAGCTTTCCCCCTCCCAGGACCCACCCTCCACCCAGGCCTGAGGAGTCACTGCAGATCATAGCTTGGAAACCAGATCCACCTGTCCCAGGCTGAATAATCTCAGGGAGCTCTGGTGACAGGCAAATTGATCACTGACTGACAGGTCTCCAGGCCAGCTTGGAATGCCTGCTTGGGGTGAATTGGCAGCTTTCCGCTTTCCCAAATTCATGGGAACGTGTTGTTCTTGTACAAACTGCCTGGCATGCATGCAGGCTGGGGAGGGAAGGGGCTCAGGAGCGCTCAGAACACTGTGCAAAATGCTCAGAGCGCCTGGAAGAACCAAAGGCAGCTCCCTGGTGGCACTTTGCTCCTTGGTAATCGCAGACTCATACTCCCTGGAAACTGTGTTCTATTTTCAGTTGCTACCAATGGCCACCTTTGGACAGAGTTTGGGGACTTGATTCTTTTACCAACAAGTTGAGTAGCCATGGGGCATTCACTTTCCTTCTCAAGATCTCAGTTTCTTAATTCCTGAAACAAGAATATTCCAGGGATTTCTGGAATCAATAGAATGGTGAAAAGGGAAGAGCGTTTAATGTCAGCAGATGGGGATTTAAACTCAGTTCTGTGGCTTCTGGGGAAGCTAGTTTCCATCTTTGAACTTCCACTGCCTCATGTAGCATGGTGCCTGGTATTGTAGAGCTTCACTATCATCGTAAGAAATATTAATATCTTTTACTTAGGCATAACCATGTTTCTGAACATCCATAATGTTAATTGGCACAAGCACATTTATTAGGACAATTTCAGGGGAATAAGCTACAGGTAATGAACATCATATAACCATGCTAGACAGCTGTAGCTTGCAGGTCAGTTTTGCCTTCAGAAAGAGCCGGGGCCTCCCAGGCACTCGCCCAGCCAGGCCAGGCCCCATCACAGGTCACTGAGACCTGCCCCGGGTTTCTCTCACAATGTAGGAGTAGAAAGCTTTTTCTGCCTCCGTTTCTGGGACACTGGTGCAGGAGCCAGTGGGCTGGGATCAATCTATAAGGAGCCAGGAGCAAATCACTGAGATCCTGTCTTGAGACAGGACTGAGCAGGAGACAGTATGTGGTTGACATGATCAGCTAAGCTGGGTCACCTGGGGGGACACAGGAGAAGCCCTAAGGGGGCATCCTCTGACCCAGCAGTGAAGATGCCTGGTAGATTCTAAATCAAGGGTCTCAGAGCAGTGGCTGTCAGAACAGACCGGTCCTATACATAGGCCCAGACCTCAGATAAGCAAAGCACTGGCCATCCACTTGTACACAGACACTGAACACTTCTTCCTGTATTCTCTGGGTTGCTTCTCGATTTGGAGTCCTGAAGAAGAAATAGCAGAAAATCAGAGTGACAACAATATCAATAATTGACAACAGTAAGCAAATACAGGCCTGCATCCACTTAATGGGACCCAATGCAGCTATTCACAGCAGTGTTCATAAAGAATTATCCAGAATATCTGAAGGTACATGTCTTACAATGTCAAATGAAAATGGGTATATTTATTTGATTGCAAATAAGTAAACTCTAAGCTTAGGAAAAAACCATGCTAGAAGGAAATCAATCCTTTGACTCTAGGTGATCCTCAATAGCTTTCTACTTCAATATATTTTCAAATGTTCTACAGGGTGCATGTGTTATTTTAAAATAGAAAACATTTATTTTTTAAAAAGCATAATTTTTTTGGCCATTGTATTGAGACAGACAAGCTGGCACGCTTTATCTGCAAGTTTAAACTCCACAGCAGCTTGATCATTTCAACATGATGGCAAGAAGATTCTGAACCATGCAAATGCCAGGAGGAGAGCCAAGAGTGAAAAATCTCCAACCACCACTGGGCCTGAGTGTCACACAAATGCCTTTCATTCTCAGAGCCTCCCATGAGAACACAAATAACAACAACCAAAACAAAAAGACACAAGTTAAGAATATAAATTCATGTGCCATATATATACTTTTTTTAAACACCCAGGAATTTGTGAGTTCCTTCAAATAGATGGTAGTCCTGCCAAAAAACAAAGTCATTTAGATAGACAATACTTTTATTCCCACATTGTTGTTATGGCTCAGAAAAGTCCTAGTCTCCACTTTGGCATTGTCCCATGGATCCATAGCACAGGCTTGTGGATTTGGGGAGTGTAGCCAAATCTTTGCCTTTTCAAGATGGATTATGATTTTCCAAAACAGTTTGAAAACCCTGTCTGCCCTTAAACTGGGCAATTACTTGGGGAAATATTTTCGGATGTAAGTGCAATGTGGCTGGAAAGATCAGAGACTAACGGTCTCTCAGTGCTGGTAAACAACTCCCAGCGATGCTGCAAACGAGGCTCGGCCTTAAGATCTGCAGGGCTGCATCTTTGGAATAACTGCAAAGTCTGTGCAGGAGACTATTAGGGGGGCCAGCACTCATTGCTATGTATTAACTTGCATACGTTTGCAGAAAAAATTTAAATCTTTAAATACTGATGGAGCATTTACCCCATGGAAGTCACTCAGCTAGAAAACGGAGAAAATGCAGCACTGTCCCTGCCTACCTTCAAGGAGCTCACAAAATTAATCTCTTCACCATTGTATCTTGCATATATTTATTTTTGGGTTCACGTATTTCAATACTGGCATTGAGAAGATGCACAGGAAACAACTATGTTCCAATGCATCAGCATTTTCATAATGAGTGGGGAGAGGCCCCGAGGGTAAGAGGTCGACTTTTGGACAAGAGGAAGATGAATCTGTTCTCCCTGTCCCTCTGCTGCCTGAATCACCTGAAGCAGACAGACCTGGACTTTGTTACAGGTAAATAATTACAGTTGTATCTGCCATAAATATCTTGCTGAAGGGGCCATTGCAAAAATTGAGATTGTATCTCCAAGCAACTGTCAAATGGCTAGAATAAATTCAGAGGACTTGAAATACTGATGTACATTTTCTATCATAGATATCTCTTGGTCTAGACTTTCAGACTGCATCTTGACAGAACACCTAGGATGGCTGAGAAATTAAGGAGTCAGGAACAAAAAAATTACATAGTGTTGGTGTTCTGTGGTTTGTGTCTTCTTTATCTGTGGTCCCGGCAAACAGGAAGTCCTTGTGAATTGGGGGGCTCGAGCAGAAATGTTAAAGACACAGATCCCTGGGAATTTAAAAAGCCAAGGAGGTAATAAATCTTGGGCCAAAATGGAAAGCCTGAAGAGGTCAGTGAGCTACAGCCAACCTAATATCTGTACTTCTCAGGGCCGCCATAAATCTGACACTACTTCTTCTGGGCTCAGCTGGCTTCTGTGCAGCCGGCAGATCAAAAGCCTCTCCCAGTACCCTCTGCAATTGCCTGTTTCTCATTGGGCCTGTTGGGTGAGGCAGGCAGGATGGGGAGGGAAGGATGATGCTGTCCTCTTCTTCTCTGCACCATCTGGGGGCAATATTTAAATATCTGCACCCTGAGGTTTAGAGAGAGAACTGGGGGAACTAGATGTACCACCCCAAAGCTTGAAGAAGTGAAGGGTCAGCTTCGGGAGGGAGTGGCAGCCAAGCAGACCAAGATTTCCTATCTGGGGATGTTGTTTTGTTTTAGTCAGAAGGGAGAAAGACTATTATTCAGGCTTTCTGAATTTCAACAGAGGAGGACTCCCACGTGTCACTTCCAATATAGCTGGATCTTTGTCTCACACATTCTCTCTGAATTATTTACTTTTTCCCCCCAAAATATCTACTAACTTGCCCATTTGTTTATCTATTTATTTATGCAAAGAACTATGCCAGGCATCTTACCTATGTTCTCACCGAGTTTCCTGAAAGGGAGATATTATTATTCTCTCTCTTCAGATGAGGAAACTGAGGCTCAGGATGGTTAAACAACTTGGTAAAGGTTATGCAACTAGTAGGTAGCTGAGTCAGAATTTGAACCCAAGCCTCTGAGACTAAAAGTTCCATGCAATTCCTACTCTGCCACAATAAATCTACTGGGACTAGGGCACTACTAAATCCTGCAAAGGATGTAAAAATAAACCAAAGGAGAATCCTGGTTTTTAAAAAAATGGTCTGAAAGTTGAGATTTGACATATCTATAAATAATAGTGATACAAAATAGAGTGTGATAAATGCCTAGAGAGAGGTACAAATAAAATATGAAGGGATTTAGAGAACCCAGGGATTGCTTCTCTTCTTGGTAGCATGCGCATTTGCAATGGGACTCGGAGTATCAGTAGGATTTGGGTCTTTGGCTCCAGAAGGAAAGGACTCTTCTGTAGATAAATGGAGTGTTCAAAGGTCCCAGCCAACACAACATGAGGCATGTTTGTAGCTGAGTTTGGGATCAGCTACCCAAACAGGGGTATTGAGAAATGAATTTGGACAGGTTCGGAGTTTAAGCTACGTATATCTTCTAACATCTGATGAATAGTAGAGCCGCTTATTTCCCTACAAGCAACAGAGACTTAGTGGAGGTTTGTGAGTATATAATTGAGAAAACTTACTTTTGGTTTTTTTGTTTGTTTGTTTGTTTGTTTTTGTTTTTTTGAGACAGAGTCTCTCTCTGTCACCCAGGCTGGAGTACAGTAGTGCAATCTCGGCTCACTGCAACCTCTGCCTCCTGGGTTTAAGCGATTCTCCTGCCTCAGCCTCCTGAGTAGTTGTGACTACAGTCATGTGCCACCAGAAAGCTTACTTTTGTGACAGTGTAGAGGCTATTTGGGAAAGACAGGGAGAAGAGGCAGAGGACAAGCTAGGGGGCTATTGTGGTAATCCAGTTTTTGAGGATCTTGACCTTGTAGATCGCTTGACTTCCGTTACATTTTTTGGCTTTGCTGTTTGGGGTGGATGACTTTCTTAATGTCCATTAACAGAAACGCCTGAAGTTTTAGGCACTCTACGTCAGTTAGTTTAAGTCATTCTTTAGAATCCAGCAGGTCTCCAAGGTCTGAATAATACCAAGCATCTGGGTACCAACTAGGATGTGAACAAAGCAAGAGGTACCGCTTGCTTTTCTCCAGTGGCTCATCCAGAAGCCTCATCATTTCTGGACCAGCACCTCCACTTCAAAGGCTTGCTCCTCTTAGGGATACAGGATCCCTCTCTGCTGTGGAGAGAGAAATGGAGAATATATGAAAAGCATAGAGGCCAGATTCCAGGCTCTGTGCCGTCTCTTCTCTTCGACTTTGGACACACAACCTGACCTCTTTGGTCAGTTTTACCATTTCCCAAACATAGATAATATAATTTTTACTCATCTAAATCTGGACAGGATTGTATAGTGCATATAATCAAGGGTATCTGTTTTCAGACTGGGTCCGAAAAGCTCCAGAGTTTCTTTGGAGATGCTTCAGGGACTCCCCGTGGGTAAGAAGTGTCTGAGCAGATCCCTTTTAATCCACTGTATTGATACATATTGGGCTTCTGCTGCAAATACACAATGAGTGAATGAATGCATGAAGATTTAAACCACTGGTGATGTGTAAAGAGATTCAACCGAGAGCCAGAACATAAAAGAGAGTCCTGGATCTGTCCTAGCAAGCTGTGAGATTTCTAGCAAGCCATTTATCCTCACCTTGAGCCCCTGTTTCTTTATCTGTCACACGCTTGGCTTTGAATAGATGATGTGTGTCCCTTCTAGTGATGAGATGATATTTCTTCATTACATGAGAATTATAGGAATACAGATAAAATGTATTGTGGCAATGATTTAACTAATACTTAAAAAGCAAGGCGTACTATCACATCTGCTATGCAGACTACAACCAGGTACAGGGAATCAGGCCTCCAAGCCATCGCCACAGGCATGAACCCAAGTTCTTGCTCAGACCTTACTAATTCTTAGTTTGTGTACAATTCCAACATGCTCGGCTAATTGATGCTATAGCCTGCAGCAGAAAACCCTGTAGCAGGAAAGAAACAGGTAGGGCAGGTACTTATGCAGCTGCACAACTGATAGTCTGACACCAAGCTAGTAGAAATGCAAAAGGTGAAAAGTATTAAGAAGCTGGCATAAGAATTTAAAAGCACTTGAAGAAAGGGATCATTGACTATAGGAGCATATATTTTTATACAATCTAGTTATATCCATCTTCCTCTCTGGCAGGACTTCAGTTCATGTGAAATCCAGAGGAATCCAAGACAGTTAAAAAATTGGCTCCCAAGTTAGAATAGATGACTTAGCCAAGAAACAAAGCAAGGGATACACTAAATATTTGTTTCAAAAAGCCAAGCTGTCAAATCTGAGGTCTGAGAGAAAAATGGACTTAAGAAAAGCACAAAGTAAAAAGCACACGTGGAGCCCAGGGACCCAGTGTCGAGAAGATTATTTAAGTGGTTCAATGAGATGCACTCATTCATGTTCCGGTAATGAGTCTGGGCCATGATGATAAAGATAGATGACGCTGTGTAGCATCTGCTGAAGGAAGGAAGCTGGGAGTGCATATTCTTTCTATCTGGGAAGGTTTCTAACAAAAAGAGTGAATCTGCGGAGGGGAGAGGGTGTCAGCTTTTGGTTCTTAAAGGGTTAACACTTAGTTATCTGGAAAGTCTTCTTGAAATTCCCCCAAATGTGCGGGCTTCCCCTGGGCACTCTCCTCCCACTAGCGGTACACCAGATTCTGGCTCCAGGGGTCTCTGGCGTGTGTTCCATGCCTGGAATGGCCAGGCATCTGAGCGAGGCTGCAATGTTGTCAGGGGTTCTGTCTGTCTCTATTTGGTGCTGTCTTGGGAAGATACACAAAGAAGACAGTACTGAAACCCCAGCCGCCTCACGCCAGACAGTGCCTGTCCTTGCTTTTCTTCCCCATCATTCTGCTGCAGAGGCCAAAAGTTGGCAGCAAAGCTTATGAATTTGATTATGAGGGGGGTTGCAGGATGGTGAGAGTGGGCAGGAGCCTGGGCCTGAAATCCTTTGCGAAAAGCCAAGAAAACACCGATTTGGATTCCTGTTGCCTGTGGTAACGCTTTCCTTCAACAAGTGCTTGTAAAAGCGGAGAGGCATCCTTAGCATGCGTCCAGGAGAAAGTCTGGACACCACTTCATAGACACAGCCCTGGGAGGAAGCAATGGGAAGACTCTTCAGGGGAAAAAAAAAATCAGCTGATGTTGCCACGTTAGCATTCAAGGAACCTGTAAATATCAAAAGGTGAGAAACTCTCATTCCGAGGTCTGCTTGGAGGTGTGGCCTCATGGTGAGGATTCACCCAATGTCCTTCCAGACTTTTGGGAACTGAAGAATGGCTGCCCAGGGATGGGGAGGGAACCAAGGACTGTGCTAAGCCCTTCAGCTGCGTTTGTTCCCTAAGTCCTGACAACAGCCTGTGAACCAGAAGTATCTGAGACAGGTCTCAATCACTTTAGAAAGTTTATTTTGCCAAGGTTAAGAAGGCACCTGTGACACAGCCTCAGGAAGTCCTGACAACAGATGCCAAAGGTGATTGGGGTACAGCTTGATTTTATACATTTTAGAGATACATGAGACATCAATCAATATGTGTAAGATGCACATTGGTTTGGTCTGGAAAGGCAAGACAACTTGAAGTGGAGGGTTTCCAGGTCATAGGTAGATAAGAGACAAATGGTTGCATTCTTTCAAATCTTTGGTCAGTCTTTCACTGAACACCCAATTTATATGGGAGAAGGGAGTAGAGGAATAGTTACTTATGCCTTAGTCTGGCTCAGTGAATTCGCATTTTTACATAAACAATAGAGCATAGGAAACAATCACATATGCATTTGTCTCAGGTAAGCAGAGAGATGACTTTGAGTTCTGTCCTTTGTCCTGCACCTGTGAAGATAAGCCAGCAATTGATACTGCCAGGGCGAAATCTAAGAACTATTTTAGGGTAAAGTTCTTGAGGCCCACAAGGAATTTCATTCTGGAAAATTTGTGAGACAGGTATGCAGCTTTTTTTTTTTTTTTTTTTTTTTGTAATCTTCGTAGCTATCTTATTTGGGAATAAAATGGGAGGCATTTGCCTGATGCAGTTCTCAGCTTGACATTTCCCTTTGGCTTAGTGATTTTAGAGTCCCAAGATTTACTTTCCTTTCACAAGCTCTATGACAAAAGATTTGACTAGGCCCATTTCATTGACAATCACACTAAGGTTCAGGATGGTTAGGTGACTTTCCCGAGGTAACTTTCCTAGTGTGACAAATGAGGGTTTCAGATCACTTGTGCCCAGCATCACCAAAGCCCTGCTTTCTTTTTTCTTTTTCTTTTTTTCTTTCTTTTTTTTTGGCAGGGGGGCTACAGGCTTCTTGAGAGGACATAGGGTAGGGCATTGCTGGAGGATCTCTCGCCAAGATTGAGGTTGGAGAACAGAACCCATAGGTCTTGCACCAGCAGCAGCAGCACCTGGAACTTGTTAAGAATGCAAATTCTTGGGCCCCACCCCAAACCTACTGAACCAGAAACTCTAGGAATGGGTCTAGCAAATTGTGTCTTAACGCCCCTTCCAGGTGACTCTGACTGCAGCCAAGCTTTCAGAACTGAACCACTGCTCTAAGGCCTTGCTATTCAAAGTGCAGGCACAGGACCAGCAGCAAGCCATCCCCAGGGAGCTTGTGAGAAACGCAACATCCCAGGTCCTATCCTGTCCCCCAACTCTGAATCTTCATGTTCATAGGATTCCCAGAAATTCAAGGGACTATGAAAGTTAGAGAAGTACACAGCTCTGTTGGTTGAAGGTATTGCTGAATCTATATTGTAGTCTGTGAGCCGAGCTATAAGCAGGTTCTTCCCAAGTTCAAGGAATGGACCCATACCATCCAGTTGAAGCATAGAGGTGGGAGTGAGTGAGCAGGACTGGGCTAGACTGTGAATGTCTGGGTCAGGCCCTGGACTTTGCTGCTTTCCCTTGCCACTGTGCTAGAACCCATGCTAGGCCTGTTTGAATACACAGCATCCTCTGAAGACTCACCTTCTGTGAAATGCTTCCTGCAGGTCAGGGATGTAAAAGCTTCTTCCTTACCAAACTCTGATGAACACATAGGAGCTGCTGGGTGGTCTGCACTGGAAAGGATTCTTGGTCTGTGCCTGGGCTCAGTGGGATGAGTGCCAGGATCATCTAGCAATGTCTGCCACAGGCATGGGATGGGGCAGTGGTGGCCTGAGTGATGAACTGATGCACAAGGGAAAAGGGGGTAGGGGACACAGAGGTTGAGCAGATCCAGATACCTGAGAAGTTTGACAAACACTTATTACAAACATACTTTTCTCTTTGCAGGGATTATAGGCAAATTTTCCTGTTGCTTTTGTCAAATGTTAATGACTGTTTTTACAAAAGATAAAAATGATTATGATTTTTTAAAAATGTAAACAATACAAAAGGTATATAACCCTATCCCTCCCAATAGAAAACCACTCTTAACCATTTCTGGAATATTCTCCTGGATATATTTTTAGGTATACCTTCTCCCTCTACACAGATATACTTAGGTGATCTGCCTGCCTCAGCCTCCCGAAGTGTTGGGATTACAGGTGTGAGTCACTGTGCCCGGCCACCAACAATATTCTTTATAGCAATAAAACAAAAAACAAACAAAAAAATTTAGTTTGAAATCATACTGCAGCATTAGTTTTCATGGTTCTTTAGCTTCCTCCTTTTCAGAAGAGTCCTTTAGTTTTTCCTCAACTGATGGTTAAAGGCCAGTTATTTCTTGGAATGTCCCTCAATTTGAGACTCTTTCATGTTTCCTTCTGATTAGATTCAGGTGATGCATCTTCAGCAGGAATATCACAGAAGTGACGCTGGGATCTCAGTGCATCCCAGTACATGGTTTTTACTTGTTCTGTCACTGGTGATGTTCACGTTGATCACTTGATTCAGGTGGTGGCTGTTTAGCTTCTTCACTGTGAAGTGACTCCTTTTCTCCTTAGGCCTAATTAGTATTTTGTCAGGAGCAATTTTGAAAATATACCCCATTTCTCATCAGACTTTCAATGTATTTATTTATTGATTTTTTAATATGTTTATCTTATTCAATTGGTCATATTCCATTACAATCATTATTTATTTGCTATTCAAATTGGGCAAAGGGAGCCCTTACAAGCTGGCGTCTGTGTCCTTTCCATCAGGTTGCCTCAGTCTTTGAGCACTTTGCTTTCCACCATGGTGAGATGTTCCTGAAACATCTTGCATATTCTTTCTCTCAATCTTGGATCCAACTGCTTCTCCAACACACATGATACACACACACACACACACACACACACACTTGCATTGATGTTCATCACTATATCTATCTACACATATTGAAAATAACCCATTCACAATGGGACTGAAGTGGCTACATTGTCTGGGGGTAAGTACCTGGGGTTTGTTGTTTCTTGGCAGGAGCATTTAGGACACAGACGCACACAAGGAGTTTAGGAGCAGAAGTTTAATAGGTAAGAGAAAGAGAAAGAGAGAGAAAGGAAAACAGCTCTCTCTCCAGTGAGAGAGAGGGTACTTCCAAGAGGAAAAGACCTGTGACTGGCAGCAGATGCCCCAGATTTTATAGTCCAGCTCGAGGAGGTGATTTCTGATTTACATAAGGCTCACAGATTGGTTCTATTAGGTGTGACATTTACATAGCCTGGGGAAGGCTGGTCAGCCTGTGCTTATCTTATTATGCAAATGAACTTTCCCCTTGGTCAGCACCATCTTGTCTGCTCCTTACTGTACGTGTGGCTGACAAAGAGGAGGGAAGATGGAGCCACCATCTTGAACATGACGGGCACAACTGCCAGCATCTGTGTCTGCAGTTCAATTTTACAGGCTGCTCTTTGTTAGAAAGGAAAGTAATTTGGGGCTGCTTTTTGTTAAAAGGGAAACCTTGCCAAAGACTTCCATACCCTCACTATCTGCCTAAGTAATTTCTTAACTCCTGTATCAGAACCTTCCCTTTCCAACCCCACCACAAGGGTCAAGCTGATTTTCTTCCTTTTCATATGTTTCACTCTGTTTTCTGACAACAAGAAGCTAGAATCCTATTGCTCTAACTCTATTTACTTATTTGTAGTAAGTCAATATGTAATATTTACTCCTCCTGTGTGCAACTTATCTCCTAGCTTGATGGCCACCCCTTCCACCAAAGATTCCCACCAAATCCATTCAGTCTCTGGACCCCTGGGCTGGCCAACAATATAGGCTGCCCCCTTCCTGCCCCTCTCTCTCCTTATGAAATCCCAGGTGGTGCCCTCCTCACCCCTCTGGGATTCAATTCCCTATCCAGGGCCACATTTCCCAACCTGGATGCCCTTCCTTCCTGCTAGGCTCTGACCCCAGCTTCCCTGCCCCTACACCCCTCAATGTGAACACCTACCTCCTTCTGCCCAACCAAAAGTCTTGAGCATTGAAATGCTCAGGAAGGGAAGGAACAGAAGAGGAAGAAGAGGCTAGCTTGCATTTGAATATTCTAATAAGCCCCTTTGAATGAAATGATCTTCATTGTTTCCACTGTGGAACTTGATAACCCACTGTCATGGAGAGCATTCTGATTCAAAGGACCCTGGAACATTTGCTTGAAAAAGAAGAGTGGAGTGTTATGGGGTTCTAGACTTGGGAAAGAGCATAGGTGAGGGGGATTTCTGAGACTGAGTGGGGACCACTCTTGGAACTCTTATTTTGTGCACATTTGGAGCCTCTGATAATCAGACATCAAGATAGGATTAGACAGGCAAGAAATATATTAGGGGAAATGGCCATGCAAGGAAATGGAGAGGCAGAGGCTAGAAGAGCCCTCAGACTGTGATGCAGATCTAACCCAGAGGGAAGGAGAGAGGAGCAGAAGGCAGGGCAATGGGAGCATTTCAGACTGCAGAGCGGTTCTAAGGAAAGTTTGGCAAGGACTTCAGTGAGTCCCAAGCCACAGTCGCTCATTCCCTGTCTTCCAGGAATGGACCTTCCGCAGTACTCCCGCCCTGCCCAGCCATTGGCTGGGGGAAGCTGTAGGAAGACAGGACTCAACATGAGTTTGATGGTGGATTTCAGGGCACAGCAGCTGGGCCATGGGTTAATTATGTTTCCTAAAGTCAAGGATCTGAGAGGAGCCTTCTCATGGATGCCCCATGAGCAGAAGGGTAAGAATAGTTACTTATCCTTCTGGAAGGTAGGACTGAATTATAATCTGTTCCTAAACAGAAAATTAATGAGCAGAAAGCTATAACCTGCCTCTTGAGCAGAGACGCGCAGAGAAAAGGGAGAAAAGATGAGCAAAGAAGAAAGGTAAACTCGGCCGGGCGCGGTGGCTCAAGCCTGTAATCCCAGCACTTTGGGAGGCTGAGACGGGCAGATCACGAGGTCAGGAGATCGAGACCATCCTGGCTAACCCGGTGAAACCCCGTCTCTACTAAAAATACAAAAAACTAGCCGGGCGAGGTGGCGGACGCCTGTAGTCCCAGCTACTCCGGAGGCTGAGGCAGGAGAATGGCGTGAACCCGGGAGGCGGAGCTTGCAGTGAGCCGAGATCCGGCCACTGCGCTCCAGCCTGGGCGACAGAGCCAGACTCCGTCTCAAAAGAAAAAAAAAAAAAAAAAGAAAGGTAAACTCTTGTGCCAGGTATCTGATGAAACTGGCTTTGTGATTTTGAACTAAGTGGAGATGCCCCACCCATGTATCCCTTTTCCTGTGAGTGAAGCCACCTCTGCAAAATTCTGACAGTAAGAGAAATCTGACATGGCTGGCTCCATCTTGCTTCTAGCCTCACAGGTTGGCTGTCTTTGCTTATTCCTGGGTGTAGGCCAAGTTAACTTTGGAAGAAATTAGTTTATAGTTTAAATGGTAATAGCCCTTCTCAAAAACTAAGCTGTTCTTGTAAAACTAACAAAAGGCCACCAAGTTAGGAGGGTGAGAGGGGCTTGAATTCTGAATAATTACCAGTCATTATTCTGGAGGGCTTAAGATTTGCAATATCCCCAATTTCTACCCCAGATAACATCACTATTGTAGAACCTAAGAGTGGCCTTTTGAGATGTCTTTTCACTTTTTCACATTTCTGACAACCGGATGGCCCCACATGGACCTACCAACCAGTCTTGTGGCCTCCACTCAGGAACTGACTCAGCAGAAGAGGACAGCTTCGATTCCCTATGATTTCATCTCTGGTGCCATCAGTCAGCATGCCCCCATGCTAGTCCACCAAACTATCTTTGAAAAACCCCAAACCTCTGAGCCTTTGAAAAGCAGCCACTTGCAAACCTGGGCTAACTTCCTAAAGACCCACTGCACCCATCACTGCCACTCCTGATCCTTGGATCTTTGATCCCTTGATTTCATTCACACTTTAAATTTTCATAATTGCCTTGGACTGTGATTCTTGGATGATGACATATTCTCATTTCTTTCTTTGGTTTAGTGACTTTGGTACCTCCACACTGGTGGGTTTTCAACTTGGCATGTTCTCTTGGGTTCAGTGGCACCCACAGCTAGAATTGGAGATCATTTTCTCTTCTGCCTTTACCCAGCAGAGCCTATCCAGGCCATTGACCTCCAGTCCCCAGTGTTATTGGCAAGTCAGAGACAGTGGGAACAGTGTGCTGACTGGAGCGCTTGAGTCCCAGAGAACCCTGGAAGAGAGTAGAGGAATCCACAGTCCTGTACCTCTGGGGTTAAATTGGACTATACTCTTCATCTTTGAATGTTGTTCATGACCTTCCAGCTTTGCTTCATGTTATAAAATAATTTCAATCCTATATTTGTATAGCAATTGTGTATCATTTGGGGGGTTTGCAGCAATGCTAAGTACATGGTGGCATTTCATAGGTGAGAAAATGAAAACCCAGGGAGAGTTAAGTGATACGCCTAAGGTCACGCAGCTGGACCAGGCAGAAGCCCGGCTGGGTTAGTGCTTAGTGAAATATTCTTTCCACAGCATTGCTGTCTTGTCTATTATGCACCCCCCAACCATGGATTCCCTTTCAGTTCTCCTCAGAGGCTGTTACATTAATTCTGATTCCCTCCCCCAGTTTTTGCAACCTTATGAAATAACTTGCTCTACTGAATCATTGCTTTACCTATAAGATATAATTTTATTCTACTGCCTCTGATTTCATTATCTGTTTTGTCACTCGATCTCACTTTTTCTAGGGGTTCCAAAGAATTTACAATGAATGATAAGAATGGAATTATAAGCACCAAAAAATGGAGAATAATTAAATGTCAGTCACGGCCATGATAGAGTGAATGGAATTCTGTATCTCACTATTTGGGGCGCTGGCTGTGTGATACTCATTAACTGTTTTTTTTTTTTCTTAAGGCTATGAGTTTGGCTGGGAATTCAGCTGCACGTGATGGATCATGCTTACCTTGCCTTCCCCCACCTGCATGCCTCCCCCTGAAGAAGATAAGCGTCTTTGGGAGCGAGAATTTTTAAATGAGATTGTTTATGCATCAAGGAGTAAGTATTAATAGCTAAAGTGCATTCATATGGTGATTGTTTTCTGGTGATGAGAATGGGAAATGTTATTTCTCTATTAAATTATGGAAGCCACTGGATTATGCATTACATGCTGATATGCCAGCTCTGTTTCTCTCTACTCACAGTGATGCTTTGAGTCTCATTTTCAAACTAGACACCTCTGTAAATTGACCTGAATGTTCTGTGTGTACACGGGCATTGACGCAGAGGGAAAACAGCAGTTGCTCAGCAAGCACGTTCCTTCTACTCTGGGATCTGCAGTACAGGCAGTACTCTCTGCCAAGGTACGTTCTGGAGTCCTGTGCTTTGCCCAAGGTCCCCACCCTATCAGGGACATGGCAAGTGCATCCAGGAAGGGGAGGGTCTGCAAAGTGAATCACAGGAGCAACAGTGGAAGAAACCAGGGGTGTTTAGTACAAAGAGGCAAAAACTAGGGTACGTGTGAAAGTTATCTTCAAATACTTGAATAAAGAAGTTCTGTACAGGAGGTTGACACTTGCTCTGTGCTACCCTGGAACACAAAACTAGAATCAAAAGAGAGATGATTGGCCGGGCGCGGTGGCTCAAGCCTGTAATCCCAGCACTTTGGGAGGCTGAGACGGGCAGATCACGAGGTCAGGAGATCGAGACCATCCTGGCTAATACGGTGAAACCCCGTCTCTACTAAAAAATACAAAAAACTAGCCGGGCGACGAGGCAGGCGCCTGTAGTCCCAGCTACTCGGGAGGCTGAGGCAGGAGAATGGCGTAAACCAGGGAGGCGGAGCTTGCAGTGAGCTGAGAACCGACCACTGCACTCCAGCCTAGGCGGCAGAGCAAGACTCCGTCTCAGAAAAAAAAAAAAAAAAAAAGAGAGATGATTTCTGGTTCCACAAAATAATACAATTTTCCTTTATTTGCAGCATCTAACTATTCATAAAGTCCTTTCAAAAACATTGTCACCAGAAAGTAATCTCCATGATGAGAGGAGGTTTGCCTGATTTTTGTTTTTCTTTTAGTATCCACTATTCCTGTGATAGTGCTTGGCATATAGGAACTGCTCAATGCATATTGGCTGAATAAATGAATGAATGAGTTGGTTTCTATGAGGGTTGATGTGATACGCCCATTTTGTGGATGACAAAAATTGAGAAGTTTAGATATGTAAAGTGGTTTCCTAAGCTCACCTATGCTCCTGAACTATCCTGAACCCAGGCCCCCTAATAAGAGTCTACTGGCTTACTCAAAGGCTTAATGAACTTAGCTTTCTATCATAAATTGGGTCATCTCCAGTGGTAGTTGGCGAGCTCCTCATCAGATTTCGAACAGGCTTATTTGCACCTCTGCTGCTGTTATGACCCTGCATCAGCTGGACAGTCAACTTTTGAGGGGCAGGATGAATCACAGATTGGCTGGCTTTCTTATTGCTGAGGCGATTAAAAACAACTTTTCACACTTCATTTTCTCCCTGTCTTCTCTCACCTCCCCTCCCTTTCTGTGTGTCTTCCATTCTTCCCAGATCTCTGAAATGCCTCCATCACACAGTTCCTCTCTCTCTCTCCTTGCCCCTCCAGTTGAGAGAAAAGCTGTTGTATTACCCTGTTCACACATTACTATACATAAATACCTGAGACTAGGTAACTTATAAAGAAAAGAGGTTTAATTGGCTCATGGTTCTGCAAGCTGTGCAGGAAGCATGGCTGGGGAGACCTCAGGAAACTTACACTCATGGCAGAAGGCAAAGCAGAGGAAGGCACATCTTCGCATGGCCAGAGCAGAAGGAAGAGAGAGAAGGGGGAAGTGTTACACACTTTTAAACAGCCAGATCTCATGAGAACTCATCACTATCATGAAAACAGCAAGGAGGAAATCTGCCCCCATGATCCAATCACTTCCCACCAGGTCCCACCTCCAACACTGGGGATTACAATTTGACATGAGATTTGGGTGGGGACATAGACCTAAACCATATCAGCTATGTTGACTAATCACTAAAACTTTAGCAAGCAGTAGTTTAACTCACGACTTTCTCAGAGTTATTTGCTTATTTAAAGCACTGTAGAGAGAGCCCCAAAAGAAAAATCTGTAGTGGTTAAGTTCCAGGCACCATGAACCTTGGAGAATGAACTCATGTTGGAGGTGGAAGAGTGATATAAGAACCCTTCAAAGTGGCCCTGAAATCACAGCAATCAGACAACCCCACACCTCATTTTTAAAAAGCCCACTCCCTTGAGGGCCTTCTTTCCTCTTGCCCACCTGGTTACATCATCCTACCCCATAGCTTGATCCCCAATGTACCCATCTAGACCTCCAGCTTTCTTACAAAGCTTAAAAAAACTTCCCTTGGTGGAGTGGTGATGAGTATGTTTTAGTGTAGAAAGAAACCAGAAGTAGAAATTACTAAACACAAATATTTAAAATATGATTAAAGGTGTGGGGACTTCATAGGTGTGAGAGAAAACAAATCCATGGTACTCCCATTCCCATTAGCATCTCCGGAAAGCCTCATTCACATAGAGGCTGTCTATGACTTGAAGGCCTTATACCTGCTCACCTGGCCTTCATCACTCACGCCAGGCACCACAGCTCTGAAGAGCCTCTGTCTCCAGTCGTAGGAGTCCAGGAAACCACACTCTGTTCCTTCTCAGTCAACGGCATGGTCTCCAAAGGATAAGAAATGATGGGAATTTTGATAAGCACCCAGCAACAAGAAAATAGCCAATGGGCTCACTAATAAGAAAGCAAGCCTTCTCTAGAAAATCTGTCTGCTTTACTTTCCCCTTAGCAATATTGCTCTGAAAGTTAATTTGTCACTGTATAGCCAGAAACCTCACCCCCGTCTTTTTTAATGTTTCACGGTAGGTTTGCCCAATAAGAGTAATAAAAATAATGACACCATTATTCCTCTTCTCTCTTTGTTTTCAGTGCATCACTTGCAGATTTGAATAATGAATTATGCTCACATTATCTTTACTTTCTTGCTCTTGACTTCCTCTACTGGCTAAAAGTGAAGCTATTATCCAATTGTCAAAGACTGAGAAGCCTTCCCTGGCAGAGTCAGTGATCTTGTGGTGTAGATACACTCTGGGGCAAAATTATCACGAGTACAATTTCAAGCTATATAAGAGAAAATTACCAGCCAGTGTGGAACTGAATCCAGAACCTGGTGAAATATTAAATATTTCATTAGTAATCCTTTTGGAACAAAAATAAGCAGACAACAAAATTAGTTATGAGTTGGGCATAAAAGGCTAATTAATGTTATTGTATTTGGTTGATTGACTTCAAGGCTATTAAATCATTATTTTATTGTCTGAATCTCTGCCTCACTCAGGCTAAAGAAGTCATTTTATCAGAAAAACTGTGTTTTTTCTTTCTTTCTTTTTTTTTTTAAACAAACAAACAAACAAAAACCAAAAAACTTCTGCTGCTTCTAAGGAGACCCATTTGTGTGCCTGAACTTGGCTTCTTATACAGTTGAGTTTGCATCCCTGAATAGATCTTCCAGTGCATTTTAGATGATATAAAATATACATCTGCCATCAAGGACAAATTAAAAGTGGATGTGACAACCACCCGGAGAGGGCAGCAACCACATCTGGAAGGTACTGCAGAGGTCATGGTGTCCAACACTTTGCACCAATGGGTGAGTGTACTGTATACTTTTCATCTACTTTGTCATCTTTGTCGTCTTCATCTCCTTCTGCCTCTTACAGATTTCTGGCTCCATGTTCCATTCTATAATCCACCATTCACAGAACCAAGCAAAATAATTCTCTGCCCACCTTAAACAAGCTCATGCAAAAATATATTAGAACCTATCTGTGATGACTGTCTTCAAGTGTTCACTCCCAATTCCACAGATGCCACTTAGTGAGGACTAATGTTGAGGACCATGTGTCAACCTAGGCATCCAAAGGAGATTCTCGCATCTTAGCCTGGGCCTGGTGTATGACACCTCCAAGTGCATTGGAAAAAGGCTCCTTCCCTCTGTGCCATTGCAGCCCACCACCAATGAATGTATCCGGGCAAACAAAGTACAGAGTTGGATTTCAACACAACTTGTTGACTTGACCAGACACACGTGAATAGAGGACAACCTGAACAACCACACACAGTGACCCAGGATGGACTGTCTTTTGCTAGAGATGACTCTCAACAAAGATCTAAAGTGAGCAAAGCTCATCTCAAGGAATTTCCATATTTGCCTTCCTCTCCTTTCCTTACCTTTTCTGGCCAGCCTATCAGTGCAGATGCTAGAATTTATTTTTCAGTCAGTGACTAAGAAGTACTCAAGGCTATTGGATTATGCATGCCATGCTGATGTGCCAGCTCTGTTTCTCTCTACTCACAGTGATGCCTGGAGCCTCATTTTCAACCTAGACACCTCTGTAAATTGACCTGAACGTTCTGTGTGTACATGGACATTGACACAGAGGAAAAACAGTGGTTGCTCAGAAAGCATGTTTCTTTTTAGGGAACCCTGAAATCCTATCTTATTATAACAAGGATTCCTTAAAAACAAGAAGACTTTGAAATGCAAAGGGATAAATTTAAATAGTGTAATTCAGTTACCCCATAAGGAAATGAAGGCTTTTTCATGTATTGCTGATTAATCTTCTGTTGTCTGCCTTTGGAAGGTCCATGGAATAGGCAAAGCTCCTCTACCCTGGATTCTGGAGCCCAGTTGGTCAGCCTGTATTTTTTAGGTGCTATAGTCATTCTCAGCATGGCAGAAACCAGGCCAAGGAGCAGGGGCAGACATGAAAATCACCAGAGGTTGGGCTGTGGGTGGTCTGGCTAGAACTTTATATAGGTTGCTCTTGGCTTTTGCAGAGAAGAAGGGGAGTGTAGAATCCCTTTACATAAACAATTCAGACCCAACCCAAGCCAAAATGAGTAACAAGAGCCTGCAGGATGAAATGGTATTATCTGGTTCCATCAGTCTCACTCGATAACAGCTTAGCTTCCCACACAATGTAGAGATAACCTAACACTCACTTTTTCTTACCACTCTCTTTTTTCTTTTTTCTGAGAAGAAAACGGAAGAAGGATAAGGAGGAGGAGGAGAGAAAAGTTAAAAGGGATTTGCCCATGTTAGTGGGCATGGTGGCTTGGCACCAAGTAGAAATCTAATTTTTTATATATTTTTAAATTGGTAGTTTTATTTTCTTTGGATAAAACACATGGATATGAAACTGGATCAGTAATTTGGAAAGAAATTATACAAAACTGGTGGATGTATGGCTTGGTTCTGCTTTTCTTATAATGTCAGTTTCCTAAAGATGAGGTTGCCAAAGGGATCCTTACATAGGTTTTGTGGGTAGACGTCACAGTGGGCTGGAATGGGGAAGGGAGAGGCTGGTGGGGACTTGGGTGTTTCCCCAGATATAATAGATAGTCCTGACTTTCAAATGTAGTGGATTTGTACCAAGGAAACCACGTTGCTATGTTCTGATTACCAGGGTACTCCTAGCTGAGAGGGATGGCTTTACAACAACTTCCTTGGAAACCTGCCTGCCGTGGATCTGGAGACATGGGAGCTCAGTGAGATCCAGTCTGCTAGGGAGGCCACCAATTCATGTCTGTATGGTCATCCTGTCTCAGTCCAGCCTGATGCCCAGCTTCTGACCCATGTAAGAATGCTGCTGGTAGCAGGACAGGATGGGCTGAGTGAAGGATGGCACCCTCGCAAAACCCAACACACCTGGCGAGGCAGGAAATGCTGCATCTATTCCATGTCAATTCACGGAGCTGCTGGGCACCCAGTGCTTATGCAGGCATTCAAAGACAATGTAGGAACTGTCCCTGACCTTTAGGAGACTACCTTCTGATGAGCAAAGCTGGAAGAGAAACAGGCAGTGCCTAAGATGAGCTCAGAGCTTTACTGGAGAAAGGATGGGAGGGGCCCTGTTAACTTTTTGAAAGCAACTAGGGGAGTCAGTCTCAGCTTGGAGGCCATGAGGGTGGGGTTCGTTTTGAAATGTGATCCTTGCTATCTCCAAGTCTTCATTTATCTTGATGGGTCAATTTGGACTGTAAACACAAGATAGAGGGAAAAGAAATCTTGGTCTTATTCTGTTTCTCATGGGAATTCGGTCAGCTCCACTTACAGTACAATGTAACTACGTCAACACAGCTGTACCCATCTCAGATTGTATGTGGTCTAGTAAATGCTAGAATTGGCTTTCTCAACCTCCATTTTTTCTCCATTTTATTTGGAAAAGTTAGAAAACTAAAATATACATTGCCCAGAAACCCTGGCAGCTAGGATTCTGGATGCAAAATAGGTACTGCTAATCTAATGCATTCATGGGGGATTTGGAAGATGCCAGCCAGTGGCCATCATGGCTGCTGGCAAGGAAGGCTGGGCAGAGATGAGAATATGCAGCAACCCAATTCTGCATTCCAGCGTCTCACAGCAGTGCCACTGCAGTGAGAGGCAGACTTAATGGCAGCAACAGTACACTGGCTCCCTGACCTCTGGACCACAGCCAAGGTGGTGTGACCTTGAAATTGGTAGTTTTGTGGTGGTTCCTGACATATGCTCCTCTCAGCCCTTCTAAATATTTTGCAAGCAATGACTCCATGGTGTTAATTTTTTTCCATCCAAAATCCTCTGAAGGTTTCTGTTTCCTGAGCTGAATCCTGACAGAGAAACAAGGCCAGCATTACCCTGGGTCAAGATCCATAAGGGCCATTGGACTTCAATCTGCTCCTTTGAATCTATATTGGATTTTGCTTCCCTGATATTTGGAACCCTTCCTGGATTCTAACTCAAGTTCACTGTCTGGACTTGTCTTTTTCTAGTCTCCTAGGGTGTAGCATGTGCTATGCATGCCACACATCATTCTTCTTGTCTCCCATGAATTAACAGGTGACTGCAGCTGGGGGCTCCCAGTGGGGTAGTGGCTGGGTGCAGGAGTAGCTCTGAGGGTGAGAGGGTTAGCACACTGTGGATCTGCCCTCAAGCAATGAGGTACTGGAGTCAGTGGGTGAATGCACCCCCATCCTCTCCCACTTTATTCTATCCCGAAGTGTTAGCAAACCTCTCTAATTGTGGAGAGGGGCTCTGTTGGAGAAAGAAACCAATGGATTCATCAGTTTTAAGTACCAGTTGCTTGGTCCATTGTTTGAAGGTTGTTGACCCCTCAACAGAAGAACTCAGTCAGAGTTTCAGAGTAGGGGTCTTCATTTTTCATATAAAGAAAAGCCACTATGTAGAAGCAAATGGGAATTCAGGTTTGGAGGCAGGAGAAAAGGTCCTTGAATTGAAGCAATGCACATGGGGTGGAGCTGCCAGCTGCAGCTCCCAACTTGTTGGGGAAGGGGCTGGGTTGAAATAAACTAGCAAGTGTTTGAAATCTGCCAGTATCTATGCCCTGAATGCAGGTCCCCAACTCAGAACATCTGGCAAAAGATTTAGCAAATAAGTTCAAGTGTGTAGTGAGCAATTGCAAAGAGAGACAATAAAGGTAAAGTGGGAAACCAGGGCTTTTGGAAATATTCAAACTTGTGGTCAAATCCAAACAGCATCATTTGGAAACTGTGCCATTCTGGGACAGTCGTTTCATGGATGTGATAATTGATATTTCACGGAGCAGTTGTGAGAATTGAAGTTGACAAGTCAACTTGCACATAGTAGGTGTTCATTAAGGTGAGTTCCATCTTAAAGCAGAACCTATATTTCCAGTCTTCCAAGCAGTTGAAGGCCAATCCCCTCCTAGGCTAAACATTTTTGTCATATGCATTTTTATCTAAACCTCCCTAAACAGTTGCTTTTTCCCTTTAAGCATCAACTAAACAGCATCGTAGAAGACTGACATTCCCACTAGCAGTCCTGATTACTGAGGTTTTGGTAAAAAGGCAAGAATCTCTCCAGCAGTCCTGTCACCTCAGACGTGCAGTCAGGTGGTGTGTGCTGTCCACAGTCACATGTCTTGTTTTCTATGTGTGATCAGAGAGTTAACACAGCTGGCCTCTTTATTGTCCGTGCCTGTGAATGTCTTGTTCTTTGGAATCTACATGTTCACAAACACAGCCATCTCTATACTTTGTCACAGGCCTGTATGTTTACATGTTTGTTAGATAGAGTTTTCCGTAAAGCACAATGCCAGGTTGCAATGATAGTCTGTGCTGAATGACACACATTTGAATTTCATAGGAGGCTGTCTCAAACCAGGCTGGGCCCCTGGACTATAAAATTTACGGAGGCACACTCTGAATTAATCAGCAAATATATACTAATTCACGCTGACCTTTTTTCAAGCTGAGGCCTTTTTATCACTCACTGTAGGTTTAACATCGGCCTACCGAGTGTTATTACAAAGGACTCAATGGTTGGCCATAATTATATAATGCAAATGACATTTGCTGTTTTGTTTGAGCTTATTCCCTCAGATGTTTCCTTCTTTTATCACACTCCTCACACATCTGTGTCCCTGCAATGGCTCTGCAAGCTCCTCCTCTCCTGATCCCCAAGTTGCTTGTGCTGTCTGTCCTGACTGTCATACAGACATGGCCCGCTGTGAGGATCCAGCGGGTGTGAGACATGCCTCTGACACAGGTTATGTTGACAGCTGGTCGGAACAGGTGTACACTGATTCTACCATCAAATGGCAACACACATTTGGCTCCTTCCCAGCTCACAGGCATGAAAAACCTGTTCTCTTCACATTTCTTTGGAGATTGATTGACTGTTCTTTGACACGGCACACTGTGACTGTTTGTAAGTTTCCTGGTCCTTCCGCTGCTCAGACGTGTTCCAGAGGAGTCTCAGAGAAGACCTCCATGTGGCTCTATGAATTATTCATCTGCTTCTGTAGGACGGAGGGGAGAATGAAGTCACTCCTTCCCCACCCTCCCCTCTAAGACCTGGAAGACACACTGCAACGTATTTGGGGAGTTAAAAAATCAGCAACGGGATGGTTGCTGGAGAAAAGAAGCAGTGAAGTGGTGTAAGAATATTTTGATTCTGAGATTGTTTAAAATAAGAATCACTATCCTCCAAAACTAAGTGCATCCTATTACAGAGACTTCATTATGAAACAATGATAAAAAAAGCACATTAATAGTCTAAATCAAACTGCCCATCTCTCATAAACAGTTAAAGACTGGGTTTTTGTCTCAGTAAAAAAAATAAAATAAAATAACAATGATAATAAAATGCTAGGTTAAGTGCTTTGGCTTAAGTTTTTAATAAGTTCCTGTTTAAGAAGGCATTGTAACCAACTGAATGCTTCAACAATTTCGTGAGTGGGAGACATCTGGTTTGAACTCTGTAGAGCTCTTACCCAGTCACACACAAAGGTTGCTTTTTTAAAAGTTAGGACAAGAAAAACCAAATTCTGCTACCAAGAATAAAAGGCATCTGAGACCATGTCAAACACACTTTTGGACCCAGAGATGAGCAAGTCCAAAGCAGCAACCCTTGATTCTTCCATTTCTGGGAACATCCAGGACCCCAGAAAAAATGAAGGCAGCCGAGGAGTGAGGGCCCAGCCGTCCAATGGTTTCCCAGCCTCACTTTGTACCCTTTCCTGAGCCCTGTACTGGCAGCCTCTGTCTGGGCACATCCACCCCATTTGACTTTCCTTTCTCTTTTCCCTTTCAAGCCAATGGTTATTTTCATTTCTCAATTCATTTTTTTTTTTTTGGCATTTCTTTGCCTGGTGGAACAAAATAGCTCTGAAACTAAGATGGCTGTAATAAGGGAGCAAAACACACATTGACAGCTGGGCTTTGTGGAAGTGGATTTTTATCTGGAGTGACTCAGAGTCCTGAAGCTCGAAGCAGAAACCTGTAAGCTTATTCTGGGGTCTGTTTGGAAAGTATCATATCAACATCAAAGGGCATTTTAGGACTTTGTGCTCAGAAACTGCCATTATTACCCTGAATTGATAATATTATATTAGCACTTTACCAATTCGTTTTATACAACATACAAATCTAATAAACTAATCTCAAAAATAACCCCAACATATTCAACTGCTAATGCCTCAGACGGCCTAATGTATTTGTATACAGCCGAATTCTCAATCCAGTGGAGAATTCTAAGATGGGTTTATGTATTGCATGCTTCTCATAAAACCTTATTTGAACATTTTATTCCAGTTTACATTTTATTAGTAAAGCTCTCATTTTTCACCCTGAATCAGGAAGCAGAGGGGAGGAGTAGTACATTCCTGAAACTTCAATTCTGTGTCCAAATAACTTACAAGATGGACACAAAATGGACAAGACTATGACTGCCCTGAAGACAATTACAAAAAATACTTAATTAGGATGCAATGCTGGTTATTTTAAGCCATACAAAAGAGTTCTGTACATAATAGAGTGGCTGTTTTATGCAGCTCATATGATAAAATTCTCACCAGTCTTAAAATGACAGATGTAATATTACCTTTAATAAGTGTCTACCGATGCATGCAAATTGAATTAGATAGTGGGAGTACAAATTTGTCCGATAATTAAGATAAAATTTCATGTCAGCTTAAACCCTGGTGTATATTAGTAACTCTGTATATTTCTTTTCTCTGTTCTCTACCAATTATTTTTTAGTGTGGCCTCTTGATTACTGGAACAGTTAGGTCAAGGGGGTAAAAAACATGGCCCTCAAAACATATTATTATAAATGGGAGCAAATCATGTCCCTGATTACTACTGAGTTTATGCAAAATTTAAAATACTAAGTACAATTCAAATAACTTTGAATAAATTCAACTATGTATTAACTTAGTGTTTCTGAGGTCTCATGAGGTGTTACTATGCCCTTAAGGGTAAGGCTGAGCTAATGCCATTTAGGAGAAATAAAAACACAGAATTTGGAAGTTAATAACCTCATTGATTGAGGAAACCTGAGTTTTGAACTGATTTTGCAGTGCTTTGTTTTAATATTGCAAATGAACTGGGTGTTCAATGTGATATTTTGTTTACACAAAAATCTCAGAAGGCCAAGAGAATGCACACACGTAGACACACACACACACATCCCTTGTGTGCACACAGGCAAAGCGCTGTGCCCACATACACATGGCTTAAAGGGTAAGTGCTCCGCATGGCATTCAGCTCCATTTTAATACCCTCCACTGCTGTGATCACAGTTCCCCAAGGGAGGCAAATATCCTGAGCATTATTAAAAGTGGGATTATCCAATCTAATACTAAAGATTTGGGAACCAGCCAAGAGGAGTCATAAGCAGGAGGGTAAAACAAAGAAGACTTATCAGGGCCCAGACCACCAGGTTTGCCATCCCTAAGCCTGCATATGATTGGCACCACCTGACAGGTGACAGTCACTTGTCTGAACAATAAGCGCCCTCAAATGGAGGTATTTGGGCTCTGCCTGCCATGCTGTCCATCCATGAAATCAAGCACAGGAAGGACAGATCTCCTGTTGACCTGCTGCAGGTGCCTGCAGGGAAGAGTGTTGTCTTCTAATTTCAGCTTCAACACAATCCTGTAAAGTTTTTACTATGATGATTATTCCTGCTTTTCTGGTAGAGAAAATGAGGCTCAAAGAGGTTAAACAGCATGCTCAATGTTAGAAAGCAGTTGGCAGGCCAGCATCTAGACACCATTCCTAGCGCTTTAAAGATAGTTTTTTGAGAAACCAGCTCAATGTCCAGGCTTCGTTCTGCCACTATTAGTTGCATCCATTGTCAAAAGAAGACCCAGCTTCAATGGTCTGAGACCTTAGAGACTGTGGCAAAGTGGGGAGCATCTGCTCATTGAGGAAAAATGGTCCCCACTCAGCTCAGCCCAGTCACTAGCACAAATAATGCGGCATTTTCCACCCTGCACCCATTCCACTCATTTTAATAATCAGACTGATGGTTATAGGGTTTAAATTTGCAATCACATATACCAAAAGCCATATTTTCTTCTTCTGCCCTGATATGCATTTCTGTGTGTTATGCTAATCAGGCATTATTTATATCATTTTTTAATAAATGTAGTAAATTTTTATATTGTAACCTGCTCTTACCCTCTCAAAAAAACCTCATGCTTATAGCTTGTAAGTTATTTCTAACCCAAGTTTCAAAATTTCCCACAAAGAGTGTTTTCAGAGCATTGCTTTTGGTGGTGAGTGTTAGTTGCTTACCCCCAGTATACCTTCTCCTATTTTCCCTTAGCAGCACACCCTTGTTTTTAACTGAACTGCTATGTACTAAGTGAAAAGACCACATATCTTGGCTTCCGCTTCTTCTCAGTGTGGCCCCATGATTAAATTTTGGCCAATGAGATATAAGCAGCTTATTGTGTAGTACTTCTTTGAAGTCTCCTTAAAGGGAGAGAAGGCCATTATCTGATGCCTCCTCTTGCTTTAGGCCTTGGACATAAACTGGCTGGAAGACTTGTAGCCATTTACAGTCATGAGGTGATTTTGAAACTTAAAGTGCTTCCACTTTTAGTACTGGGACCTAATTTTAACAGACTGATTTTCCTATTAAGAACAACTAGAAAAGCTGGGATTTTTTTGGAAAACAAATGTATTAGTCTGTTTTCACACTGCTAATAAAGACATACTTGAGACGGGGCAATTTACAAAAGAAAGAGGTTTAATTGGACTTACAGTTCTACATGACTGAGAAGGCCTCACAATCATGGCAAAAGACAAGGAGGAGCAAGCCACGTCTTACATGGATGGCAGCAGGCAGAGAGAGAGAGTACTTGTGCAAGGGAACTCCTATTTTTAAAACTATCAAATCTTGTGAGACTTATTCACTATCATGAGAACAGCATGAGAAAGACTTGCCTCCATGATTCAATTATCTCAAACTTGGTCCCTCCCACAACATGTGGAAATTCAAGATGAGATTTGGATGGGGACATGGCCAAACCATATCACTGTGCCCCCGGCACCTTCCAAATCTCATGTCCTCACACTTCAAAAGCAATCATGCCTTCCCAACAGTCCTGCAAAGTCTTAAGTCATTTCAGCATTAACCCAAAAGTCCACAGTCCAAAGTCTCATCTGAGACAAGGCAATCCCTTCCACTTATAAGCCTGTGAAATCAAAAGCAGGTTAGTTACTTCCTAGATACAATGGGGGTACAGACATTGGATAAATACAGCCATTCCAAATGGGAGTAATTGGCCAAAACAAAGGGGCTACAGGCCTCATGCAAGTCCAAAATCCATCAGGGCAGTCAAATCTTAAAGTTCCAAAGTGATCTCCTTTGACTCCATGTCTCATATCCAGGACATGCTGATGCAAGAGGTGGGTTCCCATGGTCTTGGACAGCTCCACCCCTGTGGCTTTCCAGGGTACAGCATCCCTCCTGGTTGCTTTCACAGACCGGCGTTGAGTGATTGCAGCTTTTCCAGGTGCACAGTGCAAGCTGTCAATGGATCTACCATTCTGGGGTATGGAAGATGATGGCCCTCTTCTCATAGCTTCACTAGTTTGTGCCCCAGGAGGGACTCTGTGTGGGGGCTCCAACCCTACATTTCCCTTCTGCACTGCCCTAGCAGAGGTTCTCCATGAGAGTCCCATCCTTGCAGCAAACTTTTGCCTGGACATCCAGGCGTTTCCATCCATCTTCTGAAATCTAGGCAGAGGTTCCCAAATCCCGATAGTTAACTTCAGTGCACTGGAAGGCTCAATACCAGATAGAAGCTGCCAAGGTTTGAGGCTTGCACCCTCTGAAGCCACAGCCTCAGCTCTACATTGGTCTCTTTCAGCCATGGCTGGAGCAACTGGGACACAGGGCACCAAGTCCGTAGGCTGTACACAGCAGAGAGACCCTGGGCCCGACCGATGAAACCACTTTTTCCTCCTAGGTCTCCAGGCCTGCGATGGAGCGGCTATCATGAAGAACTTTGATGCCCTGGAGACATTTTCCCCATTGTCTTGGGTATTAACAATCAGTTTCTCGTTACTTATGCAAATTCCTGCAGCTGGGTTGAATTGTCCCTCAGAAAATGGGATTTGCTTTTCTATTGCATTGTCGGGCTACAACATTTCCAAACTTTTATGCTCTGTTTCCCTTATAAAGCTGAACGCATTTAACAGCATCCAAGTCAACTCTTGAATGCTTTGCTGCTTAGAAATTTCTTCCACCAGATACCCTAAATCATCTCTCTCAAGCTCAAAGTTCCACAGATCTCTTGGGCAGGGGCAAAATGCCACCACTCTCTTTGTTAAAACATAGCAAGAATCACCTTTACTCCAATTCCCAACAAGTTCCTGATCTCCATCTGAGACCACCTCTGCCTGGATTTCAGTGTTCATATCATGATCAGCATTTTTGTCAAAGCCATTCAACACGTTTCTAGGAAGTTCCAAACTTTCCCACATTTTCCTGTCTTCTTTTAAGCCCTCCAAACTATTTTAACCTCTGCCTGTAACCCAGTTCCAAAGTTGTTTCCACATTTTCAGATATCTTTTCAGCAGTGCCCCACTATACTGGTACCAATGTATGTATTAGTCCATTTTCACATGGCTGATAAAGACATACCTGAGACTGGGCAATTTACAAAAGAAAGAGGTTTAATTGGACTTACAGTTCCACGTGGCTGGGGAAGCCTCACAATCATGGCAGAAGGCAAGGAGGAGCAAGTTACGTCTTACATGATTGGCAGCAGGCGAAAAGAGAGAGAGAACTTGTGCAAGGGAACTCCTCTTTTTAAAACCATCAGATCTCATGAGACTCATTCACTATCATGAGAACAGCACGGGAAAGGCTTGCCCCCATGATTCAATTACCTCCCACCAGGTCCCTCCCACAACACATGGGAATTCAAGATGAGATTTGGTTGGGGACACACCCAAACCATACCAACAAAACACCTATTTGAAGGCATTGGGAGCTATCAAGGCAGCAAGGAACCAAAGGGCAGGGGTGGAAGGGATGCTGCTGTCCTTAGTCAGAGGGTCTAAGTACAGAGTCACTGTGCCCCCAGATATCTCTGGCCTTTCTACTGGACCTTTCTGCCATGGTTGAGAGTGAGAAGTACAAAGGGTCATGCGCTTCAAAGGTGACAGCTTTAAGCGGGGTGATATGGGTGTGCTAAGAAAGGCCACAAAAGTCAAGGATGTCCTTGGTAAACTCTACCATCTCCCACATGGTGGGCATAAAGTTCACTGAGGAATCCACTCCCATCTCCTTCACACTTTACCCACTGCAAACATGTAGGCTCATGTCTATGAGATTCTTAGGGAATGGAATGAAAATTCACTGCCTGTCTCCCATCTAAATCATTTGTCTCCTCCAGTGTGGTGGTTTAGAGGCTGAGAAACAGCAAAAAGCATTGGTTGAGATACTGAGAATTGAAGAGAGCTTCCAATCTTACAAAGCTGCGAGGCATAGCCAGAAATTAGAGTCTAGGTCATAAAGCAAGAGGGGCCATGACAAACACCCCAGGCTTCAGTTGGAACCCCTTAGTGCTCTACTGTAGAAGTGGTGGTGAGTTAAGTTAGTCCTTATAAAAATGGAAGCACAGCTTTCCAATTTGTTCGATCCTGATTACAATAGGGTAAACAGCCCCTACCATAACTGCCTGCCAGACATAGAAGTATACCCTCTTTGGAGGAAGATATCATCATTTTGGACCCAAATTAGCTCTATGATTTTCACCCACAATATCCAATATTCAATAAAAATTTATCAGGCCTTCCAGAAGACAAGGGCTACATGGCCAAAACCAAGAGAAAATAGAAAATAGGAAGAGATTTGTAAATGGAACAGATATTTGAGTTAGGCAAAAATGTTAAAGTAAATGTGATTAGTATGCTACAAAAATTCAATGACAAGTTGGGAAATTTTTGCAGATAACTAAAGGATATAAAGAAGTATTAAAGGGAAATTGTAGAAATGAAAAATAGAATAACTAAAATTAAGAACACCATAGAAAGTTTTAATAGCAGACTAGACATATTGTAAGAGAAGTTGTGAACCAGAACATAGGTCAAGAGAAAATATTCAGACTGATACTAATGGGGAGAAAACTATAGAAAATACAGAAAACAGCATAAAAGAAACGTGAGAGCAGTTTGAAAATGTCTAACATACATATTTAATTAGTGTCCCAGAAATAACAAAAATAGAGAATGGGACAGAAGCGATATCTGAAGGGATAATAACCAAAATGGAAGCAGCATACTGAGGATAAAAAAAAAAAGACAAGAGCCTTCCACAATCTTGATGACATAACAATGCCATCATAACACTCCTATTCTGCACATCTCAAGATTTCTTTTTCATGATAGAGAAATAATCCCTATCTTGACTTAGTAACCATTTTTCAGGCCCTTCTGGTTTATAAACCAAACCTTACCTAAAACACTTTTCTTTGTTTATAGAGATTTATGAGTATTAAAGCTAGTACAACTGTGGTATCCCTTCCTGTGTTACACTTGCTTAAATGTGAAGGGTTTTCATAAGGAAAATGTGCTGCTGCTGAATATAAGATAAGAGCTGTTTATAGATAAGAACTAAAGGAAAGCATATTTATCTTCAGTGTAAGTTCTATGTTTTTTAGTCCAGCACATGTTTTTGAACAACTAGTTTGTATCAGGCCCTGTCCTAGACACTGATAATATAAAGTCAAATAAGAGAACTTAAAGTCTGATGCAATCAGTGCAAGAAAGGCCCAAGGCATGGCTCCAGGGAAAAGAAATGTGACCATAAGCATCAGCAACTGCTGAATTTTTGAGTTGGATTTTTGTCCCATTCTGGACAAAGACCATGAAGGTTTTCCTCTTGAATATTCCTATTTTTTTCTCCTTACAGATGGGGCTGGTCCTAGATGGAGGCTTCCAGTCTGCGGTGAAGGAATGGTGCAAAGAGGCCACCTCCAGACATGCTGAGCAAGGCCTAGAAGTCAGGATGCTGATCTCTCCTCAGACCTCCAGCACTGACTAGCTGTGTGACCTTGGGCATGTCATTTAACCTCTCTGGACCTCAATAATTTCATTTTGAGGGGAACAAAAGGTCTAGATTCATTTCCAGGGTCTCTTCCTGCTCCAAAACATAAGGCTTTTGAAAAGTGTATGCTGGGCATAAATTATTAACCCAATTTTCCCCTGAAATACCATCTTATGATGTACCAGGCAAGATTAACAGAGACTAAATTAAAGGTCACAAGTTAAATGCCTAGGGGAACCTGACGGGTCAAGTCAGGTTTAAGTGGGTAAAATGGTCTGGCAAATGGCAAGGACTGGGTGAACCAGATAATACAGATGTCTCCTAGAGTATGTAGCGTGCACTCAGATCCCTGACAGATGCCATTGGGAAGGCAAGTCCAATGTTGCAGATATTTTGATTTGTCCAAAGAAGATGGAAGTCCAGATGTTTAGGTGAAATGTCCAAATGCATAAAACATTCAGGAAAAAAATATAGGCTGGATTTGACCTAAGGGTGACCATTTTGCTACCTCTACTTGTACAGTAGATTGAGTGGTGGCTCCCTCCAAAATATGTCCTTGTCTTAACTCTTGGAACTTGGGAATATTACCTTATTTGAAGGATGAATCTTTGCAGATATAAAGTTAAGGATCTTGAGATGAAATCACCCTGGATTACCCAGGTGGGTGCTAAATCTAATGACCAATGTCTTTATAAGAGATAATAGAGAAAAGGCCATTGAAGACAGAGACAGAAATTGGAGTGATGTGGCCAAGGAAGACAAAAAATGCCAAAAGCCAGGGGAAACTGGAAAAGGCAAGGAAAGATTTTCCCTTAGAGCCTTTTACAGGAGCACAGCCCTGCCAACACCTTGATTTTGGACCTTTGGCCTTCAGAACTGTAAGTGAACAAGTTTCTGTTGTTGTAAGTTACACAGGTTGTGGCAATTTGATACACCAGGCCTAGACAACTAATACTCTCTGTCTAAATGCATAGTAAAGGCAAACAAAAGTGTGACAGGAGCACAAGGGAGAGTCTCCAACCCCCTCGACAGAAGTTGGAGGGGGAAGACTCAGGGAAGACTTAATGAGGGGTTGACACCTTGCCATGAGAGTCTTGTGTGCTTTTGAATGAGTGGAGAAGGAAGAGTAAGTTCATTCTAACCAGAGATAATAATGTGAGTTGTTTAACAACGAGAGTTGTCTTATGAGTTAGTAAGTTTCCTGTCAAAGAAAATCTTTAAGTGTGAGTAAGCTGCTTGTTGGGCTTTTTTTTTCCAGACAATTCATTCACAGGATAAGCGTTACTAGACAATATTTGAGATGCTTTCTGAATTTAAGGTACTAACGGCCTTTGTCTTTTCCCACCTTATTATATCTCCCCCTGCTGGCTGGGCTGACTGCCATGAGGCAGGCTTGTAAGTTGTCAATGAGTCAAGGACACCAGGCTGAGTTTCAAGGGGCCAGATCCCTGCTGCTTCCAGTCCGTCTAACCCGTGGTGCAGACTGCTGCACCTGCCAGAAAGTAAATGACCATAGACCCTCAGCCAGGGAGCTTGACTACATGTCTTGATCAGTAAAACAAAGTCACCTCCACATACAAACTGGTCTTTTTTAAAAAGGAATGGGATGAGTTAAAACCATAAATGAAATTGGACTACAGGTAGCTCCCATTTGTTTAGAATTCAAATAACCTGAAATCTCAGGAACCAGAAATGACTGTGTTTTAATTTGAAAAAGATGAATTGTAAATTAAGAGGAGGATGTTGACAAAATACATTCTAGGAGATGTTTTGGGCTAAAGTCCTTGTTCAAATTGATAGAACTAATTAGAGGAGGTGACAAGGGACAGGGCAAAAACCCTTGCAGAACTGTGCTTTTTGCACATTTCTTTCACTGTTCATTTCTCAGTCTGGAGCACGTGTACTCTGGGACTACACAGAGGTGTGCTAGGGGAAATGTAAGGCCATAGAATAAACATACTACCAGCTGGGCACGGTGGCTCATGCCTGTAATCCCAACATTTTGGGAGGCCGAGGCGGGTGGATCACAAGGTCAGAAGTTCTAGACTAGCCTGGCCAATATGGTGAAACCCTGTCTACTAAAAATACAAAAATTAGCTGGGCATTGTGGTGGGCACCTGTAGTCCCAGCTACTCAAGAGGCTGATGTGGGAGTATTGCTTGAACCCAAGAGGTGGAGGTTGCAGCAAGCTGAGATCACGCCACTGCACTCCAGCCTGGGCGACACAGTGAGACTCCATCTCACAACAAACAAACAAGCAAACAAACATGCTACCTCTTCCTAGATAAGTGGTTCCCAAACTTTTGGTCTTGAATCCCTTTATACTCTTAAAACTTATTAAGAATCCCAAAGAGCTTTTGTTATGTGAGTCATGACTATCAAAATGTACCCTATTAGAAATTAAAACAGAAAATTTTGAAACACAGGAATATGTACCCTATTAGAAATTAAAACAGAAAATTTTGAAACAGCAGGAATACGTGAGCACACATTTCATTAACCATCAGAGCAACGACATCAACATATGCCATACAGCCTCTGGAAAACCCCAGTGTACAGTCATGAAAGAAAGAGAATGAGTTGATTAATATTGTCATGAAAATAGTTTTGATCTGAATGGATCTTAGGAACTCCCAGAACTTCCTGCACCATACATTGACTTAATTTTCCAAGACTCAATTTTCCTCAAATCTTTAGAGAAAAGCACATTTAAAAATACTTTCCAAATCTGAAGGAAAAAATAGATTATGTAGTAAATGATGTAATAACAGCTGTTTTTCCATTAGGGAAATACTAGATTCTGACTTCACTCTATTTTTAAAAATCCACAGGGATTATAAATATAAAATATAAACATAAAATATAAAACTATGAAAATATTGTATGACTATAATGCTAACTTTTTTCTATAGTTTTGGGATCTGGGAGGGCCTTTATAAGCAAGACATAATCCTCAGAAATTATAAAAGGAAAAGAAGTGAGGATTTGACAGATAAAAGGGAAAGCTTCTGAGTAGCAGATGTCACTAAATATTTGCAACATATTTAATATGCAAAGGTCAATTTCTCTAATATGTAATGATCTCCTATAAGAAAAACCAAATAATTCAGTAGAAGTGGCAAACAATATAACCCATAAATTTATAAAATATGTATAGACAACGAATATATGAAAATGAACATATCTTAAATAATATTTAAATGCAATTAAAAGAACAATGATATATTTTGTACCTACCAAATTGTCAAAAAGTGTAATTTTAATTGACAGCATAGAATACTGGTAAGTGAGTGGGGAAATGTGCACCCTCATATTTTATTGGTGAGAGTATAAATTAGGACACTGTTTGCATAACAATTGGGTACATCTATTACAATTTAAAATATGCTTGAGAGCCAGCATATTTCATCTAAGAGTCTCCTAAACAGAAATTGCTATAAAAATAATAAAGTTAGTGTATACAAATGTTTACTACAGCATTGTTTGAAATAACAAAAGAACATTGACACAAAATTGGACACATTATAAAAGTCCATTAACAGAAGAATGGAGAAATTCACTGTGGTGTATTCATTCAATGGAAAGCAAGATAGCCATGAACAAAAATAAAGTAGACTCCCATGTAATGATAAAGAAAAATACCTATTACATATGGTTAAATTTGAAAGCAATTTGCAGAGTGATATGCATAGCATCATCTTACTTTTTAAAGAAAAATAAGTATGTATATAAATGCACACATATGGAACCATCGAGAAAGATATAGAGCAAACTATTATAGGTCATTATCTTCAAGGAATGGAATGAGGACTGAAGAGGAATTTTATTTCTTAGTGCAAATAACTTAAAAAGGTGTGGGGTTATAAGATATTATTCTTTATTATATGCTTTCTTAGTATAAGGCAAAATAGGAGTAAATTTTTAATAATAAAATTTGGCATCCCCCAAAATAATTCCTTTGAGCACCACCCCAGGGCTTTTTCTCTCTTGCTATCAGTAAAACCTGGTAGAGAAGACTGAGATATGATGAGCCTGGCACCAGGCTGCTTCACTAATGACCAAATAGCAGGTAGGGTCTTGAATTCAACCAAGTTGCTAAGGATGCATGTGCCTCTGGGCTAATGATCAGTGTGCTGCAATTAGAGTAGGACGTTGTTCTGGTTTAGCCCTCTGATGGCATTGACCTGAGTACTTGCTGAAGCTATCATGGTTCCAAGACAGTTCTACTTTCTCTGAACATATTCACACCATCTGCCTATTCATTTCTTCATCCATTCACTCATCATTGGTTCAGCCCCCATGAGGAGCCAGGCATGGTGCTAGGTGCAGATGATGCAGAGATGGAAAAGGTGAAGCCCCTTCCCTCAAAAGGGGTCCTGGGGGCAGAGAATAGAGTCAGTGCATGTGTGCACTGACATTTCAGAGCAGAACAGAAGCAGATCCAGCATCCAGAAGGGGCCCCGAATGAAGTGGACAGCGTCAGTCAGGGCACACTGACTTCCCCTAATTGTACTGTGACAGCTTCCAGGGCCTCTGGTACCTGGTAACAGAGCTGGGCAGGCTGGTGAAGAAGCCGTTCTATGGCAGCGCATGGGAGAGGTGAGCGTGATGCCGCGTACTCCCACTTCACATTTACCAATGCCTCTCATATTTATATCCTTCAGTCCTTTCCAGAAACCACTTCTCTTCCTCATTCTTTCTCCCTCTCTGTCTCTCTACACCTTTGTTTTTAGGATTTGAGAGCTGGAAAAAACCTGGGAATATCGACAATGCAAATCCCTCCATGTACAGAAGTGGAGATGGAAGCAGAATGTGACCATGACCAGCTCAAGCCCTCCCAGCTCATCCTGGGCATGGGGTGGGGGCAGGGGTGTGAACTGTGGCTGGAATGAAGAGGGATGGGCTATGTTCTGTGCCTCCTCTAGAAGCAGAGTGGGTCAGGGCCAGGCCCAGGAGGCTGCAAAGTGGGGGTCAGTTGTTTTAGAAGGCTGTTCTAAGGATTTGAGACCAAAACTAAGTAACTGAAAAGGAATGTTTTATTTCCTTTTCTTTAAAGAAAAGTGAATATCCTCTGCAATTTTGTGTTGTCAGAGAGCTCCCTAAACCCAAGGGTGATCATAGCATTGCCACCATCTGTGTTCTGTCATCTCAAGGTCAATGGCCGCCACTGCTCCCAGGAGACAACCAGAGGTGCTCCTCCACCTGGCAGCCCACGGAGCACAAAGAGGGGCTGGGCCAGCACTGCTGGAAACATGCTTGTGTCTTTCAGCAAGGTAGGAAACACCAATCAGCTCTGTAGTCCAGGTAAGTCACGTCCTCCACTGGAATTAGATGATTCAACACTCCCTCTTCACTCTCACCAGGGCTACCCACTGCAGGGTGGAATGTGCAGGTGAAAGAAAGAGGTAAAGTTGGAAATCTCAGGCCACAGAGCTCCCACACCCACCTCCTGCCCTACTGAACCAGGGCTCTAAATCTCCAAGTGAAGTCTGATACCAGTGGCAGACATGACTGTCCTGAGCCCACCCTACCTGTGTCCCATGGGCTCTGAGCTCAGGACTTTGCACAAAATTTTAAAGGGCACATCCACTCATAGCCTAACTTCCATGGTCCTCCCTCAAATGCCTTTGTGCCCTGGGTAAATGGGGCCAGTCATCACCCCTGCAGCTGTCAGGCATAGAGAGTGGGCTTAGGGTGCCATGGGTCCCTGCATCTCAGTGCACCTTTCTTCCAGCCTTTGAGTGCTGCCAGTCCCTGAACCTCCAAGTGGTGTGTACTAAGAAAGAAGGATACATTAATGGAGGAATCTCAAGATAATTTTGGTCAGCACCACATGTGATTTTAGGTGTTACACAAACAACAAGCTAAAAGCCATTGAATCCTATATAGAAACAAGAGGGGCTCCCTTTTTAATGTTCTTTCTATCCTTCTGATAAGCTCAAGGAGAAAGTCTCTTTTGTGCTGCTCTTGAATACTTGTCTAATGCAGGCTCAAGTTCCTTTTTAACAAAGAGACAGTGAGCTCTAGGTGCAGAGCCTTCAATACGAAGCAATTCAATATCAACATTTGGTTTCTATTGTATGTACTTTTACAGCTTCCATCTCTTTATGGTAAATGTGATTGGTTTTTCAACTATTGTAATAATACAAATTAAAACTGTGATTTCAAATAAATCAATGTGGTGGAAAAGGAAATTGATTTAAGTAAAGATTATTCCAGGTGGGACTTGGAAAATCACAACACAGGGAGGTTAGGAACTAGCCAAAGGCAATAACCCCTGCCAACAGGTGTTGGCCCCAAATGACCCTCTGGATACTCACATTATCTTGATCCACATTCCCTCTCTCCAACTTTCCAGTTTGCAGCCTCCATCTCCTAGCCATCAATATTTGTGCTGGGCCTCCTTCCCAGTTTGGGTGACCTCTGATTTACCAATCCCATCTCCCTTCTTCAACTGCTTGATGCAAAGGGCCTCCTTCATTCCAGATCCCAGAATCAGCTGTGGAGTAAGGTCTGAAGAAACTCCATGTCAACAGTTTCTGCTCCATAGACACCTCCCCCATCTAGTCCCCAGTCCTTTCACCAAGGCAGGGAAGTGAGACTATCACTCAGAAAAGAAGTTACTTCTGTTGGACAGACTTATCTAACCCACAGAGCCAAAATTCTTCACTTAGGGGCCATAGAGGGTCAGTTATCTCTTCGGCCCCTAAATGAAGAATCTCGGCTCTGTTGGTTGGTTAGATGAGTCTATACCTCCATTACTGAATGCATCAAAAATATTACATACATAATTTTTGAAGATTCTTGGATGAACGGGACAAAAATCCAGCTCAAAAATTCAGATGTTGCTGATGCTCATGGTTACATTTCTTTTTCCTGGAGCCATGCCTTGGGCCTTTCTTGCGGTAAGCTTTGGTTCTGGTATTCTTCCCTCCCTCTCCTAGTAACCAGTCCTGGTCTTTGTCTCTGCTATGTCTGTGTGTTTGGAGTAGAGCACAGGCTAAAAACAGCCTATCCCACCAGGAAGTACACTGAGATAGACAAAGGGGCTCAATTCAGAGCAGGTGAATGAATGAATGAATGAATTCCCTCCAAGGTTTCTATCATAATTGTTGCCTTATGCTTTTTCAGATGACTGGAAAGTTCTAGCAGCTATCTGGGCTAACAAGGAAGGCTGACCAGAGTCAGTTAGATCTCTTGGTTTTAATTTCAGTTTGATCAAGTAATTCCACAAGGAAACAGTGCAAATTTGAAGGTTTGAACTTAAGGCCCCCAAAGAAATCATTTCTTTATTACATTGCTAGTTAATATTTTCTTTCCATGTGCAGTTTGCCTATATAAGCAAAATTATCATTTGCACTGCTTTTCAAGAAAGAAAAAATTTTAATGTAAGATACCCAAACTTATAACCATATTCAAATTGAGGTAACTAAAGAGGATATTCAGATCAAAGTCTACCAAAGTTTTTAATTATATATATATGTGTGTGTGTGTGTGTGTATGTATACACACATACATGTATACACACCCATACACACACACACACCCCTATATATTTTCCCTTATGGAAAGTCGTATATACTTATGCTTTGCAGCCTGTTCTTTATTCACAAAGATTGTGAACACTTTTTCATATCATTAGATCTGAATCTATTGAACTAAGGACCTACTGTTGAACTTACAGTTTATTTCCATTTTTTTATAATAAAGAATATTGTACAGAACATCCTTATCCTCTACTTATGGAAAACTAAGTTCTTTGCAAATTATTAAAATGTTTGAAATAGTATTTCATGAACAATCTGCTAAGAACATCTTTACGTTATTTACTGAAGTATATTCCTTAGGATAAATTTTGAGTGGTTGGGTTGCTGGGTCAAAGGACAATGTACTTTTGAACAACTGGTGGTTTATCAAATTGTTTTTATGTAATATTGTAACAATTCATATACCCACTAGTAAAACATGAGTATACTGAATTCTTCACCTATCTACTAGTATTTGCATTGTTGCTTTTAAATTTTTTCAATTGTATAAGTGATAATGTATTTTAAAACTTGTTTTCATTGTTTTAAATCCATTTTCTTGGTTACTTGTGAGATCTTTATATTTATTGGCTATTTATTTTTCTGTTTTAGTAAATAGCCTTTTTATATTTTGGCCTATTTTTGTTTCCTCCTGGAGTAGCTATTCTTTGTCTACTTTATGTATTTTTAGGTTGTGATTTGATTTTAGCTTTAACTTTTTGCTATTTTATATTATTATGTAATTAAATCTTTCAGTTTTATTGCTTTATGGTTCTTGTTTATGGAGTCATGTTCAGAATGTCCTTCCCTTTCCCCAGATTATATAAATTTTTACCTGTGGGTACCTTTATTACTTTTGTTGCTTCATATTTTACACTTATATTTTTAAGGAATTTAAGTTTTTATAAGGTATGAATTACTAATGCAATTGTTTATCAAAACTGTTAATCTCAAAATCAATATTAATGATCAAATAATCTCTTTTCTATCATTTGAAATACTATCTTATGTACTAAATCTTATGTTTGTGGTTCCTTTTATTTTCCATTGTTTTGCCCATATATTCTGGTGCTGCTGCCACACTGTTTTGATTATTCTAGGTTTGTGATACATTTTAGAATCTAATGGAACAAGGAGCCCTCTATCACTCTTACTTTATAGAGTTATCCTGCATAGGTTTACTTGTTTATTCTTCCATATGAACTTCAGAATCATTTTGTGAAGTTCACATACACACAGAGACAATATGCCATTAAAGTTGGTATAAGTCATATTAAGTTTGTGAGTTAATTTGGAGCAAACTGAGTTCTTGACCATATTGACTCTTCCAAACCACAAACCTGATATGACTCTTTATTTATCCAAACCTTTTAAAAACATCTTTCAGCATCATTTAGGGTCGTATTACCTAAAATGACTCCTGGAGAACTAAGAACCTGCCAAGGATCTATGGATTAGGAGTGCGCAATCACTTCCATGCTCAAGTAGCATTCGTTAAATGACTATATTCCAGTTTCGGTTTAGAAATTGGAGATAGGTGTGGAGTCAACCCTGGTGTTCATCCTAAAAAGTATAAGGGCACTAAACTTGTCAAGTATTTTGGGAAAAGACATTTTCTTTTAATTTGGAGTGTCACTTGTTTTTTTTAAATGATGGTACTAACTCCTCACCATTTCAAGCCTCATCTACATCTCATCCACACTCCAAAAGAGTCCTCCACAGTCACATTAGATGGTGACAGTGGACAAAGATGATGGAATTTCAGATGAAAATTCTCAGTGATCTCTGACAAGTCCCAGGCTGCCTGCCCTGGATCCAAGGCTGGATGTGGCATTATGCACTCTATAATGCCATGTAATACGTCTGCATCACTGCTGGAATGAGGAGAAGTCACGATAAGGACACAGGACTTCGCTGAGGAGTGCCTTGCTTTTGCTAAAGTCGACTGCGCTATTTTCAAAGTTGAGAGAGGGGAAGAGGTGGCTGGAGTTCAAATTAACCTGCATGGCTGTTCAGGACCCTAAATGACTGTTTAATTTCTGACCAGATACGAGGCACCAGGCCGTACCCCCAATTGAGGGCATGCTGACAAAATGGCCAAGTGTGATCCTTAATTTGTCAATAATGATTTTAGGCCATGACCCTTAATAGGACCCTGTCACTGGTGAGGTGATTTATGCCTCCTGCGATGACATCAGTACCAATAGTGCTGATAAAAGAACACTTATATTGGAGCAAACAGGATGATGAATGGAATCCAGGTCTCCTTAGTCATCTCATTACTGCTTCTGCTGTTCACCACGGAGCTAATGTAGCGAGTCATCGCGTGCCTGGGGACCAGTTTGGAGGTTGAATTTAATAGTGAAAGTGTGGGAAATGTACTGTAGCCCTGGGTCAGGAGCGGTGGAGGGTACATTGTAAGTCTGTGTATGCAAGAAAAGGCAACCGTGCCAGAATGTCTACACTTCTGTGCCACCCAAGACTGCACCGTGCCCACATCTTACTGGTTTTCTCCCCATATGTTTTTAAAATGTGACTTTCTAAAATTCCAGTGTCTTTTATCTTCAAGACCATGAAGGTTTTCCTCTTGACTATTTCTATTCTTTTTCCCCTCACAGATAGGGCTGGTTCGAGATGGAGGCTTCTAGTCTGCAGTGCAGGAATGGTGCAAAGAGGCCGCCTCCAGACATGTGGAGCAAGGCCTAGAAATCAGGAGGCTGGTCTCTCCTCAGACCTCCAGCATTGCCTAGCTGTGTGACCTTGGGCAAATCATTTAACTTCACTGGACCTCAATAATTTCATGTTTTTTGGGGGGGGGGGGAAGGGTCTAGGTGTATTTCCAAGGTCTCTTCCTGCTCCAAAACATAAGCCTTTTGAAAAGTGCACGCTGAGCATAAATCATTAACCCAATCTTCCCCTGAAAATACGAATTCTTGGGAATATCAATGACAGAGTGGCTTTCCATGTAATAAGGAGGGGAAGTACATCCCTACAGACTAGTCAAAAGATGTGTATGTCACCCATAATTTGACCAGCCCCTGAGTGTAGTGACTTCGCTGGTACAGAGAGGAGTAGATGCAGTTTTATTAGTGCAATTTTATTGCCCTCGCCAGCTGCACTCTTTTCTCTATAAAAGGTAATTACTTCCAATAGTAACAAGCTAATTGATTGCTAATTAAATCAATTGGCACACTAACCGCTGTCAGAAAGTGACAGATTAGCAGGTCATGTGATGGCGTGTTAGTAATGAAAAGTGGACATGGTCTGAGGGTGATTGACACATGAGATGAAAAGCGATTTGGGATCTCCGAGGTGGTCAGAGAGAGGGCAGGGAGAACATGATTGATTCAATGGTGACTGTCAGAGAGGAAATGAGAATTGAATGGAATTCAGGGTCTGCCTGAACCCTCACCACATGATGCTCCAGGTTTTTTCACATGTAAATAAGGGAGATGGAGACTTCTTGCAAATGAAATGCCAAAATAGGAAGGACAAAAGGGAGGGGCTACAGACAGTGAAAGTGTAGAAGCCTTAAAGGAACAGAGCCTTTTTTTTTTTTTTACATGTAGAAAGTTGTGAAAATACAGTAAGAATGATAAATATTGTTCATAACTTGCGCATGACTCTGGGCAATTTGGCTGCCTGTGTACTTTTTTTAGGTGCCTTTTAGAAGGGGTTTGTCTTTGGTCGTTAGCAAAGAAAGTATTTATTGTCTGCATTTGCCACACATCACCACTTAACTAGGATAATGAATGAGGAATAAATTTGGGGTGAGGAATAAGTGCACCATGACTCAGCTGCAATGTTATAAATATGTTTCAAAGTAAGTGATGGAGTCAGACTGTTGGCATTCTACGTACTCACTGCCTTGTCTGTAGCAGGCTCTGACATCTTAAGTCACTTTTGAAGTCAGAGCTGCCCTTGTACGGAGGAGTGAGAAACCACCCGTGCTGTGATTTGAGGTCAATGGAGGATCCCTATTCCTACACCTACTGGGATTTGAAGTCTTGTGAGTTCCCTCAATAATAAAAGGACAAATGAGGACCCGAGGGTAAGTCTTGGCTCTATATTTACTGGCTGTGGACATGCAAGGTCAGCCTAACTTCTCTGAGTCTATTTCCCATTTGTGAATTGGCTAGAATATTACTTGCTTCCCAGGGCTGTCAGGTGAACTAACTGAGATAATTCATGCAGAATACCTGTGTACAAAGAGTGTTTGATAAATAAAAGTTAATAATATTAATATTAGCAGTAGATACATTATTAAATATCAACACAGACGTCGGCACAGCCTGGTGTGGAAAAAAGACCAGATTCTGGAGCCAGAAAGAGGTGGGATAAACACAATTCTGAAACTTCTATCCCCTTGAGAATGTATGTGATTCCACACATCCTCAGTTTAACATTATAAAATAGAATAAAAATCCTTTTGTTATAGGAATGGGGCTATTTTGGGGATTAAATAATCTAATACACATGAACTTTCAAATGCAGATGCTAGAAAGTGTTAGTTCTTTCTGCTACACACTGGATACTTCAAAAAAAAAAAAAAAATAGGCAATACCGGTCCTGCTGTGGATCCTTGGAAGGCTGGTTCTTCTGAGAAGAAAGAAAAAGGCAAGTGGTAGAGACTTGGGAAATCTCTGGTCATTATGTCCTCCACAAGTCCCTCTGCTGTGCACCTGCATCATTGAAAATGTTTCTGAACATTCGAGTTGTAATTTCAGTATCCAATGGGCAGAGGGTTGGTCCCATAACAAATCAGCCCTAACACAGGATGTACACATGTTTCACCTGTCCTTACTGGGCTAGATTCCATCTTGTTCCAACAATGATCTGTGGGGCTCAGCTTCACAATACTGCTGGTGACATGGAGTTCTCAGACATGAGTACGTAGAGAAGCAGAGGGACAGAGTTGTGAACTGTTTCCTCCTGCAAAAGGGCAATCTCTGTCACACCCATGGCTCTCCTGGATGCTGTGGAGGACCAACTCATTGGAGGTCAACAGTTTCTCAGCAGCACAGCTGTCCTGTAATATCCTGAAGCCTGGAAGAAACAGAATCATGTGTTCTCATCCCTTACAGGGCACACATACACATCCTGCTCTGCTTCTGCTCAGACCACACTGCTTCTCTGCCAAAGGAGAGTGTTCTCACAGCACAGAGAAGGGTCTGTCAATCCACAGGGACTGGTCATGATGTTGAGAGCTTTTCTGAGTGACTCCAGGTGGTAGATAATACAAACTCCCATAATGCTTATGAGGCCATAGTTCAGTGTTTTCAACCTTGTCTGACCATGGTAGGACATACTTGTCTGGGCCCTCCCCTTGAGATCTTAATTTCAGTGTCTGCAATGCTGCATGAGTGTCTGGGTTTTTTAGAGCTTCCCAGGTGATTCCATGACAGCTAAAGTTGAGAATGATGACTAGGTTAGACAAGACAAACACTTGTGTGGAGCAAGGGAGTGATCAGGGAATGGAAAGCATGCTTCGTGGGAATGAAGAACAAGCCCAAGCCTCTGGCTCCTGAAGGAGAGTTCATTGCATAGCCGGGTTCTGGGGAGCTCTCTATTATGCTGAGTTCCAGGCCTTGCTGCCAGACATAGGCAGTGTTTTGGGATTTTGTTGCTCTCTTCTCTCTCTCCAAAGTCACAGTGCCCCACAGATACTATGGACAGAGCACATGCCCTTCTCATGGATCCCCCTTCCTTGAGGTGTCCAGACTCTAAAGAGGGTAGTCCTTTGGTGAACTCTCAGATGTGCAGAATCTCGGGCAGCTTCCATCTCAATAGTTGGGGACTATGGTAACTTCAGCAGGCAGCTTTCCATGTTTGCAAAAACATGTTCACAAGATGGCTTTTAACAAGTTGTCATTTTCATTATCAGCTTAGGAAAATGTAAGGAGGCTTCATGGTTTGAGCTCATCTCCCACCTGGACAGAGGGAGGCCAACCAGCATTAGAGAATGGATAAGCTCTTCCCAGGCCACCTTGTCTGGGGTTGCCCAAGAAAGTTACCATTATCTAATACCATCTGCCCACAGAACTCAACTCATCACCCAGGTTTTCATCCAGTTGTAGAACCATTGTCCTTCCAGAGCTCATTGCTTTTCTCAGCAGATGGGGAAGCCTCAGTCCAGAGACTGTATGGAATAATGGTTAAGGTCACGAACTCTAGAGCTACATTGCTGGGTGTAAAGCCTGGTTTTTCCACTGTCTAGCCATGTGACTATGGACAAGTTACTTAAGTTGTTTGTGCATATTTCTTCATCTGTGAAGTGGAGATAATGACATGTATGTATGCCATAGGATTGCTGTAAGCATTAAATAATCTAATACATCTAAGAGCATAAGCTAGTACTATAACAGCATAAAAAGCATCAGGCAGAGAACTCTCAGAGAGAGAACTCTGAAAATATAGAACTTTATATATAGAACTCATTCAAATATAGAACTCATTTTAAATGATTGGAGGCATCTGATGCTTTCCAGAGACTATTGGGGAGAAAAAGCCCTCCTTAAAATTAATAGTAGTAGTCATTGATAAGTCTGAATTGGGCAACTTCAGATAAAGATTATAGCTTTTCAATTTAATTATTTGTTATTTTATTCAAGGAAGCAATCAATTTTAGCCTAGATCACAGAGTGTTTGATTGAATAGGGACAATAAAAAATGAGAGGAACCAGCTTAACAAAAGACTATAATATACTACTAGACAGTCTCCCACATTTGACTAAGGGGTTTATGAATTGCTATAGTGCTGAAGACAACCATTGCAGTGATGAGCCAGGTGTGTGCTAGGTGCTCAGTTTACCCTTATAATACCCCAGAAGCTTGGTGTTGTTAGACCCATTTCAGAGAAAGGCTGAGAGATTAACTAACTGGTCATAAATCCCTCTGGGGAATGGTGTCATATCAGGGACCTAGTGCTGGTTTTTACTGCTAGTAGACTGGGCACTCAGCAGTGGCAATATCCAGATTGCCCTTGATGAGTGGATATCTGTGTTACAGAGCCCATGCACAGCCTCCATCCCTTCTACCATGGCCATTTTGTTCATGAGTCCATCAGGCGATGACAGGAGTAGCTAGAGAAAGAAGCTTACTGGTATCCACAAAACAGATTACCTTATCCATTTGATCATTAAAGTCTTCTTTCCTGAGGTCACCCTTTGATAAGCATTCATAAGGGACAGAAATATCTTCTTATTCTTTGCCTATTCAGAGAAGTCTACCCACTTGCATTTTACCCAGACCTTGCCACCAATTTTCCAATTATGTTTCTTCCAAATGCCTGACCATTCAGCCAAACCACTGGCCACAGCCCATGAATCAATATGTACTTATGCCTCTGGCTCATTTGTCTTTCCTATGAACAACCAGACATACTGCTCAAAGTTATGCCTACTAGAAGATTTTCCTTTATTACTGTCTTTCAGGGACGGCCCAGAAAGATGATATAATGTTGCAATTGTCCATTTTTAAGTAGCACCCGAGGAAGATGTAGAACTATATGTTAACCAAGCCAGAGTTTTCTCTTCCTCCGTCAACTGCTCATTGGAAATACCCTACGAGGCCATAGATGCAGGACTGGGATAGAAAGTTAATGAAGCAGGAACCATAGTATGCACATTTGAACTGTTTTTAACTGTTGCCTTATGTATCTTACTTGTGCCTTCAGAACATGCTTGAATCCAGTCTCATATATGTCACTTTCATTTGATAATAGGGAGCTCCAGCACAAGACCAACTGTGTGGTTTGGTGGATCAGTTCATGATGGGCATCTCAGGTTCCACAGTAACTTGGTGGCCCATGATTAAGTGTCCAGTCTCTTTTAAAGTCCAGTAGCAAGCCAAAAGCAGTTTCTGAAAGGGAGGCTGGCTGTTTGGAAAGGATGGCAGGAACCAGCACGTCCTAAAAGTATGTGCTGTGATTCACCTATAGCATTTCTATTTGCCACTGGCACTTCACACATCATAGCATCTTCTGGATCAAGTGGCAGAGCAGTTTGCACAATAGCCTGAACCCCTGCAGAGACTTCTTTTATTCTAGACCTAACTGAAAATTAGCAGCTTTTCAGGTCATTTGGTAAAAGGAATGTCATAGCACACTCAAACAAGGAGTGTGTTCCCTCCAAAATCCAAAGGGGTGCACTAGGTATTGTTCTTTTTTGGTTGTAGGATAGGCCAGATGCAAAAGCTTATCCTTCATCTTAGAAGAGGTATCTTGACATGCTCCATAGCACTGGATGTCTAAAATTTTCACTGAGGTGGATTTTTATAAGATTATTTTCCATCATCTGACATGCAAATGTCTCAATAATATGTCTAGAGTAGTGTTATTTCCTGTTCAGTAAGTTCGATCAGCGTATCTCCCATGTAATGGGACCAGCATGACATCTTATGTATATGAAAAGTGATCAAAGTCCCTTTGAACTGTATTATGACATAGAACTGGAGAGTTGATGTCACTGGGTGGGAGAGTGAAGGTGTATTCCTGGCTTGCCAACTGAAAGCAAACTACCTTTGGTGGCCTATACTAGCAAGTATCAAGAAAAAAACACTTTACAGATCAATAGCTGCATACCAGCTACCAGAGGACATGTTCATTTGGTCAAGGAGCAGTCACATCTGCAACAGCATTTGCAACAGGATTCACTACTGGATTAATTTTATAGTAATCCACTATTATTCTCCAAGATCTGTTTGTTTTCCACAGGCCAAATAGGTAAGGTGAATAAAGATGCAATAGGAATCACTGCCTCTGCATCTTTGAAGCCATTGATGGTGGCACCAATCTCTACAATCCCTCCAGAGATGTGGTATTTCTTTTGCTCTACTATTTTTGTAAGTAATGACATTTCTAGTGGCTTCCACTTGGCCTTTCCTACAATAGTAACCCTCGCTTTACAGGTCAGGGAACCAAACTGGAATTCAGCCAGTTGATTCAGGGATTCTCAATATGTCTATTCCAATTAGGCATTTCAGAACTGGGAAAATATCCACAGGGTGGACTCAGGAAACTCTTGGACCCACTAGAATATAACCCTGAGTTTAAACTCTGTTGATCACCTGGCCTCCATAAGGTTTGTGTTACTATAACAAAATACCTGAAACTAGATAATTTACATGCAACGGAAATTTATCTTCTTATAGTTATTGAAGCTGGGAAGTCCAAGAGCAAGGCACCAGTAGGTTGGGGGTCTACTGAAAGCTATGTCTCTGCTTCCAAGATGATGCCTTGAATGCTGTGCTCTCACATAGTGGAAGGGGCAAAAGAGCAAGAAGGAGTCTATCTAGTTCCCTCCAGGCCTTTTATTATTTCAGCAGTTCCATGCAAGATGGCCCTGCCTTCATTACACAGTCGCCTCCTCAAGGCTCCACCTCCTAATACTATCACATGGGTGTTTAAGTTTCAACTTGAATTTTGCAGGGGACACAAACATTCAAACCATAGTACTCCCACTCTGACTGGTGGACCACAGTGATATTTTGGGTCTCTAGGAATTAGTGCCAGTTCAGAGTCGGTGTCCAGTAACACTCTCAAAATCTGATTATTTCCCTTTCCCTGATGCACGTGACTCCAGTGTATATCTGTAAGTCTCTCTGGGGATAGTCTAGGAGAAAGATTGACATTATATATTTTTGGCAAGTGTTCCAGGGTCCTTCCTCAAGGTGACCTAACCTCCCTTTCATTCAAGGAACTCTGAGTATGTAACGTGACTCAAATCTAGGAACTGATTGAGGTGTTGTGCCTCTGTTTTGGTGATTCTAGTTAGACTTCTGTTCATTCAACCTAGAACTCTTTTGCTTATACAGATCAAGTAGAAGTTTCATAGACTGCCTATCTAATTCCTTTCTAGAGATACTAAGACTAACTGGCCAATATGTAGGTATATGCAGAGCAGTCTATTCTCATGATGGCTTTGACTCTGTTGTCCACACTATGAGCCCACACACACCTGGCTCTTCATAATTAAAAGCCCCTGTCATTTCTGGGACCAAGTGATTCCATTGTTTTTGAGGATGCTGGTTCAGCGGTAGCAGTCTTCACTGTCATTTCTGATCTACAGAGAACAACCACAGAGTTATTTTAAGAAGCTGGAGCAAGCCCCTCCAAATTTATTTCTTGGAGTCATGGTGAAAGGTGTATCCTCTGGACCCTCTCAGAGTAGGCATGTAGGTTTCACATGAGAAATCCACTCTGCCATTCCAATATTCCTAAGCCTTTGGATACCCGCCTCTACAGTATACCAAGACTGTGCTGACATCTCAGTTCACTTAATGTAGACCCATGCTTAGTCAACAAAGTATATTTTTAGAGCCCTTTCTAACCCTTTAAACTAAAACATATATGAGTATTAAGCACTTCTCACTTGGAAGTCCACCATGATACTAATAATTAATAGTCAAATAAAAATGTTTCAAGCTTGGATCACATTTATTATTAGATCCAATTTCCTCCAAAGATTATTGTGAATTTTGAGGGGCTTGATTTTTTTGTTTTCATCTTTTGCTCTGACTTCCCTTTCTTACTGAACTTTCAATCTCATTTTTAATCCTATTTTCTGTGGTTCCTTTTTCTCTCTCTCTACCTTAAGTAAACCAAAATGTGGAGCATCGCTCTTCTCTTTATTCTCTGCTAGATATTTTCTGCATATGGAATGGTGTGTATTAGGCTTAGGACAACGGAAGTAGGGTATTTTGCAACTGAAAACTGAACCTCTGGCTTTAATGTTGTTAAAAGCTCTCATCCTTCCTACCATGGGACCTGCTTCCTGGAGTTTTCTTTTTCTCACATCTTAGGCCTTTTCCATGGTGACAGACCCTCCTTGTGCCTTCTCTTCTTTCTGTATTTCAGCTTCTCCCTTTTCTTCCTTAGCTCCAAGCACCCTTAGCATCCATCTCTCTCAGGCTTTCCTGGACATTTCCAAATGCTCTCATTTTATAACATATGACAATTTCACTTATTATTTTTGCTTTCTTTCTCTGCTTTCTGACAAAATTTTCCCGAATGAGAATTTTTTCATAAGCTATGAATTTCTTTATATAGTTTTTTCAGACCTGTATAAGGTTTAGTCTTCTATGAATGTCTTTTTACATCTATCATTTCACTTGTTCTTCACATAACCCTTCAGGTTGACAGAGCCAGTAAAATTGTCACCAGTTCGTAGATGAAAAAGCTGAGGCCAGGAAAAGTGATGTGAGAGGTCTCTGATCACTCAGCAAATGAACATAGACCAAGAAACATAGACCCAGAGATGGCAAAAAATCTTTGACGTCATCATATCCAATATCTCATTAGACATGGGAATCTTTTTGTACAGTATCCCTGAAATTTTCAGGAATGTTTGCCTGACATTGTTTAAGAGAGGAAAAATAAACACTGCGTCATGTATATGTACTGATATGCTCAATGAAGAGTACCATCAATCATTGTTTGATGGACATCTTCAGCACTGGAATAATTCCTGACACCCAGGGCTTCCTTAAGTAGTAACGTTGTCACACTTACACAGGGACTAGAATCGATACTTTCTACCTTTGTGAAGTGAATATAAGAAGGAGACCTTTTTAAGTCAACTTGGAAGGAGTTCCTTGGCTGTTAGAGGGATGGAGGCAGGGAGAGCCAGCCCTGACTCTGGTAGACTGCCTGCCAACCTTAAATATGACCACCTTTCGCAGGCCTGACGTGGCTTCCTATTTCAGTTATATTTGCCTATTTTCCTCACCTCACTCTCCACCAAAGCTAGATGATTCTCTGATACTGGATATCAAATTCACTGGGTCTAAGTTCACTCAGTGGTTAGAGTTATCCATAAGGGAAGGTGGCACTGCTTTCTGCAGAAAAGGAGGTGCAGATTGGTGGCTTGATGAATGCAACGTGCCAGGGCAATGGATGATGCATGGACTCCTCCACAGATGGGGGCTGAAATGGGATTCTTTTGAGTTCAGTGGTAGGGTATGGAGTAGAACAAGGTAAAGACAAACAAACAAACAAACAACTGGGCTGGACCCTTTGATTCGCCAGTAGGAGTCCTCACTTCCTGCTCTTCTAGGATTATCTCCAGAATTCTTCTAAGTCATGGTGTCTTTTCTTGGCCCTCTTTTTGGGACAATGATCTGCCCAACCCCCTTGTCCACTGGATCCTTCCTGACTAAGCCCATCATTTTTGGAGTCCCCGTGTGACAGCAGAGGAGGATCAGAAACTGTTTTGTTTAACCATAATCAATTAGTGACCCCTTGACTTTTTTTTACTTACACCTTTGACTTTTAGGAAAAAGACAGGAGAAGAATAAATCCGCTGTTTCTTTTCTTTCTTGCCCTTATTATGAGCTATACCTGGTCTTAAAAACTAAATCCTCAGCCAGTGACTCACGCATGTAATCCCAGAACTTTGGGAAGCTGATGTGAGTGGATCACCTGAGGTCAGGAGTTTGAGAGCAGCCTGACAAACATGGAGAAACTTCATCTCTACTAAAAATACAAAGTTAGCTGGGTGTGATTGTGGATGCCTGTAATCCCAGCTACTTGGGAGGCTGAGGCAAGAGAATCACTTGAACCTGGGAGGTTATAGTGAGCCAAGATCGCACCACTGCATTCCAGCCCAGGTGACAGAGTGAGACTGCACTTCAAAAGCAAAACAAAGCAAAACAAAAGAAAACAAATGAAGACACCTAAATCCTCAAACTTGCTAGAACATCTTTTAGGAAGCCCATAAATCCTTTCTGTGTTTTTCATCCATTTCCTTGGTATATATACTTTCTGTTCTGCTGTCTTGCAGGCTGAGTGCTCTTGGGCATTGTGCCACATTTTTTTTTGTCGTATTTCTTGACCTAAGCTTGGACTCTTAACTTCAAGGAGAGCAGCCAAGTGTCAAATTTGGCCTTTTCCAAGTCTTGCTTACAGAAGGCCCAGAAATCCCCTGAAGTGACTGGCAACACTGTCCTTGGGCCAAATGCAGAAGGCAGCTGCAGATGGTGCTGTAGAGAGATAGTGTGCGGAAGGCACCTCCCGCCAATCCTGGATGCCCAGGCCCAGCCAAACCACCAGACTCCTGGCTCTTAGTCAAGACCCCAGCCTTCCTCCATGAAGGCCGTGTGGGATTGCATCCAGATACCTTAGGAGACTGTCTGGCAACCTGTTCCCCCAGCATGAGGTGCCTCCCTTCTCTGGCCTTGGAGCCAGTCAGCACCTGAGGGAAGAATGCCTGGCAGAACGAAAGCCTAAGGACCTGTTTGTACATTTGCAGGCTTCAGTAGAACCCCACGTTTCTTAGGCTTTTAGGTGAGGCTTTCTGTTCTTAAGTTCACCTTCTGATGCCAAATATGTGGACCTTGGGCCTGTCACTTTGCTGTCTGAGACAGTCTCAGAACGACCCTCTGGGGACACGTTTGTGGTTTCAGTCTCTTCAGCATGCATTATCCTTTCTTCTGGAGATAACACCGCAAAGTTTTTTTGTCCATTCCTAGCTCAGTTCCTGTGGATCTGGTGAGGATCCTGCCTCCATAAGGAGAGTACCACTTGAGACTGGCCAGTCAGCACTTTCCCCCAGTCATGGGGATTGGTTCATTGGTGAGTACACAACCCAGGTCTTTTGCTTCAGGTTTGAACACATGCCTCAAATTGTCATAATTAAAGGAAATTATGCAGCTTTTTATTAGCTCCTGAGGAAAAATGCTCAATTTTAAAGTGGATTTGAAGAAGAAGGACTAGAACTGTTGGCACCACTTTGCCACCTCATGGAGCCTGAGAATGAAAGCGACATGGTAAGCAGAGCCAAAAGAGAATGGCTGGGTCCCAATGGCATCGTTTCAGCTCTGAGATCAAACATTAAAAATAAAATTATTTCTACCCTTGGATTTTTCTTTTCTGTTACATAGGACAAAACCTTATTTTTCTTACTAAAGAAGTTTGATTTTGATTTAAAGAGCCCTAAAGTCCTCTCTATGTCCCCTCCAACTGTAAACTTGATGTATCTAGCCTTGTTTAAGGCAAAGTAATAAAATTTTTCTTTGCAATCCAAGTCAAGATTCTGGAAGCAGAGTTTAGGCAAGAGAGTGAAATTGGTAGGTCCAGGGGTAAGCAAAAGTTCAGCTTTAGTATTTATTGCAGAAAAGTACCTGTTCAAGTGTTTTGCCCATTTTTTATTAGAGTGTCTGCATTTTGTTATTGATTCATAGGGATTCTTTGTATATTCTGGCTACCAGTCCTTTGTCTGATATGTGTTTCACAAATATCTTATCTATACTTTCTCTTTCACTTTTTAAATGGCATCTTTTGATAAATAATTTTTTAAATTTTAACAAGTCCAACTTATCAGAGTTTTCTTTTATATTTTTCCTTTTTGTGTGCTGTTCAGAATATTTTTTCTGATTGCAAGCAAAATTATGAAGATACTCTCCTGTTGTCTTTTAGAAATGTAATTGTTTTACTTTTCATGTTTAGGAAAACTATCTGGGTTCCTATCTGGAATTGATTTCTGTGTATGGTGTGATGTGGGAGTGAAGTTCACTTATTCTCACAGGGACAACCAATTGAGTAAGGCATCATTTCTTGAGAAGGACACTCGTTACCCCTGCCTTTCAGTGGCACATATAATTCTATATATGTGGGTCTGATATTGGATTTTCTATCCTATTCCATTGGTCTATTTGTCTGTACTTATGCCAGTTGCATGCTGTTTCAGTTGATGTTTCTTCTTAACAAGTCTTGATGTCTGAAACTATCAATCCTGTAACTCTGTTCCTTTTCTTTAAAACAGTCTTACCATTACTGGCCATTTTTGTATGTTCCTTAATTTATATAAGATCTCTTAAAATTTATCTTAGTATTTTAATGTACTTTCTGTGTAGAAGTCTTGTATACCTCTGGTTTATTTGTATACCTACAAATAAATGGTTTTATTTTAATGACATTAAATGAATAAAAATGTAAATGCTTTTTAAAACATTTTTATTTTCTAATTATTTCTGCTAGTATAGAAGAATACAATTTATTTGGTATTAACTGTATGTTTGAAAATCTTCCTAAATTCACTTATAAATTCCAACAATTTATTTGTAGATGCATTTGGGTTTTCTGTGGAGAAGATTACGTTTGCTGCAAATATGGTAAATTTCACCTCTTCTCTTCTAATATCTATTTATTTTTATTTATTTCTCTTGACTTGCTGTACTGGTAAGGTCTGCTGGTACAATAATGAACATGCATGGTGACGATGGACATCCTTAACACTTTCCTGTTCTCAGGGAGAAAGCTGATTATTTTAATAGCATGTAAGATGTTTGTTAGATTTTTGTAGGTACTCTAATAGATTAATAAAGTTCCCTTCTATTCTTATTTTGTGAAAAGTTCTATTTTCAAATTGTGAATGAGTGTTGGATGTTATTAAATACTCTTTTAACCTCTATCAAGGTGATCGTGTATTTTTCTCTTTTATTTTATTAATGTGATAAATTATATTGCTTTTTGCTTTTTGAGTGTTAAAACAAGTTTGTGTTTCTGATTAATTATCTTTTCACATGCTGTTAGATTTAATTGGCCAGTATTTTGTTAGGGATTTTTACATCTGTGTTCATGAAAGAGACTAGTCTGTAAATTTATTTTACAGAATGTCCTTTGCAGGTTTAGTATTAAAGCTTTGCTGGCTTCACAAAATGAGTTTGAAAGTGTTCTCTTAATATTTTTTACTATGCGCTAGGAAAGATTATAAAAAAATCATATCATTTCTTCATTTAATGTTTGGAGTAATTCAATGGTGTAGTTATTTGGGTCTGAAGTTATTTTACAGAAAGTTTTATATTAAAAATTTAATTTTTTAAATAGATATGGAATTGTTTAGATTTTTTTCTGTTTCTTCTTGTGTTTATTTAAAGAATTATTACCAGGAATTGTGTCCATTTTACCTTTACATTTTCAAATGTACTGCCGTAAAGTTGCTTACAATATTCTGTTAAAGTTTTCAATGTCTTTAGACTCTGTAATTATGTTCCATTTTTTATTTCTCACATTTGTATTCAGTCTTTGTTTTTGTTCATTTTGGTCATCTTAGGGGTTTATTGGTTAATCTTTTCAATTTGATTTTATTGATATTTTCCATTATATGTTTGCTTTTTATTTCATTAATTTCTTCTGTTCTTATATTCTTTGTTGTAGTTTCTGTGGCTTTAATTGCTTATTTACTTATTTAAACCAAGTAAGGTCACAGTTTCCTGAGATGGGTGCTTAAATCATTGCTCTTCATCTTTTTTTTTTATTTTTACTAAAATATGCATTTAAGATTATAAATTTTCCCCTATGGCTTCAGCTTCATCCTGCCATACTGATAGACCATCTTTTGATTAAAATTCACTTCAAAATATTTTCTAATATCAATTGTGATTTATTCTTTGACCCATAGAGTATTTGGAAGCATATTGTTTCATTTCACAACACTTGGAGGATTTTTGAGTTACCTTTGTCTCTGATTTCTCACTTAGATTCATTGTTGTCAAAAACTACATTGCATTAAAGTCTATTTTGTCTAATATAAATAACCCCATCAGTTTTCTTTTGGTAAATGCTTTCATGAAGTATCTTTTTTCATCTTTTCACTTTTAAACTTTCTGTTTCTTTATATTTAAATCATATGTCTCTTATGAAATACACAGTTCGGTTTTGTTATTCATCTAGCCCAACAATCTATCTATTCACCAGAGTGCTTGGTCCATTTACATTTAATACAACTGGTACATTAGGGGTTAAATCTACAATCTTGCTATTAGTGTTCTGTTTATCCCATTTATTCTTTGTCCGTCTGTTCCTCATTTTTTATCCTCTAAGGATTAATGACATATTTTTGTTAGTGAATTTATCTTATTAGATATAAGGATATAAGTAGATAAATTTCAGTAATTACTTTAGATTTTACAATACTAATCCTTGACTTAGATCAGAGACTGTCTTAAATTAAATCTATTATTCTCTTTGTGCCAACACAAAGATCTTAGAATACTTCATTTACATTCCCCTCCCACTGCCTTTTGTGTTAGAATAGTGTGCATCTTTATTTATTTATTTATTTATTTATTTATTTTTATTATTTTTTGAGACATGGTCTCTCTCTCTGTTGCTTAGGCTGGAGTGCAGTAGTGTGATCACAGCTCCCTGCAGCCTCAAACTCCTGAGCTTGTGTTCCTTCTGCCTCAGCCTCCAGACTAGCTAGGAATACAGGTGTCTGTCATGATGCCCAAATCATTTCTTAAATTTTTTTTGTAGAGACGGGTTCTCACTATGTTGCCCAGGCTGGTCTTGATCTCCTGGCTTCAGGTTATCCTCCTACCTCAGCTTCCCAAAGTGTTGGGATTATAGGCATGAGTCACTAAGCCCAGCCTGCATTTTAATTCTACGTAGATTTTAATCACCATAATACATTAATATTTATGCCTTTTTTTTTTTTTTTGACGGAGTCTTGCTCTGTCACCCAGGCTGGAGTGCAGTGCACCATCTGGGCTCACTGCAAGCTCTGCCTTCCAGGTTCACACCATTCTCCTGCCTCAGCCTCCTGAGTAGCTGGAACTACAGGCACCTGCCACCACGCCCGGCTAATGTTTTGTATTTTTAGTAGAGATGGGGTTTCACCTTGTTAGCTAGGATGGTCTCTATCTCCTAACCTTGTGATCTGCCCTCCTTGGCCTCCCAAAGTGCTGGGATTACAGGCCTGAGCCACCGCACCCGGCCCATTTGTGCTTTTAAAAGTTAATATTAACTTGGATTTGCCCACATTTTTACCATTTCCTGAGCTTTTTATTCCTTCCTAATTTAATATGCTTTCATCTGGGATAATTTTTTTTCGGCCTAAAGAATTCCTTATAGTATTTATATTAATGGTGATGAATTCCCTCTGTGTTTGGATAAAATATCTGCCTCTCTTTGAAAAAAAAAAACTGAAGACCATTTTTACTGGGTATATAATTCTAAGTTATCAGTTACTTTCTTTCAGCACTTAAATGATATGATTTCGATGTCTAGTGTCTTACGTTAGAGAATTATTTTTGTCTTGTTGTTTCTTTGAAAGTCATATATGATTTTAATTTGAATACTCCTTTAAAAAAAACTTTAATTTTAGAATATTTTTAAATATACAGAAAAGTTACACTAATAGTACAGACAGTTATTACATAGTATTACATAGCCCATGCCTAATTTTTCCTGTTATTAACATGTTACATTAGTACAGTTGGTTATACACCAATATTGATAAGTTATTATTAACTAAAGTCTATATGTTATTCAAATTCCTTAATTTTGTAATTTATTGGTTCCTGTGGCCCATCCAAGATGTCACATTATATTTAGTAATTATGTCTCCTTGAGCTCTTGTTAGCTATGGCAGTTTTTCAGGCTTTTTTTTTTTTTTTTTTTTTTTTTTTTTTTTTTTTTTTGATGATCTTCAGTTTTGAGGAATACTGGTCAGGTATTTTGTGGAATGTCTCTTGAGTTGGGATTTGTCCTACATTTTTCTCAAGATTAAAACAAAGTCATGATTGTTTAAAAGGAAAATCACAGAGTTAAAGTATCCTATCACATTAAGGGTACATGTTATCAACATGACATAAATGTAGATGTTAACCTTGACCACCTGGCTGAGGTAGTGTCTGTCAGATTTCTCCAGTGTAAAGTTACTGGTTTTTCATATTGTACTCTTTGGAAGAAAGCTGTTAGTTGCAGTCCATACTTAAAGAGTGAGGAATTATGCTCTACTTCCTTGAGCTTGAAGCATCTATGCAAAGTATTTGAAAATATTCTCACAGATTTGTTTCTTCTTATATGTCTATCTATCTATCTATCTATCTATCTATCTATCTATCTATCTATCCATCCATCCATCTAATCATGTGTTTATATCAGTATGAATCCTTGGATATTTTAATACCTTCAGTATAATCAAATGCCACCTTATCTTTTTGCTGAGACTATTCCAGCTTTGGTCATCAATAACCCTTTCTGATGGCCCCTGGGTTCATATGTTCTTTTGCCATATCACCATTAATGTAGTTTTTTGGTTTGTTTGCTTGCTTTAGCACCTGCTTACTCTCTTGACTACAAGATGCATCTGTAAATGTTTCTACATGTACCCATATACATGATATCACCAAGCTGATGTCTTCATCTGAACACTTCTAAGATTTTTTTCTTTTTCTTTGATTTTCAGCAGTTTAACTATAATGTACTTAATTATGGCTTTCTTTTTATGTATTCTGTTTGGGATCCTTAGAGCTACTTGAATGTGTGGCTTGATGTCTTTCAATGATTTTGGAATATCTTTGGTCTTTATCTTTTTTCTCTCTCTCCTCCATTATTGAGACTTCTATTTTATATGTATATATATGAGTTACTTACATAACATCTTATATATATTATTATATATTAGGTTTACTTAAATAACTTCTTATATATATTAGATTTATTTACTCAATTTTGTAGGTCTCTTACGGAAATGTCTGAATCTTTTGTTGTCATATGTCTATGGACTTCTCTCTACATATTTTTTTCTTTACTCTATCTTTTAGGTTTTTTAAACTATAAAGAACACTGAGTCAATACTTTATCTTTCAATTTAGTAATTCTTTCTTTTGCATGGTCTAATTTTATATTAACTCCATCTCTTAAATTATTTTTCAGTGATTTTATTTTTTTCTCAACTCAAAAATTATTTTGTTTTTTGTAGCCAGATTCCAATCTGTGAGAAAGTGCACCATATTTTCATCTATTTTCTTGAATGTGTTAATGTTAGACATTGTTAAATCCTTGTCTGCTATCTACAGCCATCCAAAGCCCTTATTTAGATAAACTATAGAGGTTTTGGATAAGTTCTCATTCTCCAGCAGACATTTAATTTACTCTAGGTGGACAGTTACACTATAAGAAAATTATCTTGATCCATTCAGTCAGTATTAGTGTATTTCCACTTCCTCCTAACTCCTGAATCTCAACTGGAACTCCCAGTTTCGAGCCAGGCACGGTGGCTCACGCCACCTGTAATCCCACCACTTTGGGAAACCAATGCAGGTGGATCACGAGGTCAGGAGATCCAGACCATCTTGGTCAACATGGTGAAACCCCGTCTCTACTAAAAATACAAAAATTAGCTGGGCGTGGTGGCAGATGCCTGTAGTCCCAGCTACTCGGGAGGCTGAGGCTGGAGAATCACTTGAACCCGGGAGGCGGAGCTTGCAGTGAGCCGAGATTGCCTCACTGCACTCCAGCCCGGTGACAGAGCCAGACTCCGTCTCAAAAAAAATAAGCCCCCAGTTTCCTCCTCTATAAAATGTGAATCATTGTAGAAGCTATCTCATAGGGTTGTTATGAGACTTGAGTGGGTTAATATTCGCAAGGCCCTTAGAATAGTACCTGGCATGTAGTGTTATGTAAGTATTTGTTAATTAAATTTTAATACTTTAATTTAAAAATTAAACTTTTTAATGACAGCAGGCAATGTCCTTAACAATATCCCCAAAATATGTACTATTGCACGTTTCATTTATCTGGTTTGTGTGTGTACGTGACTGTGCACGTATGTGTGTACGATTGTGTGTACTCACAAAAAACATTTTGGTAGTATCTCTTTACTCAGATCTATGACTTATGCCCACAGCTCAGTCAAGTTAAAACAGCTGTGTAGATGTCCAGAGAATTATCTCTCTGGTGATTTTGAATGATCCAGGTGCAAATAAAAAACATCCAGAGTAATCAATTTCAAACTATGATCTCTGGTATCTTCTCTGCTGGGAATTCGAACCAGGAGGGAAGAACAAAACAGAAGTGGATGAGGTTCTTACTCTTTCATTCATTTCAATCAGAAGAGCTCGTAGCTATCTCTTTTATACTTGAACAAACATTTCCATGATTAAAAAACATTTAAGTACAACTGCTCTCAGGGATGATTTGAGTCTGTGTGTCTCTGAGACCATTATCTACAGGTGTTATTTCTCATTACCAAATCTTGATAGATTTTGGATAAAAAGTGAGTTCAGGTTTGTTGTTCTCCTTAGCAAAAATATGGCATGAACTTTTTCCAGATTAAGGGGTACATCATGTATTTTGATAACCAACTTGTTACATTAGGTTAAAACTTTCTTTTGAAAATTATGGATAATAATTTAAAAAGGCATTCCAACTCCACACCACACCAAGGAGGAGGCTGAAGGAGAACCTGCAGACTGGGTCAGCACATTCGTCAAAGACTGTTTGGAACTTACTGTAATACCTTAGACTTATAGTTGATTGAGGTTCCCATATTCTCTGACCTAGAGAGCCACAATGCGTTTAGCCTGGAAAATGCTCACTGTGGACATTGCCAAGTATCCACCTGGCTTATAAAAACACATCAAAGGCCCATCATATAGCTAATGGTGAAAAATGCTGATTTCATTCTAAGACTATAAAATAATAATGGCCACTCAAAAAAAGGGTACACTAAAACATTAAATCTATAGATTGGTTGTAAGACATGCCCCAATTTATCACATGCTTACAATTTTTAAAATTGCATCTTAAAAATCAAAGAAATATGGCATCTGCAAATGTGTGCTCATAGATAATATGTAGAATTATAGATTATAAGCAATTTAATATTGGAGAACATTTGTTGGACATGATAATTTGGGCTTTGAAGTAAGTTACCTTTAATTGTCAGAGAGTAATTATCTGTCATCCATGGAGCAATACTTAAGATTATACGATCATTGTAGAGAATAATATTTATAATTATAGAATAATATTTATCTTTCTAGATTAATTGGTAAGTATCTAGTTCATTCAGAAGTCAAATTTAATTATTGACATCAATCACTGTCAAAAGAAAAGTTTTCCAGTTCCTACAAGATAATCATAATTTATTTTTTCCTTTTATTTCTAGCATCTCTTCTTTTGATTTTGTTCTCGTCTTGTTCCATTGGTTAGAATTTCCAGAACAACGTTAAATAATATTGTTTAATAGAGTTCTTCTTCATCTTTCCCTAATTTTGATGGAACAATCTTTATAGATTCACCATTAACTATGACACTGGTAGTTATTTTGAACATTTTATTTATCATTCTGGAGAAATCTTAGTAAACTATCTCTAGTTTACTAAGATATTTAAAAAGTAGGAAAAGAAGCACAATTTAGTCCAAAGTGTTTTTTAGCATCTATAACAATCATATAATTACAAAATCATATTTTTCTTACTTATCATATTAGAACTTTATAATATTAACAATTTGAATATTAAGTTACACTTAGAATTTATGATTTTAAAAGCACATAGAACTATTCTGCAAAGGGATCAGTTGCTGTATGAATTACCTATGACAAGTTTCTAACCCCAGGCAGCCAGTCTCTATGTGCCAGCATGTGGTTGGTGTCTCTGGGACCAGAGACTAATTACAATAGTGTCAGCCTGGCCTGGGCACCATTAGGAGGTCAGACCTGCCAGAAGAAATCAATTATAAAAGATGAACCTTTCTTGGATGTGTTTGGTGCCACTGCCCGCTCCAAGGCCTGAGACCTTACTTGCTGGTGCAAAGATCATGAATGCCAGAGCCTGTCATTCGTACACTACTTGGCACTGACCTTCCCTCCCACTCATCTTTGTTTTTCTGTTCAGCACAGAATTAATGATAAGATGAGGGGAGGATGTGGAGATAAGGTTTCCTTTTTAACGGAGACTCTGACTTCAGCCAACAAAGCAGATTGCAGACAATTTTAGTAATCCCCCAGCAGAAAACAGGCATGTGTGCACATTTGCACACATATTCTCAAAGATTACACACATACTCATACACTTGTATCCTTCTCCTCACATTAAGAGATGAGTTGAGCATAGTAAGGCTTACTATGGGCTTGTTTCATGAATGAGTAAGTGAACTCAGTTGTCCAAGAATGTCTTCATACTTACTACTCACATACACTTACAGATGCAAAAGTAGGAGGATACCCTCCCAACAGCTTCCCACATACATGCCAAGGCTCTCATGGACCCCTCTAAGCCATGCTGGGTATCCTCAGAAGTCTCTGCAACAGTTAGGTTGCAGATTTCAAGGTTTCAACGTTGGGGATTAAATCTCAATCTGAACTGCCTCAGTCACAGACAGATTTATTGCTGCATATAGTAGGAAGTCTAGAGATAGAACAAGCTTCAGAACTGATCTGGAGGCTGTCATCAAGAACTAAACTTCATCCTGTCACCTCCTCTGCCATTTGCAGAATCATTCTCACTCTGAGTCCAGTTCCCTTGTGACTGCAGGATGGCCTCCAGGAGCAGTCAGTTACACATCTCCTAGTTCGTATCAAGGTAAAGAAAGCAAGAGGCCTTCCTAGGCTTTCTTAGGAGCCAGGAAGAATTTTCCAAAGCTTCCCTCAACTTTCTTAAGAGCAAGGAAAAACTTCTAAAAATCAATGGCAAACTTCTTCCTGCATATTAAACACCATAATTAGGGCAGTACTTTTACCTGAAATAGGAGATGAGATTGTACTTACACCAGGCAAGTCTACCTCCTGAGGGAGTCACGGCCAAGGAACAGATGCTGAGAAGTCAAATATCAAAATCACAACAGTCTGGAAGCCATCTGCAATCAGTGAATTTCCATTACTAGTCTCATGTATGATAATAGGTGGATAGAATGCGAGGTAGAGGTTTACGGGCATGGTCCTCTCTGGCTTCCCTGAAATCACACCACCGAGGCAGTTGCCTTTCATAGACACAAGGAAGGCAGCATCAGCTGGTCCAACCAGATCTTATTATTTCTTTCTCTCCCGGGACCTGTGCGTGGAGGCTGCTGAAGTGAGAACAGGGTCCCACATGTATAGTGAGCGAGAAGTTCAAAGTGATATCTTGCCTTCATCCCTTCTTCTCTACTTTCCTCCTCCTGCTCCAGGAAAAATAAAGGAAGACAATTGTTTTGGTACAGATTTAAATTAGTCCTTGTCTATCTCTCAGTCCCCTGTCACCGCTGCTCCAACTAGAAAGCCAGAGTAGTTGATGTGTATGAGTGTGTGTGCATGCACACGTGTGTGTGAGTCTGTGTCAGTATGTGTGCTTGTGCATGTGCATCTGTATATCTCTGTGTGTGCACATATGCATGCACATAAGCACCCGCTGATCAAGCCATTGGCTGGTTTGCATAAAGCACAGGATACAGAGGCCCTAGGAAAAAAGACCTTTTGAATAAAAAACAATCTAAGTGGAGGGGGCTTTAGCTTTTTTATTTTTTAACGGTTTTATTGATATGTAATCACCTATCATACAATTCACATATTTGAGGTGTAAAAAAAATTCCAGTGACCTTTAGTATATTCACAGAGCTGTCTATCCATCACTACAATCAATTTTAGAATATTATTGTTTCCCTAAAAAGAAACCCCACACCCTTCAGCTATCCCTCCCCAATACCTCCTTCCCTCCCAGCCCTAGGAAAGCAGTAATCTACTTTCTGTACCTATAGATTTGCCTATTCTGGACATTTCAAATAAATGAAACTATATAGTATATAGGTTTTTGAGTAGCTTCTTTCACTTAGCATAATGTTTTCAAGGTTCATCTGTGTTGTACTGTGAATCCGTACTTCATTTCCTTTTCATGGCTGGATAACAATCTGTCATATGAATAAACCACATTTTATTTATCCATTAATCAGTTGTTAGCCATTTTGGTTGTTTTTACTTTTTAGCCATTATGGATAATACAGTTGTGAACATTTGTGTTCAAGTTTTTATGTGGACATATTCTTTCATTTTTCTAGGGTATGTACTTAGGAGTAGAATTGTTGGCTCACATGGAAACTCTAGGATTAACTATTTGAGGCCAGATTGTTCTGCAAAGCAGCTGTACCATTTAATATTCAGTGGTGTATGAGGGTTCTGATTTCTCTGCATCTTCACCAACACTTACTGTCCATCTTTTTTATTACAACCATCCTATTGGGTGTGAATTAGTATCTCACCAGGGTTTTTCCATCACGGAAATTTGCATTTTTCTGATGACTGATGATGTCATCTTTTCATGAGCTCATTGAATATTTATGGATCTCTCTGGGGCAAGTGTGTCTATTTAGAGCCTTAGGTAAGTGAATTTACATTTCTGAGCCTCAGTTTCACCTAAAATGAGAATGAAATGGGTGGACTGAGTGATCACACAGGAGCTTTTTCATTCTGGGTGTCTCTGGCTCCATGGAGGGGCTTTGAGAAGAGCTCTTTTTTTTCTTTTTGCCTTTCCTACCTCTTTGGCCTGAGTGATTTCCTTGTTTTCACTCTGCTTCCTGAGGAGGGCTCATCTCTGGCATTCAACTTAAGCTGTTTAGGACATTCAAGTGTCATTCACTTTAGCTTTGAGAGAGCACTCACAAATCACAATACATCTGCTTCCTAATCTGTAGGGACAAGGTTAGTATCTGATATCCTGGGTATTAGATGTCTCCTCCTGGCCTGCCGTCAGGCATACAATGCATGTTATTTATATCCATCATCAATGGCCTCTTATTGGAAAAATGAATATGAATGGTGCTTCCCAAGTATAAAAGATAATAGCAATTCTTTTCATGACAATAAATGCTGTTGACTCAGATAAAAAAAGAAATCTTCAACAGCCCATCCCTATAACTTCAAGTTTTACTTGAAGATAAAAATCAAATACATATAGACATTTGATGAGATATACAGAATTGAAATTTTAGGTCAAACTACTGTTTCTTTTTCTTTTTCTTTTTCTTTTACTTTAAGCTCTGGGATACATGTGCAGAATGTGCAGGTTTATCACATAGGTATACACGCGCCATGGTGGTTTGCTGCACCTATCAACCTGTCATCTAGGTTTTAAGCATGCATCAGGTATTTGTCCTAATGCTCTGCCTCCCCTTGCTCCCTACCCCCTGATAGGCCCTGGTGTGTGATGTTCCCCTCCCTGTGTCCATCAAACTACTCTGTTTCTTGATCAGGAATAGAATAATGTTTTAAAAGGTGTTAAGGATTATGTAGTTATTCTAGATTTTGTAATCTGTAAACCTTTTATCTAGGAATTCTTCTTTATATTTGGAACAAACAATAAACTCTTAGTGGTCTTAACATTTTCACCAGTATTTGCTTTTCACCTTGTCTTAGCTTTGAGGAATGCTTCCAGCTAGACATCTTCATGGGAAACTAGGAAAAATCTGAAGGAGAAAGACACCAAATTATTTTTTTTTTCAAATCACTTTAGGCAATTGCCACCATTTTATTAAGGTGGCTTAGTAAGAAGGTGAAGACTTTGCTAAGCTGGGTATCCACCCATTCAATAAAGTCAACAGGAGAGAAACTTGGTAGCAGGGAATATCTAATTGCTGCAGGCAGAGATCTGAAAGCTTTTCTTAAACAAAAAAAAAATACTCTCACATTTGATTTATAGGCTGAGTTGTTTAAAGTTTTCCCCTTTAGATATACAAGCAGCTAATATTACAACAAAAATTATTTACAGCGCAGTGCTGCTTAGTAACAAACACGCATCATCACCTCTATGACTCCCAGTCTGGGAGAGCTCTCATCCTAGCTTTGCCTGCTGTGTGACTCTGTGCCTCTCACTGAGCACCTCTGGGCTTTGCTTTCCTCTTCCGTGGGCTGCTCTGCACCAGGTGCTTTACATACACTCTCTCATTAAGCCAATGCCAGGAAACAAAATGTTAGGGTCTTTCCAGAGCTGCTCCCACTCTTCTTTTCTTTCCCCACATAGTGAATAAGGTTGGAATGCATAATCTAGTATTTAGACTTCAATCTCAGCCTTACCACTTATTGACTTTGTGCAAGTTAATATGTACCTGAGCCTCAGTTTCCCCAGCAGTGTGTAGCAGTGTTCTTAGCTTGAGCCTAATCCATCCTCACTCTGTAGGTCAAAATGATTAGGACATGTCTAGAAGGGTCCACTGGATTTAAAGGGGAGATTCTGCACTCAGTATTACAGCTTCCCCCAGACAGTCCTCTGATGGTAGCTTGGCAGATAACATGGAAGGCAGATTTGCTTCCCTTCCTTATTTATATGCTTGCTTTATCTGGAAAAGCAACATCTATGCCAATCAAATGTTGAGTAAAGAACTAAGCAGTCTGTATGGGCTATTTATGAGGAATTGAATGAGCCAGCACAGTTGCTTTCAATTAGTTGTATCAAACACTACTGCCTGCTTAACCAATATCCATTCTTTCCAAATAGTACCTCAATTTTGTTCAGATTTCCATGCTTATCTATATGGCCTGGTAGTACAGGAGAGGTGGACTCCATCCTCTGAGTGTGAATGCTGATTGGTCTAAACCAGTTATTGTAACATCAAATTCCTTGTCACTGTTTGGTTGGAGCATGAGCAAGAGAGAAAATTCAGATCAGTGAATCATTGGGAAGATATCTGCTGGGGGCTTCTTCTCATGACAAGGAGAAAATAAAGAACAGAGTGGGCTGGGCATGGTGGCTCATGCCTGTAATCCCAGGCTGAGGCAGGAGGATTGCTTGACCTTAGGAATTCAAGACCAGCCTGGGAAACATAGTGAGACACTATCTCTCTCTCTCCACACACACACAGACACACACACACACACAGACACACACACACACACACTTAAAAAGATTAGCCAGGCGTGGTGGCACATCCCTGTAATCTCAGCTACTCAGGAGGCTGAGGTGGAGGATTGTTTGAGTCCTGGAGGTTGAAGCTGCAGTGAACCATGATCACCTAACTGTGCTCCAACCTGGGTGACAGAGCAAGATCCTGTCTCAAAAAAGAAAAGAACAGAGTGAACATGGTAAAGATGATAGAACAGATAGATGCATAAAACTTAGGTCCATGAAAATACTATTGTACTGCTGAATCAACAAATCTTATGAGATAATAGATATTCCTAATTAATTAAGCCACTTTGTTTTGAGTTTTTAATTAACCAGAAAGTAGCTTAGGCAACAAAGAATGCTTCTGTCTGGTTACTTGCTTTAGCTGTCTCCTGTAAGACTGAATAAGGGGTTCGCATTTTCTCTTTTAAATCCATAAGTCATCTCTACTCCTGACACAGTTGAAGATGTTGGTCAACTCTCCCAGGGTAGTCGAGGAGGTTCATCATGTGAAAGGCAAAGTATTGGTCCATGTGTGACTAGTCTAGAGGCTCTGTCTGTGGGTTTCTTTAGGTAAAATTGAAATATAATTCGTAGAGTGAGGACAAGTCACTGCACTGATGGCATGGGGCAGTTGTAGTTTGGGGATAATGTTTTATCTCCTTAGCGCATTCAGAATCAGATACACTCGAGGGAAATTCTCTACTCTATTATTTCCGTAACGTGGCTTAATAAATATCACATAGGATTGCACTGAAAATTATTAGATTGGCATGCTACCAACTGCACTAACGAGGCACCTAGGATTGTCTTGAATATTAATTGAGATAAAGCATATAAAGAGAACAGCACAATGGTCAACCCATAAGAATGCTCAGAACTTGTTATCATCATCATCATCATCAATCATCATCATCATCATCACCACTGTCATTCTCATAATCCTTCTTCCTCTCCTGCTAAGGTTGAAATTGGACTTATTCAACCTTAAATAAATAGGCAATGCTGGTTAACAGTGACTTGAAATGTGGTCACTTAATGGTTCTGTAAGGATCTGTCTTCTCCAATAATAATAATGACTACATTTTGTTAAAAGCTTGCTGTGCTCAAAACTTAGGTCCATGAAGAAGTCATTGTGCTGCTGAATCAACAGATCTTATGGGATAATTTATAACAGCTCACACTGTTAAAAGCATAGTATGTGCATTATCTCATTAAAATCTTGAGGAGATGAGATACTGAGGTGAAGCAACTATCCCAACTTCCCATGGCAGTAAGTGGCAGAGCCAGGTCTGAGCCCAGGCAGTCAGACTTCAGAAGCAAGCCATCCTTAAAGACATGATGCTTTCTGCCTCATTAAAGTGACTCTTGCTGATTCCTACTACATGCTGGACACCAGTCAAGGTCTTTATAATATTCACCTAATTAATCTCACAGCCTTTATGACATAGGTATTAAGAAGTGAGAAGGGTCTCAAATTCACCCTACTCGCAAGCTAACAAGTTACTCTGCCACCATTTTATGGATGCTGGTAGAAGACACAAGATTCCTGGGTTAGAGACAAAGGACATAACAATAGAAGTAGCCAAAGTATTAGAAATTGCATGGCAATTCCCCAAGCTCCATTTCACACAGAGTGGTGTGAAGAGGGCTAGATGACACCTGTACACACAGTGGGTTGAGATACAGGAGACAAACTCTCAGCCTAGGGAAGTTGAATCTTTTCTAAGAGGTAGTAAGCCTGCCTATCCTTTGCTCTGGAGGGAGACAATAGCCTCTCTTTTCATGTGACCAAGCCTCATCTTCCAAGACTATGCAAACATTCTTGGAAAGGGAGTCCAAAACAAACAGCAAGCCATGCCTTGCTCACAAGATAATGTAGAAAGTCAAGAGACCCCTGGAGAACTGTCTCTCAACAACAGGTATTAATATTAGTCTTATCACACAAATAAGAAGACGGAGGCCCAAGATGATGCAACTTGCTCAATGTCACATGACCAGGTTTGAATTCCTGCTCTGCCTCATCTTTGCTATGTAACCTTGCTTAATTTACGTAACCTGTAGATTCTACCTCCTTAATATGTTTACTATGAGTCCCTTCCTCCCCCTTCCCACTCTAACCCTTGTATCAGACTGTGTGACTTCTTACCTAGGTCATTGTACCAGTTCCTAATGACCTTAATCTTGCTTTCCTCCAGTCTTTCTTACAGGTTTGACCAGAGTCTTCTTTCTAAAATGCAAACCTGATTAGATGATTCCCCATCCTTTAAGTCTTTAATGACTCACTACTACTTATAATGCTTACCATGGCATATGAAATCCTTATTCATTTGGTCCCTGCCTACCTTTCTGATAGTCACTCCTGCTAGAACTAATTACGGTTCATGCTCTTTCAAGCTGCTATGCACTTGATTTCCTCTGCTTGGAAAATCCTTTCTCTCCCAGTGCATCTGGCAAGTTCTATCAGTTTTAAAGAATTTCACACATGGCATCAACTCTGTAAAGCTGTGTCAGAATTTCTCTCCCACCCCCCAGAAAGACTCCCTCCTTCTTCCCCCTTCTTTCCTTTCCCTGACTCTTACCATTTGGTTCTTTACTTCTTTCTTGCATCGTATCCATTTAGATCCCACACGCTTAGCTACCCATGTCCTGCCAGTGGTAAAGACCTCTGATGCCCAGGCCATCTATCATTTCACTGCAGTTTCTGGAGTCATTATCCTTCACCTTTTTTCTTCCAACTTTTATTTTTGGCTTATGGGGTACATGTGCAGGTTTGTTACATGGGTAAATTGCATGTTGCTGGAGTGTGATGAACAAATGATTTTGTCACCCAGAAAGTGAGCATAGTAACGAGTATATCCTCCACTTCTGAAATGGGATTTTCCTTTCTCAAAATTGAGTGCTGCTTTGACTCCTCAAAAATGCAGAGATCAGTGTTTGTCTTGGGTAGGGAGCAGAATTATGGATTAACTAGAATGAGCACAAGGGAAACTTCTGGGTTGATGAAAATTATATATATATATATATTGATTATGGTGCTAGGAACAGATGAGGTCAATGAGATATAAGCTGAAGTTGCAAGTCAATTGCCTTAAAATGGGAACAGACTTAGCTAGCACATATCCTTCTGTCTCTTCTCTGTTTCTGCCTGGATCTTGGAAGCAATGGTGAAGGCAGAGCAAATATCTTGTCCCTATGAGACAATAAGAAAATGGAAAGCATAACAGAGGAGAAAATAAGAGTCTGGGTCTCCAATGTCACCATGGAGCCTTTTTAGCAGCCCTCACTACCCACATCCACACGTCTCATTTGCACTTAAAATGTTCAAGCCATTGTTTTTCTGATTCCAGTTGCACACAACTGGGTGCAGTTCCTAATTTACACATTTTTGAAGCTGTGTGTCTACACTGGCAAGAGCCAGAGAATCAATGAGCAATATATTCAATCAGTGCAGGTCAAAATCATTCACTTGCTTCACCCCTTTTGTAATTGGTGAAATTTTACTTCTTAACAACCAGATATTTGCTTTAAATGTTCTTTTTCTCTGTTGGTGTGGATTAGTCTTCCTTAGTCTCAAGCTTGCCACTCAGATGGAAATCAGTCCCTCCTCAGCACCACAAGCTGAAACAGGTTCTAATGGAATCAACTCAGGCCAGCCCTGGAGCGTCACTTTTTTCTTTGTTTTTATATAAAAATCAGCCAACTGGAACCTAAATAAATCAATAGTGGCTAAACATGGAGGTTCCTCCTTTTAAATTTCTTTCTTTCTTTCTTTCTTTTTTTTTTTTTAGACAGAGTTTTGCTCTCATTCTGGAGTGCAATGGCACGATCTCCGCTCACTGCAAACTTCGCCTCCTGGCTTCAAGCGATTCTCCTGCATCAGCCTCCCGAGTAGCTGGGATTACAGGCATGTGCCACCTGGCTTATTACTATTGTCATTATTATTGTTATTATCGTTATTATTATTATTATTGTATTTTTAGTAGAGATGGAGTTTCTCCATGTTGGTCAGGCTGGTCTCGAACTCCCAACCTCAGGTGATCCGTGTGCCTCGGCCTCCCAAAGTGTTGGCATTACAGGTGTGAGCCACCATGCCCGACTGTCTTTTAAAATTTCTTTGGACCCCTCAATAAATCTGAAAACAAGAATGAAAGCAATTCTATCAGGAGTCCTCACTGAGGTGGGGGGGAGGATTGGAGATGCTCTGGGGGAAGGAGCAGAGAGAAGCCTGTATTCTTTATTAAGCCCGGCCCCACCTGCCTCCAACGCTCACCTCGAGGCCCTGGCTCCATCCTAGGCATGACAGGGGCAGGCCTTGGGTCCAGTCACGGATGGTGCAATCCACTGTCATTCCTGGCAAAAAGACCTGCAACTTGCACACGCTGGAGGTGGGGACTAGTCTGAGGAAAGAGGTCACCACATTTCCTCCCCTGTGAGTGGAATCTAAGTGCTGTCACCTTTCCCTGATGATGCACTAATTACAGTCTCTTTATATCTTCTCCCTGAGGTCACTTCTGTTTGCTTCTCCTGCCAGCTCTGAGCCCCTATTCTGTGCCAGGTGAGTCACTAAGGCTGGAGACCCTGAGAGGAAGCACTCGTGATTCCATCCTCACAGGCTCCTGGGCTATTGGAGCTTCTTGAGCCTGTGGAGGGCAGCTGCTTGGGGCACCACATTGGCAACACTTTATTCCAGGAGATGCTGATGCCTCAGTCTGGTGAAAGGGGTGGCCGGGAGTTTGTGTCTTAATCCCTCTCCCCATTTGAGTCTGATGCAGACTTAGATTTAAGAACTTCATTTCTAGAGGACACAGAAGTCTCCAGTGGATTCTCCATTCCCCACTCCCCAAAGCCCTATTCTTGCCCACTTTTGCTCATGCTCTCCTCCTGCTCCTTCATATTTAAATCCACTGTCACATCAACCCCTAGTGTCAAGTTTGGTCCTCACCAACTTCATGAAGCGATCAGCAGCAACTCTGGTTTGCGATGGTTCCTCTTTCTCTAGGCTGTTTAACGTGGAGCCTTCCCCTCATTTGGCAATGGATCCACAGAGCCTAGGCAATTTCTTTTGTTATGAGTATATTTTATATCACCTGTTAAAATGTGGGCCCTTATCTGCTGCACCTCTGTGGCACAGTTCACAGACTTAGAGTGCCTGGTGCCATGTGTCACAGCAGAGGTGCTGGGCCTGGTCTAGTTACCACAGTTGTCCACATCATGAAGTCTGGCATCAGACAGGCACAGGTTCAAATCTCAGCTTGGCAGTATCTAAGATCTATGACTTTGGTCAAGGTCCTAAGTCCCCTGGGCCCTATTTGCCTCAGTTTCAGAAAAAAAGGGGTTTAGTACAGAAACAGGCTCCCAACAACTGTTCACTTAAGGGTGGTTATTGTCAGGATAGACTGGGTTATTTCTTTTTCTTTACATTCTTTTTATTTCTTTCACTCCTGTGATACTCTTCCTGTTGTTGGTGTGAAAATAATGCTAATTTTTACTAACACGAAACTGAAGTATAACTTACACCAGTAAGCATGTTTCAGTTGTCACAGACCACAGGCCATGCAAGTCCTTTGAAAATGAGACACACAGTCACACCATAGGTGTTGGTTTGTTATATAAACTTAGCACTTATGAAACTACCTGTTTCTCTGTAGGTACCACACATATAGTTGGACTGTTCTGCTACCAGGTGAGCAGTGTTGATTTTTTTTTTTTATAACTTCTTTAGGAAGACAGCCATATCCATGGTAAGCAGAAAGATTAACATATTGTCCCCACTCAATTGTGCATCTCCTATGCAAATATAAACACTTCTAAAAACAGTTAAACAGAGAAAGGGAAAGGGAAAGAAAGGCGTCACAGGTCTGTGCTACTCAAAGTGTAACCTGACGACCGACTGCATTGGCATTATCTGGGAGCTTGGCAGGAATGCACACTCAGGCCCCACCCCACATCCAGTGAATCAGAATCTGCATTTTAACGGGATCTGCAGTGATTCATGTGCACATAAAGTTTGCAAAGGGGCTTCCGTGGAGAACATTTAAAAAATGTCAACAAGTGGTCTAAGATACAATTTGGTCCCTCTCGTGAACCTTAACCGATGTCATGCCCTATTTGTTAGCACTTTACTCCACACTAAGATGAGGGAGTTCCTTTATTTCTTGATTTATGCTTCATAAGAATCCTTAATACAAGTGAAAGCAGTTACTGTTCACATAGTCCCATTCTTTAATATCTTCGGCTGCCACGCTTTAGATAGTCAAATGCAGGGGGATGAGATTGTGACCATGTTAAATACATCAACATTCATATCTCCCAGTGGCAGTATAAATAGACAGGCTTGCAATTCCTTTATTCATCAATGATTTTACTGTGCATTAAGGCATTGGTCTGGCCCCTGAAGATAGAAAATGAGCAGAAGATGGCCCTTGCTATGCTCGGGAGAAAGGCAGATGTAAGAAACATCCTGGCAGTCCAACATGTGGGCAAAATGATGTGAAGGCAAAGAGGAGGGAGTGCTTTGATTTCTCCAGCAGTGTTACGGAGGAACTGTACCCTACCCCTTTCCCACATTGTAGTAAGGAAGACAGACCTGAGGAGGCAGCAGCTGGAATAAAAAGACACCCATGAAAGACCACTGGGATTTCAAATCACCAAATCCTCTCTCCTCTTTGTACAGCCTCTCTTCTCAGGCAGGCACAATTGCTTCCTACATCTTTATTAACCCTTAATTCCAGGGACCAAAAGCAATGTCTTTAAATTTGTCTCCTCCTGAACTGAGATCAATAGCTTGCCTTGACTTTATTCTTACTATAATTTCTCGACTGAGGCTTCTTTCTAGATATTTTACAGCATCTCTACTACAGTTAGATCAGGAAACAAAGAAATAAACCAAAGCTTATCAGTGTTTTATGCCAATATCTGGCAATACTGTGAAAGAGATGTTTTGATTAGGCAATTTTCATTACTAAAAACACTATGGCACAATCAATTAATTCAATGTTGTGCACTTATCTATTAGACACCTTACTATAGGAGTATAAAAATGTTAATTATTCATTATCATCACTCTGATTATTTGTTGTGGCTGATAATTACATTGAATATATTTTATATCAGTAATAACCTTCTGTCTACATTTACAACATGTTGTATCTTGGGGGCTTGTCAAGTTTTTTCCCCAAGCCTTTCCTTTATTAAGACACAGACCTCAGGAGTACATAACCTTTATGTTGAAGGCTGATTTTCTTCTTTCATATAAAGAGCAAATATTATAGATTAATTAATCCAGGATGATTATAATTTAATCACTCTTCCTCTGGCTTCACAAGGGATTTGGCTTTTATTCAGTTGCTCATTCATATTGTTATGAAGAATAAATGCAGGCATAAAATATTTGTGTGCCATGAATTCACAGAACAACTAACCTGAGAACCTGGAGGGGGATGTGTGCTAGCCGAGCCATCACTAGCGTCCCAGGCCGTGTGGCCTTGGGCTGGAATACCAGCCGGTGATCCACAGATGAAGGCACTTCACACCAGTGCAGGAGTGCATGGTCCCTGAATCTACTGAATTTGGTGTAGTTCAACCACAAACAACATATTTCAGTCCCACAAAACGTACCCAGTTCCTACTATGTTGGACTCTGAGTACTGTGTTGGACTCTGAGAATAAACTCCTTACCAGCTGCTTGATCTTGGGACCCTTATTGAATCTCCTTGTGCCTTGATTTCCTCATCTGTAATAATGGAACCTTCTTCACTGGATAGTGAGGATTAAATAGGATGATAATACCCATTGAAAGGCCCTTAATGATATCTAGCACTGGCAAACACTCAATAAATCTAAGCTGTAATTATTGCTATTACTAGTCAGACACGATTTCTCTTGTCGAGGTGGAGATAGGTGTGTAAAAAGTAACGCAATAAATTGTTCCAGTACAGTGATTGAAGTCTATTGAAAGGCACACGTGAAGGATGTGGTCAGTCTCCTTTGGGTGCAGTGAGCTGGGACAGACTTCAGAAAAGAAGAGACCCTCAGAACGAATTCGCGCAATGAATATGCCAAATATGTCCACTGAGACGGTGGTGGTGGATGGGGTCAGGGAAGAGACTGAGTGGTCAGTAATAGCTGTGAAGCTTGTTGGTCTCTGTGAGGATACAGTCAGCAAGGACCAAGTGTGGTCAAACATGGTGGGAGGCAGCTTGGATCTCACCCTGAAGGCACTGAGGAGCCATTTAAGACTTTTCGCCAGGGGAGTCACACATCAAATTAGATTGCAGGAATGTCCTGCAGCAGCCAGTGTGGGAGCCAAGTGAGTCAAGTGGGACAGGTAGTTGGCCGGGAGTCCACACAGGAGAGGATCAATGGCAGGATGCAGGCGGGAGCTGTGAGATCTGAGCTAGGTAGGGAATATGGGCTCATGGTGCAGAAGTTATACATGTAACTGCACAACTGGTCCAAGGATGCCTTCAGAGAGGAGCAAGGAGGCTTCTGAGTTTATTTTAAATAATAGCCATATTATTGGCGAGGTTCCCCATTCCTACAGGACAGGAAGGAATGAGGGAGAATTACAGGTGAAAGGTACAAGTGGAAGACAACCACCATCCACATTTATCATGCATCGCCTGCATGCCAGGTACTGTACAAAATGTAATACGTAACTTTTACTACCTTGTTAAATCCTCACAGGAGCTCAATGAGGAAAATGCCATTATGATCCCCACCTTACAGATGAGGAAACGGAGGCTCTGATTGTTACATCTCAGGGCTGCAGAGCAGAAGGTGGTAGCTTTGAACTCAGGAACATTTTCCTCCTTGATTCCCATTGTCAATGAAATGAGCAATACGAGTCCTGTAACTTGGTGGTGTTTCATTCCATATCTTCAATGGGAACTGTCAGAGCCCCCATACTGGGTTGCTCCCAGGTAGGCATAGTGTGGGGCTCCTGGGAGAATGTACCAGGCCTTTGAGTAGCCATGGCTACGTGCTGTGTAATGTTTACATTGTAACCACTGTAGGAGAGGGCTGCTCCTTTGAGGTGAGTGTTCTTCCCAGACGTAGAGAAGGCTGGGCTTCCAGGGCGGCCGCATCCCACAGCTGCAGGAGACAGCATGGGCAATGACTGCAAGCCAGCAAAATAGGTGGCTATTCAAGGGAGGCTGGTGCAGATGAGGGCACTCTCTGATTCATGGAGAACAATACCCTTGAGATCTCAGGGACAAGAAAAGTTCCAGCTGAGAAGACACAGGGAACATCTTTGGCTCAAGGCACTGAGGTAACAGGTGAAAGAACATAGTTCCCAAGCTCCCTATTTCTGTGGGCCTCAGTTTTCTCATTTGCTAAGTGGAGTAACTCCTCACAGGACTGCGGCAAGAACTAGTGAGGATGCTGATTCAGCAGTAGAGTGATAGGCCAGGTACGCTCCACTAATGTTCCTGTCTGTCCTAGGGACGGGGCTCCAGGCAACCAAGAGACAGCAAGATGCACAGTGAAGATCCCATGCATGGCAGTGTCACCACCCAGCAGCAGAGGGTGGGGTGGCTGTGACCAGGCGCTCCTGACAAGTGGGTTGGCCTGCAACAGAATTTTGAGAAGGGATTTGGAGGATACTTTTGGAAGACAACCAAAAGAGATTAATTAGCTTAAACAGTGCCCTTAATAATCAGTTCTTGGCCCTGGCTGCATGTAAGAATTGTTTAGCCTTTAGTCTGCACCCCCAGAGACTGAGATTCAAGTGGGGCCAGGTACAGGTATATTTTAAAATCTTCCCAGGATATTCTAAAATGTCCCCAGGGCTAAAATTACCAATTAGGCAAAGGGTGAAGGGTGGCTACTTAGGCTCCACCAGGCATTAGCATAGTCTCTAGGGAGGCTACCCCAAGCTCAGATACGTTAACAGGCAGCTTTGGAGAAATAGCAACGAAACTTTTCAAGCCAAGGAAATGTCACAGGGCAAACTCGTTGGAAGATTCTCCCAGTCATTCAGTGTTTCTACTGGGGTACAGTACAAGCTGAATGCTGTGGTCTGGGCCAGCCATAAAATATAGCAACACTTCCTTCAGAATCTCCATTGTCTAGCAGTTCGGGGATGGGAGAATGAACAGAAAAGCTCATGATGGCAGCCCTGTGGCCCAGCGTTTCATGCCTATGGTAGGATGCAGTACTGTCCTTGAGCAGAAGGGACTGCTGCAGAAATAATGACTTCAGCTGTGCTCACGACCTAAGTTACCCACAGTGCAGGGCAGGTCATGACTAGTTTGGCCTGGTCTACATCTATGTAGTCAACTTACAACTCTGTAGGAGAGGATCTGCTTGTTTATGGATTACGTTTGACCAACTTTTAAATCCAGCCTGTTTTTTTCCACTACTCCACCCTCTCTGGGTCTTCCTCCCCATTTTTCTGAATGACATTCAGACTCCTACAGTTTTTACCTCTGCAACTATAACTAGGATGTCAAGCTGGTTTGCAGTGTTCATTTTTGTGCTGAACCTACTGCAGGCACCAAATGTCTGTTGATTGATTGGTTGTCATCACCAGAACATGATGTGTAGCTCAAAGCACAGGAGAATGATGTTGGGATTGTCTTCTTTCCTACATTGTGCTGATGAGCAAGAGTTGACTGTGATACCTTCTAGGCTGAGTAATTGCCCTTTCTACAAATGCCCTCTTGAGTCCAGAAATATAGAACAGACAATTTCTCTTTATTATCACAGTGATACCTCTATATAATCTCTTGTTGGTTCAGTTATGTTTTAGACCTAATATGTAATCAGCAGAGTTTCCACAGTGATCCAATCTGAAGTTTATTTTTACCATTTAACCTTTGAGGAGCTATATTTATTAATTATTATATCCTGATTTAAATGTGTTTCTAAAAGTTTAGAGAGAAAAGACAAAACAAGGCATTTTAAGAGAGCAGATGTCTAAACCCAGGTGCTGAAATAACTTCAGAAACTATCATAGTTTAATGAAGGGCCTGTATAATATTTGATTTAAAAAACAAGGGTGGGCCGGGCACGGTGGCTCAAGCCTGTAACCCCAGCACTTTGGGAGGCTGAGATGGGTGGATCACGAGGTCAGGAGATCGAGACCATCCTGGCTAACACGGTGAAACCCCGTCTCTACTAAAAAATACAAGAAACTAGCCGGGCGAGGTGGCGGGCGCCTCCCAGCTACTTGGGAGGCTGAGGCAGGAGAATGGCGTAAACCCTGGAGGCGGAGCTTGCAGTGAGCTGAGATCCGGCCACTGCACTCCAGCCTGGGCAACACAGCGAGACTCCGTCTCAAAAAAAAAAAAAAAAAAAAAAAAAAAAGGGTGAAGTAGGCTGATGGGCACAGGAGAAACTCTTAACTTTGAATGTTATAACAGGGTGTGATGTATACATCTGGGAGTCAGTCTATAGATTGATGTTTTTTTCTAAGAAAGTAAGTTTGGATTTTAAGAGGAAGAATCCACACGGGAAAAAGTTCTCCTAGAAAAGATGCTGCAGAATTTCTAGGTCCTTAGGATGGGCAAAACATAACCAATATTAGGTTATATATTCAGGCTATCATTATGGGCAAAAAGACAAAATGTTGTAAAGACTTTATAATCCTGCCTTTGCACTCTTGTTTTTAGTGTTTTTACTAAGCTCTTCCATAGCATAAAGTATTTGTGGGAAACCTGCTACTGTTTCTTCAGTCATATCTTCCTCCAGACTTGGTTCTTCATCTGCTTTTTTGCAGGTATATGTGTTTTTCATTTGATTATCAATTATCATTGTATTAGTGTTTCTGGTATAGTACGTTTAGCAGTTCTCATGCCATTTCTTTTTTTTTTCTTTCTCATGATTAACCTGGCCATGTTTGTCCAGACCTTGTTTGTTTGAAGCATTGAGTTCATTCTTTTTGATTCCTTCTCATCTTCTCTGTCTGAAACCAACCCCACAGGGGTGACAAGAATTGCATGCCGGGTTCTGGATGGAAATATAGTTAAAATAAAGCACTAATCAGATTGCACCTTGGCCTGCTTCCTTGTTGCTAAAAGTCACATAGCACTAGATAGTGGTCATTTGCATCCCCATCGTTCCTATAGGTGGGATTTCTGACATCAGGTCATAAGACTGTTTAGGAACTGACTTGCATCCTCATTGTTCCTGTAGACGGGATCTCTGACATTAGAATCATATGGTTTTTGTTTAAGAATCACTTAAGAAGATTTTTTTCCAGCTCCGAATTCCAGCAACCAGTTTAAAGATCCTCTCACCCCCGACAGAGGAATGTGATCAGCATGAGAACACAGCTTCTTAATCTCTCTATCCAATGACTTTACCCTGCACTCTTTAACCAGTCAATGTTCTCCATATTTTGGCCCACTCCAAAACTCTTATCCAAAACCCTATCTCCAAACTCCTTGGGGAGATGGATTTGAGGTTTCCTGCCATCTCCTCACTCAGCTACCCTACCATTGAATCTCTTTCTGTGCAGCAACTCAGTGTCTTAGTGTATTGACTTGTTGTATGCATTGGGCAAGGAACCTATTACAGTTTTAGGTCTTTCCTTAGAGCTGTATTTTGAGGCAAGAGTGTTACTTATCCACTGCTCCTTTGTGGCTCAGTGATGCAGAAGTGAAGAAAAAAGATTAATGGCAGCTGAGCACAGCCCTGGCTGGGTGGTCTGGGTTCTGCTTTCTTTTCTTTTCTTTTTACACATTCTGTACCAGGGACCATTCCACTCAGCCAAAGGTACATCCTGTCCTTTGGGATCAGCGGAGCCCTCTTCCCCAACCTGGCACAGTCATCTGCATTGTGGAAGCTCTGATGGTCTTTCCTGCCCTGGTCTGACCCTCCTCCCTCTGCTGGGGCAATAGCAGCACATCAAAGTACCTACTCTCAATGACTTTTCCTTCACTTTCCTCAGAGCTGCTCCACTTGACTCTGGTCCTCTTCTTTTCAGATTGGAAAGCATTACTGAGATTTCTCATGACTTTTAAATTGCCTGCAGTCTGTTTTGAGGCATACGGACAGCATTAGAGGCCCTGACACGCTGCTCACTGCTTGTCATAGGCAATCTTTTTCTTGCCATGGCCACTACTTCCATCAGTTTCAGTGCGAGGTGGCTCCCCCTTCACTGTTTGGTTGCTCTTGCTGAGCTAGAGTTGAAATTCCCAGTGGAAGTTGAATGTAAGTCCCAGTGGGAGGGTGAGCACAGGAAATCTTCCCTGGAAACCAGATAAAAGGTAAGTAGTGAATAATTATAATTAAAAATTTGGTGAGCGTTCACCTTGAATTTAGGTGTTTGCATTTATTTAAAATCTGCTAAATTGTTGTTTGTTACTTCTAGGTAGGCATTGTAGTTTAATTAAGTCCATGCTTTCATCTTTATGCAGAAATATATTTTAATGGGAAGCACATGCTTGCATAATTTTTAATCTTGCTTTCTCTCAGTTGTCAGAGCAAGTCTAATTATTTGCTTATGAAACTAAAATCAACTACCACCTTGTGGAAGCTATCAGAATTGCAAGCATATTGTAAAACCTTAAAGGATGGTTCTCAACCTTGGTAGCACAGGTGAATCACCTGGTGAGATTTTAAAAAGTACTGTGACCTAGGCCACACCTCAGATGGGTCTGAGGTGGTACCCCATGCATTGGTCTTTTTGGAAGTCTCTCAGGTGATTCTGAAGCAGTGTCCATCTGCTTCTTCTTGTTCTTCTCTCCTTAACTGCCACTCCTCCCTGCCACATCCTCTTAAACCAACCCCATCTCTAGGTTCTCCAAGCTCTTTCTCTGCACATGTCACCCTAAATAGTCCAAATTCAGTATACCTTCTTCCATCAAAATACTCATTCTCTTCTAACTCATGGGTTAAAATCTAAGTTGAGTCTATCCAGGATTCTTGCACTGTAAACGAGAACAGCCAAGGAAAATGCTTCATGCCATCCCCCAGTAAAAATCTATGTTGGCAATTTAGGCTGGTACAGAGCACTCCATACCAGCTAGACAGGCGTCCTTCCACCTACTGGGCCATCTGATCATTTTCCAAACAGTGTTCCATTGTTTGTTCAATGTCTTTTTAAGTTGATGCCTGACACAAGATTTTCCATCAGAGTCACAATGCAGTGGGCCCATATGAGCAGTCCTACAATTAAAATAAAATTTTAAAAACCTTGCTTGTTTTATTCAGCATTTTTCTAGATTGTTTATCAGCAGAACCTCTGTTTTCTAGAATGCTTATTAGCCCTGTGATGAAAAACTCTTTAATAGATAAGATATGCTGCTCTGGACCCTTCCCTTATAAAGATCCTCAGATGGGTCTGAGGTGGTACCCCTGTGTCTTATGGTCCTGCTTTCATGTAGAAAGCAGTGCTTCCGGTGAATTTCTCAGGGCTGCATTTTGCAGTCCTTTTTCTCTCTTCCATAACAGCCCTGAACATTTATAGACCTTTCCAAGTCAGATATTTTAAATCTTGATTAATATTTTCAGGCTGAGTTGACAAGCCATAAAACATACCCAGGCTGGGAAAATCTTACAAAAGTTGCTTTACACCCAAGAATGCAGAAATGCGGGCACTTCTATTTTGAGAAAAATGTGACCGCTCCAGTTGGTGTTATCACTGGTCACTGCTAATTGGGATCTGAATGTTTTAACTTGCATGAATCATCGCTGGCCATGCTGTACCTCTGCATTTTCCTGAAGAGCTGCCGAAGGTTTGTGCAGGAGGAGCAGTCGGAGATGAGAGTCTAAAAGTGCCTTTTCTTCCTTTTTCAGTTTTCTGGCTGTTCCCTAAGGAGTTCACACCTGTCTTTCTCTGTCCTTTTCATCTTTCTCTAGGCTACTTTCTTAGGACTAAAAGGTGGAGGGCCTGTGCGCAACAGGCAACAATTCTTCTTCTTCTGAACCATCCTTCTCTCTTTTTCTTCTTTCTTACCCTCCCCTCTGCCTTAGCGTCAATGTCTGTAGTGAACTCCCCAACAGACAACACAGCACATACCCAGAGAACAGCAAACACAAATAAATGAAGACAACACCATTAAAAGTAGAATTTGATGTTTTGAAAGTCTGTAAAGGAATTTGGGGAGACATCAGAACTGTATTGGCTTTTCTCGCCTTTATGTTAAGAGCTGGTATAGCTCTTTTTGGGAACTGCTTTTGTGAGTACTGTAACCTTTTTCCATTTTGGTCACCCAAGGGTGCCATACTGCCTGTTGTGGTACTGGCACAAGTTGCTCAAAGAAAGGAAAGATAAAAAGAGACAGTGTACCTGGAAAAGGCCCCTGAAAGGACACGAGTTTGATCAGGGTCCTGAGGAATGTGTTGAGTTTAGCCAGAACAATAAGGATGAAAAAGTTAAGGCTGTCTTCCAACCACTTTGGTTTCCTCAGCATTAAACACAGCTGGAGCGAAATAGGAGGGGCCTCAGCCCTTAGCCTCGATCTGTGGCAGACTGCTGTTCTGCCAAGGCCCCAAAGTCCATGACATCTCTCTGGAACATGGAAAAACACCTGGTCCCACTGAATCCACAGTGAAAATAATTCCCCAGCTTAATGACAAAGCCCTTGTGGAGTCAAAGCAGCAAAGGATCCAAGGCTAATGCATGGGTTGCTTTCAAATCATTAATAACAATGACAATGCTAATAACATTAGTGTGGGGGAAAAAAGGGAGGATAAGAATGGGTCTTCTAATCTGTCATTTGGAGCCTTCCTGTTTTATAGCCCAGGGAAGATGCCTTTCCCTGCTCTGTGTTCTCATCTTTGAGTCCCAGATGCAAATGTGAAGAGAATGGGCACGTTTCCTGGTGGGTCCTGGGTTCTACAGACCTTCAGGACATTGCCTGAGAGCCATATAAGCTGCAAGGGCAAAGAAGCATGGCTCGAAAAGGGAGAAATGTGTAGCATAAGCACCAGGAACAAACTCACTGAAGCAGACAAGAAGGAGCCCCCAGGCTGGAGCTGACCCTGGTGAGCAGTCCATTAGCATAATTGTTTTGTGGAATGCTAAATCAAGCTAATTACCACATGCCTTACCTCATATACTTATTTTTTGCTTGTTTGTTTGTTTGGTTAGCTGGTCGGTTGGTTTTTAGAGACAGAGTCTTGATCTGTCACCTGGGCTGGAGTGCAGCAGTGCAGTCATGGCTCGCTGTGTCCTCAAATTCCTGGGCTGAAACGATCCTCCCACCTCAGCCTCCAAAGTGTTGGGATTGCAAATGTGAGCCACCGCGCACAGCTGATTTTTGTATGTGTGGTTGAAACACTTAAAATCTATCATGTTAGCAATTTTCAAGTTTACAATATATTGGTATTAACTATAGTCACTATAATGTGAAGTAGATCTCTTGAACTTATTCTTCCTGTCTAATTAAAATTTTGTGTCTTCTGTCTAACATGTCCCCAATCTCCCCACCCCAGTCTCTGGTAACCACCATTCTATTCTGCTTCTATGAGCTCAACTTTTATACATACATCAAAATATCATGTTGTACACCATAAATATACATACTTTTAATTTGCCAGTTAAAAAAAGAAAGGTATTCACATTTAAAACATAATAATTGTTCTGGGTCAAACCATCAATCCACCCAGCCTAGCAGCCCTGGTCTGGTGCAAAATTAAAAAGTAGAAGACAGGCTCTTGAGCATTCTCTCCCCGGTCTAAAGAGAGCTTCAGCCTCTGCATTCTTCACCTCCTCTGCCTGCCTGCCTTTCTCCTGGTAGTCTAGACTTAAAGTTTGGGGGAGTCCTTGAGGTCATTTAGTTGAACGTTCTCATTCACGCTAGTGAAAGTACGAGAATCACTCCACTAACTAGGGGCAAATCAGGACTAAAATACAGGACTTGTCACCCTGAAATCTTTCCACTATGTCAACTTGCTTTTGTTCTTTTTCGTTTTCCAAATTTATCTCTAAGGAATGATTTTTAAGTCTTTTACTTTAAAGTGTAATTTACTACTTGCTTAAAAGTGTAGCCTTTCTAACAACCTAATGTGAAAAGAATAGTGTTACTGTTATAAAATACGAAAAAATATTTTAGAGAAGGTGGCTCTTGAGCAACATCTTACAGAGGGCAAGGCTTTGATAGCAAATGTCAGGGAAATGTGTCCCGGGCAAAGTGAGGGGATTGAGCAAAGGTGGAGGGGCAAGAAGGGGTCTGTCTTAGAGAGGAGGAAGAGAATGAAGCCCGGCTTAATTAGAGTGTGCATGGGCAGGACATAAATAGATGAAGGTGGAAAGTCTGAGAACAAATTTTTGCCAAAATGTTAGTGAGTTTCCCTATCAACCCAGGAACATTAACACTTTTTTTTTTTTTTTTTTTTTTTTTTTTTTTTTTTTTGAGACAGAGTCTTGCTCTGTTGCCTAGGCTGGAGTGCAATAGCATGATCTTGGCTCACTGCAACCTTCGCCTCCCAGGTTCAAGTGATTCTCCTGCCTTAGCTGTAGCTGGGATTACAGGTGCCCACCACCATGCCAAGCTAATTTTTGTATTTTTAGTAGAGACAGTGTTTCACCATGTTGGCCAGGCTGGTCTTGAACTCCTGACATCAGGTGATCTGCATGCTTCGGCCTTCCAAAGTGCTGGGATTACAAGCATGAGCCACCGTGCTAGGCCAACATTTACACTTTTAACAAGTCTTTTGAAGGTCAGTCAATCCAAGGAAGTCAAATCTCTAATGGTGGCAATCCCAGCCCAGAGCCTGGCCAGTAAGGAAGGTGTTTCAGATAAATCCCTTCTATCCTGTTATAAAGCTCCCTCCTAACATCTTTTTGCTGGTATGTAGTCTAAAGGGTACTGAGGCCTTTGGACCTCTTGGCAGATGGGGAGGAGTTCTCAGAGGCTTCCCTATGCAGGTGAATTTTAGGAGACAGCTCAGAGTTGTGGTTAAAAGCATAGATCCTAAGGCCAAGTAGCCTGGGCTCAAATCCAAGCTCTGCACCTCTGGGAAAGTTACTTAAGCCCTGTGTGCCTCAGTTTCCACATGTGTAAAGTGTCGATGCAAATCATAGTATTCAGCCCTTTGAGTTGTTCAGAAGATTAAGGTTAATACATTTATTGCTGAGCATGGCATGTAACTAGTGCTAGGTGTGAGCTACTATCTTGATGACCACCTACTCTTGCTGACGATGCTGTTCTCTTTCTTCGCAGCCCTTCTTTTCTTCTACAAACAAATGATATTCTTCCTATTTGAACAGCACTTTACAGTTTGTGACTACTTTCATACACATTTTGTCTTTAGTAGGGGTTGTTAAAGTAAATTAAAATGGAGAATCTCTGATTGGATAAAACCAGTTAGGCCTCATAAGTGACCTAAACTTTGCTTGATGTGCAAACATAAGGGAAACTTAACTCGAGCTATTTCTTGTAAACCCCTGTATTAAAACAAAACAAAACAACAAAACAAAACAGAATTTAATTTCAACCAATCAAAAATAGCCAACAATCTTATAACTATATAACTA